>NC_091954.1:12033593-12128593 GCF_031021105.1 Erythrolamprus reginae
AGATGAAGACATTATTTGCATAGCATAGACTTTCAATTTGTCCCTCAGATGAATTGTTCAGGACTGCCCTGTAAACAACATTCCTGGTTTTTCTTTCTGGCTGGAGGATGACCAGGCTGTCAGGTGAACTGACTCTGGAGCATGACACATAGAACTGGCCATGGGGGAAATAGACAACTTCCCTTACTTGTGTTTTCATAATTTCTTCTGTAAATCTTCTCCTGTGTTTTTTGTCTCTTTTCCCTTACCTGGTGTGACAGTAGAAGGAACAGATTTGTCTGAACTGAGGAGGAAAATAAGGGGTGGGTGGGATCCGTCTCTGCCTACCAGCATCCAATAGTATCCATTTGGCTAGCATCCTGTTAGTGGGTGAAAGAGTTAAGGGGTGTTTAGAAACTCAAACAGTATTTGTTGTGTGAGCAAGAAGGAGCCAGGAAGGAGTCTGGGTATGGCTTAGCTCAACTGTTCTGTAGTATAGCTGCTTGCTACTGTGAAAGCAAAAGTGAATCTCTTGTTTTTTTACATTTGGATCAGGCTTCTTTTCAGGTGGGGAGGGGGGAGTAGAACTCCCTAGCCTCAGAGCTTGTTAATAATAATGTAAGAAATACTCATGCTCCGATGGTCATTTTGAAAAATCCTTTCTTTCTGAGTACCTAGAAGGGAAGAAGAACATACATGGCAAATTCCAAGTTTTCAGATGTTACGGTTCTGGAGATTTCGTGATTAATGCATGAGTGGTTTTTGCTAATATATGTATAATGTAATGTAATGCTATGCTATGCTATGTGTTGTGGTTGGCTCTGGCCCAGCTCCTGCCCCAGGGAAAGGGGAGGTGGATGCAGGGGAAAATTCAACATGTCATAGGCCTGTGTTATTGCCGACAGAATCAATTCAGAGTTTAGTTTCCTTGGACGAAGAAGAAGGTGGGAGTGACTCGGCAGCCCAGGCAGTCAATTTCCATTATCTTCCGTTGATTCAGATGATGACGTTTTGGACCCACGCAAGCGCAGAATTATGCGTAGAAGAGACCAAGTAAGAACATAAAGAGGCCACCTGTGTTTGGGTGGGGCTCCAATAATTAGGGTTGCTGCTATAAAACTTTGTTGCTTTTTCATGCCTTTGAAACCAAAGCAGAGCAATGTGTGTGTGTGTATCACTTTGTTGGAAGAAGAAGGGATGTGAAGGTTCTTCACAGCTGCTAGCTAAGTACTTAATGACTGCTTAAGAGAAATTGTACAGACTACCTGGTTGTTTTGGGAAGAGTGCTCTTTGCAATACAAAAAGAGTGCTTAGTTTATTTTGACTTTTGTGATAAAGAACATTGTTTTGAATTTTCAAATGTGTGTGTGTCTGAAATTTGTACCCTTGAATTTTCGGGAGGCTCCTATCAGAGAGCCTGGCAGAACAGTTATGTTATGTTATGTTATGTTATGTTATAGAATAGAATAGAATAGAATAGAATAGAATAGAATAGAATTTTATTGGCCAAGTGTGATTGGATACACAAGGAATTTGTCTTGGTACACATGCTCTCAGCGTACATAAAATAAAATATACATTTGTCAAGAATCATGTGGTACAACACTTAATGATTGTCATAGGGGTCAAATAAGCAATGAAGAAGCAATATTAATAAAAATCTTAGGATATACGCAACAAGTTACAGTTATGTTATGTTATGTTACGTTATGTTATGTTGTGTTGTGTTGTGTTGTCTTATGTTATGTTATGTTATGTTATGTTATAATATAATCACCGGACTTTTGCCCTGACCTTGGATTTCAGGCCCAGCTGCACTGAGCCAGGGTGGCTCAGTGGTTAAAATGCAGTACTGCAGGCTACTTCAGCTAACTGCTAGCTGTAGTCCAGCAGTTCAAATCTCAACACCAGAGTTAAGGTTGACTCAGCTTTCCAAGCTGGGTACAATGAGGACTCAGATTGTTGGGGGCAATATGCTGATTCTGTACACTGCTTAGAGAGGGCTGTAAAAGCACTATGAAATGGTATATAAGTCTAAATGCTATTGCTATTGCACTTGCACTGAGAAAGGGGGGGGGGGTTAGGTGTGCCTGGAAGCCCCCGTACACAGACACTGGCAAGAGAAACTAGAGATGGACTGGAGATGAACTGGCCAGTCCAAAGATCGGGGAAATCACAGATCTCTCTTGAAATGCCGTGGGCAAGCTTCAGCACCGACCCAAACATGAAAGCGGATCCGGATTAAAAGATCCGGAGGGACGGGAAGGGCAGCAAAAATTAGCCCTGGAGGGAGCCTCTCCCTGCCTTTCAGTGGTCGGTAGGATCGCCGCAGCCCAAAATGGCAGCGCTCCCGCGGCCGTGGGTCAAACCTTACGTAAACAACGGGGGGAGGCGAGAGGAGGGGGGCTCAACGGGGCCTCGCACCGCCGGCGGAGAGGTGGGGGAGCAGGCGCTGGTTTGCATCCACCAGCTGCGGCGGCGTCGCAGACGCTGCTAAAGGCGAGCTCCTGCCTGCGGAGCGAGGTAAGCAGCATCCCTGCCCTCTTCCTCTTCCTCCACCTCCTCCTCTTCCTCCCTTCCCGCGCCAGCGCAAGGGCTCGCCAGCCCGTCGCTCCTCCCGCCTTACTAATCCCCGCCCGCTGCCAGCCAGCCAGCCAGCCCTGGGGAGGGACGGCGGGAGGGGAGAGCGCGCGCGCCTGCCTCTGCTGCACCGCGCAGTTCCCAGCCAGTCGGGGCAGAGGCAGGAGCGCAACCCAGGCTGTCGCAGAAGGGCGCCCTCTCCCACCCTCCTGGGCCCCCCCGCTGCCCGCCCGCGGCTCCGAGGGAGGGGGGCAAGACCCGCGCCCGTGGCCAGTCCAATCCAGCCCAGCCTCAGGAAGGCGACGAGTTCGGGAGGATGGAGGTGCCTCGCCTGGACCATCCCCGGAGCAGCCCGGCCAGCCCCTGCGAGGATGTCCTCAAGAACCTCAGCCTGGAGGCGATTCAGCTCTGCGACCGGGACGGTGAGTTGGCGCTTCTCTCGGGCCTTGCGGTGCCAACCCGCCCCCACCCCCGCCTCCCCCGGCCTTCTGCGCCGCCGGCTAGGGACCACCGCCGCCCCCTTCAAGGTGCAGCCCGTCCTTGCAATTTGCTTCTAACAAAAGGATTTTTTTTTAGAGGGAGGGGCGGGCTCAGCTGGCGAGGGAGCTTGTGTCTGCCTGGAGAGGAAGAGACCGCCGCGGCCAGGTTGCCTCTGCCTCGCAGAGCCCCGGCTCTGCTGCTGCGTTTTCCAGGGGGCTGCAAGGAAGGGGAGGCGCGGATCCTTTGGGACCCGGGACTAGAGTCCCGGTTGCGCGCAGGCCGCGGGGGCAGAGCTGGGCCCGGCAGGGGAGCTCCTTCGGGAGAAGCCGAATCCCCCCCACCGAGGACCCATTGCGGATCAGCCCCTTTGCAGTGCCTTGAATGGTGGGGTGGATGTGTGCCTGGGATTCCCGGGGAGAGAAGGCGAAGGGAAAGGCGGCTCTTTTCACGGCCTCAAACCTGTTGCGGATCCGCCCGATGCGCGGGGATGATCCGGCCCCTCCGAAACTGGGTGGTGACCGACAGAGGCGGGCGGGCGATCGGGCGGAGACCGCCGGGCGGGGAAAAGTGGCACCCTCGGCGTGGACAGCGGAAAAAGGAGAAGCGGGCGGCTGGGAGGTTTCAGCACCCTGGACAGGGCTCGGCTCCATTGGCCTCCCTGGATGAGGAAGGACCTGCCAGATGTGGCGCTCCGGTCCGCTGCTCAGCCCTTTGTTCTGTACCCGCCCAGTTCCAGATGTTGGCATCCTGGGAAGCTGCGCTGCTTTTTGCAAGGCGGGTCTGTCCCATCCGAGGGATGGCAGCTCAGTCGTCTCTCACTAATGAACCAGAAAGTTAACCATGCTTAACAAATGAAGTTGAGTTTTCATCTGTCCAAGGGTCAACCAAGCAAGCCTAAGAAGGCTGCCCAGGAATCAGTTCTGTATTACTGGCATTTCTGTGCCCAAGGCTTGCAGTGATTATAGCACTTATTAGTTCTCTATATTTATATATCAGTGCAACTCAAAACCCAACCCGCGTCTAAAATTTAATATTTTAGAGGATTATCTTCCAAGAGCGCAGTTCATTTTTTTAGTTATTTTTTTTTTGGCTAATCTGTTTTCCTTCTCATTTTTTTTAAAAAAATATTTCTCAAACGGCTTTAGCAATCCTCTGAATAGGGGGCAATTTAATGTGAAATGCCTGATCTCTAAATACTTAGCCTGTTTTGAAATGTATGCTTGAAACAGCTCCTGGGTTTTCAGGGCTGCAGATGAAGTCAACCAACAAAGAAGGTTGGCTGCAGCCAGCAGTTTTAGTGGGAGCATCACGTACTTAACCATTAAAAGGTTGGGCATCTGGGTTTAAACGGCCTTTTAAGATTTTGTACAACAGTCCACCATTACAGGGTGGATTTAATGGGATAATTGCAAAGTATTTCAGATTGCCCCTGTGATTACTTTGAAATCTTGGCCAGAGAAAGCTTTCTAAATCAGTCTGCAATGACATTATTATTATTATTATTATTATTATTATTATTATTATTATTATTATTATTATTATCAATAATAATAATAATTTATACATGGTATGCTTGTGTGTGTGTCTGTTAGTATATGGGGTTTTTAAATCTTTAAATATTTTAATTAATTGGATTATTCTGATTGTTTCACTTGTTGTGAGCCGCTCCGAGTCTTCGGAGAGGGGCGGCATACAAATCCAAATAATAAATAAATAATAAATAAATTATTATTATTATTAATTGGATTTCTATGCCGCCCCTCTCCACAGACTCGGGGCGGCTAACAACAATGATAAAAAACAGCATGTAACTATCCAGTTAATAAAACAACTAAAAACCCTTATTATAAAACCAAACATACACACAAACATACCATGCATAACTTGTAATGGCCTAGGGGGAAAGAATATCTTAACTCCCCCATGCCTGGCAATAAAGATGGGTCTTGAGTAATTTGCAAAAGACAAGGAGGGTGAGGGCTGTTCTTATCTCTGGGGGGAGTTGATTCCAGAGGGCTGGGGCCGCCACAGAGAAGACTCTTCCCCTGGGCCCGCCAAACGACATTGTTTGGTCGACGGGACCCAGAGAAGGCCAACTCTGTGGGACCTTATCAGCCGCTGGGATTCGTGCGGTAGAAGGCGGTTCCAGGTGTATTCTGGCCCAATGCCATGTAGGGCTTTAAAGGTCATTACCAACACTTCGAATTGTGACCGGAAACCAATCAACAGCCAGTGCAGGCCACGGAGTGTTGCAGAAATGTGGGCGAATCTAGGGACATGGCAGTCACACATTTCATTTCCATTAGGGGAATATTGACCATGCAATATCTTTTCCTAAATTTAATCTGATAGTTCTGTTTCCCTCAAATGCCAATTTAATGTGAATCTGGGTAAGAGAGACAAGTGTGCGTGTGGTGTGTGGTGTTTTTCCACTGTTGTTGTAGTCAAGTCAATTTTGAGATGCCACATGTTGAAGGTACATTATGCAACTTTCTTTGTCTCAATCAAAGTGGTGAAAAATATGTGAAGTTCATTAGGGTAGGTTGCTAATTGGCATGGTATGGTGCCATAGGGCAAATAATTGGCCAAGCTAAATCGCCTAATAACTGCCTTATTGGCATGCTCTCTCTTCTTGGATGAAAAGAAAACAACAACAACAACAACAACAAAAACACAGACAGACAGATATCAAGAGGGAATATGGCATGCTTTCTCTTGGAGAGGCCTTAGATGTTCAGCCAATGCCTGGAAGGATTAAACTGCTCTCTCTGCGATGCTTCAAGAGTTTTCCCCACATCGAGTACCTGGTCATCACAGGGTGATAGTGCACTTCCTGGAGGAACGTCATTCCAAGGCTTTTCAGTGAAAGTGGAAAGAAGAAAAGAATATGCATTTATATGATTTGCATAGAGGTGGACAGTCCTTGAAACATATTTTAGTGTCCAACAATTGTCATTTAGGAGTCTAAATTGCTTCGATGGGGGAAGTGTAGAATTGCAACAAATACACTCTTTGGCAAGAAGTTACATCTTCATTTGCCCATAATGCTTAATACAACTTAAATAGCACTTGTTTTTTATTTATTTATTTATTTATTTATTGGATTTGTATGCCGCCCCTCTCCGTGGACTCGGGGCGGCTAACAACAGTGATAAAAACAGCATGTAACAATCCAATACTAAAACAACTAAAAAACCCTTATTTATAAAACCGAACATACATACAAATATACCATGAATAAATTGTAGAGGCCTAGGGGGAAAGAATATCTCAGTTTCCCCATGCCTGATGGCAGAGGTGGGTTTTAAGGAGCTTACGAAAGGCAAGGAGGGTGGGGGCAATCTCTGGGGGGAGTTGGTTCCAGAGGGCTGGGGCCACCACAGAGAAGGCTCTTCCCCTGGTTCCCACCAAACGACATTGTTTAGTCGACGGGACCCGGAGAAGGCCAACTCTGTGGGACCTAACTGGTCGCTGGGTTTTGTGTGGCAGAACACGGTCCCGGAGATAATCTGGTCCGGTGCCATGAAGGGCTTTATGTGTCATAACCAACACACTTTGAATTGTGACCGGAAACTGATTGGCAACCAATGCAGACTGTGGAGTGTTGGTGTGACATGGGCATATTTGGGGAAGCCCATGATTGCTCTCGCAGCTGCATTCTGCACATTCTGAAGTTTCTGAACACTTTTCAAAGGTAGCCACATGTAAAGAGCATTACAGTAGTCGAGCCTCGAGGTGATGAGGGTATGAGTGACTGTGAGCAGTGGCTCCCAGTCCAGATAGGGCCGCAACTGGTGCACCAGGCGAACCTGGACAAACGCCCCTGGACAGATGGAATTGTCCTTGGGAGGCAAAACCCACAGCCACTCCGTCTTATCAGGGTTGAGTTTGAGTCTGTTGACACCCAGCCAGACCCCAACAGCCTCCATGTACCGGCACATCACTTCCACAGCTTCACTGACTGGAAGGGTGCCATTTGTCAAGCATGCTCTAGTACAGTGATGGTGAACCTATGGCACAGGTGCCACAGGTGGCACATGGAGCCATATCTGATGGCACGTGAGCTGTTGCCCTAGCTCAGCTCCAACGTGCATGAATGTGCTGGCCAGCTGATTTTTGCCTTGCACAGAGGCTCCTGGAGAGAGTTTTTGGCTTCCTGAGAGCCTCCAGGAGGGATGGGGGAGGGTGTTTTTCCTCTCCCCCAGATCCAGGGAAGCCTTTGGAGCCTGGGAAGGGGAAAACATGAGCCTACTGGGCCAACCAGAAGTTGGGAAACAGGCCATTCCCGGCCTCCAGAGGAGCCTCCAGGGGTTGGGAGAGCTGTTTTCGCTCTCCCCAGGCATTGACTTATGGGTGTGCGCATTCAAGCATAAACGATAGCGTGCGCCCATGCTCTTTGAGCACCCAAGAGAAAAAAGGTTCACCATCACTGCTCTAGTACAAAGAGTATTCCTGAGGTTCTGCCCTCTGTGAAAACATGATTGAAATGGGTAGCTGTTTCACAACAGCCTTTTGAACAGGATGCGAGTTTGATTGGTAAAATCTATATTGCTTTAAAAATCCCCTGGTGTTCGGCTCCTCTCAAACTGACAAATGCTTTAATTCCACATTTTTTTCAGCCACTAAATCTATGCAAGCCTCATCTAATACCAACACCGTCTATTTGATTTTATTTTCAAGGATCTTTCATGCAAGTGAACATGCAGGTTTTCAAATTAACTTTTGTTTTAATTTGCACAAGATAAATCTAACCAGGCAGTGTAATTGTACTTATTGATATGGATACACAGGAAAACGTGAACATTATCTTGAAATAGGATGAACAATCAGTATTTCATTTATAGATATTCCACAGTTTTGTGGTATGGCTCATTTTAGATTTTTTTTTCCACCTTAAATGGAAAGTTGCTGGTCTTGGTGATCAAGAGAAAATAATTTCTGAAAAAAATTATATTGCATTGCTTGCTCCTTTAGGAGCAATGGCAATTACAATTCCCATTAGAAACAGAGTAATATTTTCAATTCCAGGGCACAACAATCTTGTTTACGGAAAGTAATTTCATATGGACTTTTTTTTCCCTGGGTATAATTTGTTTTAATTTTTTCTCACCTTAAGATAAAACTTATGTAAATAACAAAAAACAATACCAATATCCAACCATATACATATGCCAAATTTCCATATCATTATTGTCCTTTAAGGAGTTTCTTTACTTTATATCTTTCCCCTCCCCTCCTATAACTCCATCTCGCTAACATTAAAAATAGTACTAAACTTTAAAATCAAGAACAAAGAAAAAAAAAAAGAGAGAGAGAGAGAGAGAGAGAGAGAGAGAGAGAGAGAGAACAAAAACAAAATCTCAATATCTAATATTCTATAAATCCCATATAGAAACATAGAAACATAGAAGTCTGATGGCAGAAAAAGACCTCATGGTCCATCTAGTCTGCCCTTATACTATTTTCTGTATTTTATCTTAGGATGGATCTATGTTTATCCCAGGCATGTTTAAATTCAGTTACTGTGGATTTATCTACCATGTCTGCTGGAAGTTTGTTCCAAGGATCTACTACTCTTTCAGTAAAATAATAAATAACGAAGAAAGGGAGAGAGAAAAGAGAGAGAGAGAGAGAGAGAGAGAGAGAGAGAGAGAGAGAGAGAGAATAGAGTAGAAAAATCTGCCTCACTCCAACATTTAGCTAATTCCCTAACAAAATACTTGGAATAATATAAAACATAAACTATCATAAATTTGCATTGCATTAGCAACTACTGCTGCCACCATTTTTTTCTCAACTGGTGTCTACCTGCTGTTTTTTCAATCTTTTACTTCACTTTATTTTTTGTGTATTTTTTTTTTTGCTCACAAAAACTTCATTTTTTTAAGGCAAGACTCTAGAAAGAGAGATTGAAGTGCAACTATTCCATCTGTCTTTTTGGTATAGTCAGTTGCAGTCATTGTCCTGTTTATTTTGCTGAACCCAGTCTAAATGGCTTTTATTCCATTCCACAACTCCTTCTTCTAATTCAAATATATCTGTGGCCTGCACTTTAGGTTTCTTCCATTGTTTAATCGCATCAGTCTTTCTAGCTGCATGGAAATGAGAAATGTCTAGAGACTTCTGAATTATTCCCGTTTTTTTGGTTCTTTTGTAGTCTAAACATTTCCTCTTTTTTTGAGATACACCCACATCTCTGAGTGCTCATTCCTGAGTACAAGTACGTGCATCTTCTATGTCAGTTCATTTCGCAGTCAGAGGGACAAGTTCTCATTTTTATGCTGGGAAATGTGAATTGCAAAGTAATTTCCCATTTTGAAAATGAAAGGCGAACATTTAGTAGAGCAGCAGCATCCAGCTCAGGAAGCTCAAACTGCCCAAGGAGCTGCTGATACAGTTCTACAGAGGAATCATTGAGTCTGTCATCTGCACCTCTATAACTGTCTGGTTTGGTGCTGCAACCCAACAGGACCGACACAGACTTCAGAACTGCAGAAAAAACAATTGCTGCCAACCTGCCTTCCACTGAGGACCTGTATACTGCACGAGTCAAAAAGAGGGCGGGAAAAATATTTACTGACCCCTCACATCCTGGATACAAATTGTTTCAACTCCTACCCTCAAAACGTCGCTACAGAACACTGCACACCAAGACAACTAGACACAAGAACAGGGTTTTTTCCGAATGCCATCACTCTACTAAACAAATAATTCCCTCAACACTGTCAGACTTTCTACTAAATCTGCACTTCTATTCTACTAGTTTTTCTCATCATTCCTTTCACCCATTTCCTCCCATGTTGACTGTATGACTGGAACTTGTTGCTTATATCCTAAGATTTTTATTAATATTGCTTCTTCATTGCTTATTTGACCCCTATGACAATCATTAAGTGTTGTACCACATGATTCTTGACAAATGTATATTTTATTTTATGTACGCTGAGAGCATATGCACCAAGACAAATTCCTTGTGTGTCCAATCACACTTGGCCAATAAAAATTCTATTCTATTCTATTCTATTCTATTCTATCTGTATCCACCAGCTTCTTATCTGTGAAATTCAGATTCAGGTAACATTTCACATTTTTTGGACTCAGCCAGTGGCAACACTTAGCTGACCTGGGCGGCATACAAATCTAATAAATTATTATTATTATTATTATTATTATTATTATTATTATTATTATCCTCATCATCATTATTATAGTTGGGCCTAGTTAATACTGGGATGGGGATTGTGTGGCTTTCCATGACTCTTAACTAGTTTGTTTATTTTATTTATTTATTAGAATTGGAAGGGACCTTGTAGGTCATCTAGTCCAACCCCCTGTTCAAGCAGGAGTCCTTATACCATTTCAGACAAATGGTAGTCCAGTCTCCCTTTGAAAGACTCAATTGTTGGAGCTCTCACAACCTCTACAGGCAACTTCTGTTGCACCGGTTGATCAGTCTCACTGTCAGAAAGTTTCTCCTTATTTCCAGGTTGAATCACTTCTGGGTTAGCTTCCATCTGTTATTCCTTATCTGGCTTTCTGGTGCTTGGGAGAACAGCCTGAGCCCCTCCTCTCCGTGGCAGCCCCTCAAATATTGGAACACTGCTATTATATCCTTCTCTTTGCCGGACAGGCCATGCTCAGTTCCTGCAACATCTCTTCATATGTTATAGCCTTCTGCACTTTCTTTAGAGTTTTGATGTCTTTCTTGTAGTGTGATGACCAAAACTGGATGCAGTACTCTTGGTGTGGTCTAACTAAGACTTTATAGAGTGGTATTAGTACCTCCTTAGTCCTAGATTGCATCCCTCTGTTAATGTTATTTAGTATTCTTTTTTGCCTGCCGCTGTACATTACTGGCTCATATTTAGTTGGTTGCCCACCAAGACTCCAAATTCCCTCTTGCAGTCACTGCTATTGAGTTTGGTTTCACCCAGTTTATATGTATGTCTTTGGTTTTTCTTACCTAGGTGTAGGATTTTACTTTTCTCTGCTGGGCCCATTGGGCCCAATGTACAAGTCTGTCAATCTCCATCTGGATCCTGAGCATTGGCTCTGGAGCATTGGCTACTCCTGCCAGCTTGGTGTCATCTGCAAATTTGGTTAGTTCCCCTTCTATTCCTTCATCTAGGTCATTAATGAAAATATTAAAGAGTACTGGGCCTATGAATTATTGGTGAGCTCCAGTTCAGGTAACCAAAAGTCTTCAGATTTCTCTGCTAACAATTTGAATTTCATGGCACCTGGAGGTTAGTTATCCAGGGAAGAGGTTTCTGTTTTTGGTAGTGCTGTAGCACCTACAAAATGATAGAGTGCAGAGCACACAAGCCCGGCTTCACGTGTGGATAGGTACTCAGGTGAAAGGAAAGACAATATGTCACTGGTCATTGGTTGTAAGATTGGATGCAGCTGAAATAAAACAGATGCAATCTCTTTCAAATCAAACTCTTCTCTGGTAGCTTCATGAACACATCCATGCAAGGTTCTTGGCTATAATGCAGCCTTTGCCAACTTCTGAGATGTTCTTTTCACTTCTCTGTGTAGCCTAAAGGCCTAGCATTTTCTGGAGGTCTTCATCGTGAAGTATTCTGAACGTAAATGTTCTGCTGGTGGGTTTGTTGTAGTTGTTCGTTTTTGCGTGATGACAATGCTGTATAAAAATTGTGATAGAGATAGATGATAGATAGATAGATAGATAGATAGATAGATAGAACTATAAATTAGCTAGCTAGATAGACAGACAGACAGAGTAGATAGATAGATAGATAGATAGATAGATAGATAGATAGATAGATGATAGATAGATAGATAGATAGATAGATAGATAGATAGATAGATAGATAGATAGATAGATAGAGATAGATAGATATTAGATAGATAGATAGATAGATAGATATAAATTAGATAGATAGATAGATATTAGATAGATAGATAGATAGATAGATAGAAAGATATAAATTAGATAGATAGATAGATAGATAGATAGATAGATAGATAGATAGATAGATAGATAGAGATAGATAGATAGATAGATAGATAGATAGATATTAGATAGATAGATAGATAGATAGATAGATAGATAGATAGATAGATAGATATAAATTAGATAGATAGATAGATAGATAGATAGATAGATAGATAGATAGATAGATATAAATTAGATAGATAGATAGATAGATAGATAGATAGGTAGGTAGGTAGGTAGATAGAGATTAGATAGATAGATAGATAGATAGATAGATAGATAGAAAGATATAAATTAGATAGATAGATAGATAGATAGATAGATAGATAGATAGATATAGATAGATAGATAGATAGATAGATAGATATTAGATAGATAGATAGATAGATAGATAGATATAAATTAGATAGATAGATAGATAGATAGATAGATAGATATAAATTAGATAGATAGATAGATAGATAGATAGATAGATAGATAGATAGGTAGGTAGGTAGGTAGATAGAGATTAGATAGATAGATAGATAGATAGATAGATAGATAGATAGATAGATAGATAGATATTCCATCTTTCAAAGGTGGGTAAAATGAGGACCCAGATTGTTGAGGGCAATATGCTGATTCTGTAAACCGCTTATAGAGGGCTGTAAAAACACTTTGAAGCGATATATAAGTCTAAATGCTAATTCTATAGGTAGAGATAAACATATATAAATGATATAGATAGAGGAGAAAGAGATAGATAGATAAATGATGGAGGGAGGGAGGGATGGGATGGGATCAGTGGTGAAATGCTACCGGTTCTGATTCATTCTCCTGAATCAGTACTAAAAAATGCTACCAGTTCACCTGAACCAGAATTTCCAATGATCAGCGAGATTTGCAATTTATATCAGCTAGAATCATCGGATTTCCTGCTTTTTAGCTAATTAAAATTGTGTAGCACCACAAATTCCCCCCACCCCACCCTTACTATTCTCCTTACCTTTGCAGACTTGGAATGCTTCAAAATGTTCTTATTCAGAACTGCGCGGGCATGCATCATGTGCGCGTGCATGCACGAAGCACCCACATGGTAGCAGACTCACAGAACTGGTAGCAGAGTTCAGAGGATTTCACTTCTGGATGGGATGAAAAGGGGAGGGGAGGAGAGGAGAGGAGAGGGGATGGGAGGAAAGGAAAGGAAAGGAGGAAAGAAGGAAGGAAGGAAGGAAGGAAGGAAGGAAGGAAGGAAGGAAGGAAAGGAAGGAAGGAAGGAAAGGAAGGAAGGAAGAAAGAAAAAAAGAAAAAAGAAGGAAGGAAGGAGAGAGAGAGAGAAAGGAAGGAAGGAAGGAGAGAGAGAGAAAGGAAGGAAGAAAGAAAGAAAGAAAGAAAAAAAGAAAAAAGGAAGAAAGAAAAAAAGAAAAAAAGGAAGGAAGGAGAGAGAGAGAGAAAGGAAGGAAGGAAGAAAGAGAGAAAGAAAGAAAGAAAGAAAGAAAGAAAGAAAGAAAGGTCAGTAAGGGGCGTACATAAATACACCAGTGTGCCTTCCATTCCCTGTCCTAATGTTTATTTTTATTTTTTTACTAGTATTATGTATGTGAATATTATTATATTTTTACATACCTCCAATATGTATGTACGTACGTACGTACATACAAAAGAAAGAAAGAAAGAAAGAAAGAAAGAAAGAAAGAGATGGAAGTTTACTCCATGGGCTTTGAAGCAATGAACTCTCTTGACCGACCTTGAAATAATAACTTTTCACTTGTTAACTGGCATGTTGGTAGCTGAATCAATTTCATTGTGGTGTTTGTAGCTGAATCATTAATCAATGTTAGTTTTATTGTTATCACAAAGTGTTCCTGTCTCTCTTCATGCTTGAATGCAAGTACTATTTTGCATAGATGGTTTTGGAAATAATAATTGCATTTCCAAAAAAAAAAAAAAAATGTGCTGAAGGCTTCAGTGAACCTTGGCAAAGTTACTCCAAGCTTAGGGAAAATGTATTTGCTGGAACACTCTAAAATGACCTACTTTAGCTACTTTGTGTATCAAATGTCTAAAGAAATGACAAAGTGCATTACCAAAACTCAACAGCCCTTCCTGAAGCTTGGCCGTTGCTTGATCCTCTGGGCTGAAGCTTTTCACGCACTTCCATGAGAGAGAAATCTGTTAAGTTTTTCTATCTTTTGGTAGTTGAGGACAGAGAATTTCAAAATGCCCTTCAGTGTTGAAAAAAGTGGGAGTTTTCCGTCTACTTGTGCCAAATCTATATTAAGAAAATATTTAACTGAAGGACTATGTGCTAAATATGGTGTTTACATTTACAGGCTTCGTCACTATGCACATCATATTGCAATATGTTTTCAACTAATATTGATGTGTGTGCAACTTTCTCCTCTTGCAACATCTGGACAATGGGAAGCTCCCCAGATGTTTTTGAACGGCAAGCAGCAGCTCTCATCATTTCTCACTATTAATCGTGGTAGTTCTAAAGCATTGGTTGCCGATCAATTTCCGATCACAATTCAAAGTGTTGGTTATTACCTATAAAGCCCTTCATGGCACCGGACCAGGATATCTGCCTTCTGCCGCACGAATCCCGGTGACCGGTCAGGTCCCACAGAGTTGGTCTTCTCCGGGTCCTGTCGACTAAACAATGTCGTCTGGCAGGACCCAGGGGAAGAGCCTTCTCTGTGGTGGGCCCGACCCTCTGGAATCAGCTCCCTCCAGAGATTAGAACTGCCCCTACCCTCCTTGCCTTTCGTAAACTTCTTAAAACCCACCTCCGTCGTCAAGCATGGGGAAACTGAGACATCTCCCCCTGCCTATGTAGTTTTAGTGCATGATATGACTGTATGTATGTTTTTTTAATTGGGGTCTTTGCTTTTAGATTTTTAAATGTACAAGTATTATTTTAGATTTTGAATTATTAGATTTGTCAATGTATATTGTTTTTGTCACTGCTGTGAGCCGCCCCGAGTTTGCGGAGAGGGGCGGCATACAAATATAATAAATGAATGAATGAATGAATGAATGAATGAATGAATGAATGAATGAATGAATGAATGAATGAATGAATGAATGAATGAATCTGTGAAGCCCACATTGTTTGGCCTGGTTGCAAAAACAGGCATCAAGTAATAGACTTTTTTAAAAAAAAATACTTTATTAAATTTCTACATGTAAAAACAGTCAAAATGAACAAACATACAAAGAAAAAAAGAAAGAGAAATGAGAAAAAATAGACAGACAAATCAGCTTAGAACATATAAAACGTTCAGTTTCAATGGTGTTTGATATATGCACATAGATAGTTACTTGCCTATCATCAGTTAATATTTTCTTTCACTACATATTTATTTATTTATTTATTTACTTACTTACTTACTTACTTACTTACTTACTTACTTACTTACTTACTTACTTACTTACTTACTTATTTATTACATTTGTATGCCACCCCTCTCCGCAGACTTGGGGCGGTTCACAACAGCAACAGAAAAACAGTGTAAAATACAAATTAAATAATTAGAAAGCTAAAAACCCATAATTTAAAAAACATTCACACAACATACCATACATAAACAGTATAGGCCTGGGGAAGATATTTCAATTCCCCCATGCCTGACGACAGAGGTGGGTCTTAAGGAGTTTGTGAAAGGCAAGGAGGGTGGGGGCTGTTCTAATCTCAGAAGGGAGCTGGTTCCAGAGGGTCGGGGCCGCCACAGAGAAGGCTCTTCCCCTGGGACCCACCAAACAACATTGTTTGGTCAACGGGACCCGGAGAAGGCCAACTCTGTGGGACCTAATCGGTCGCTGGGATTTGTGCGGCAGAAGGCGGTCCCGGAGATATTCTGGTCCGGTGCCATGAAGGGCTTTATAGGTCAAGACCAACACTTTGAATTGTGACTGGAAATTGATCGGCAACCAATGCAGACTGTGGAGTGTTGGTGTAACATGGGCATACCTAGGGAAGCCCATAATTGCTCTCGCAGCTGCATTCTGCACGATCTGAAGTTTTCAAACACTTTTCAAATATATTTATTTGTTGTATAAAAGACATAATTTGTTAACCATATTGTTGACAATCACTATCAAGCGACCTGATATTAGGTATTGGTGTCTAGTATGTGGAATTGTGTGTTTGTTTTATTTAGTTCTGTAGTATACTTTTCATATCGAAGAAAGAAGTGACAGCTGAAATGGAATGGATGTGGCAAAATGTTCAGATGGGGGTTTTTTTTGACATGTCTGTCCACCTGAATTTTAAATTCACATGAAACTGGATTCTTTATCAAATGCAACCACTTTTGCTTTCTATATTATTGCAGCCTTCCCCTGCGTTTAAACCCAACCTAAATCTCTGAATATTTGTAATTGGAGGGTGACTTATTTCAGTTCAACCCATTGATTCAGCTCAGATTCAAATTTGAATCGCATTGATTCGGTGGTTTAATTCAAACTCCCTAATTAGGTCACTTTGACTGTCTAGAACAGGGAGAGGCAAAGTTGGCTCTTCTATGACATATGGACTTCAACTCCCAGAGTTCCTGAGCTAGCATGATTGGCTCATGAATTCTGGGAATTGAAGTCCACAACTCATAGAAGAGCCAACTTTGCCTGCCCCTGGTCTAGAACAAGCTTTTTTAAAAAGAGACCAATTAATTAATTAATTCATTCATTAATTCATTCATTCATTCATTTTTGACTCGTGCAGTATACAGGTCCTCAATGGAAGGCATGTTGGCAGCAATTGCTTTTTCTGAAGTTCTGATTGTCCTCCGACACAGACTTCAGAGGAGAATCAGAACTGCAGAAAAAACAATTGCTGCCAACCTGCCTTCCATTGAGGACCTGTATACTGCACGAGTCAAAAAGAGGGAGGGGAAAATATTTACTGACCCCTCGTATCCTGGACACAAACTGTTTCAACTCCTACCTTCAAAACGTTGCTACAGAGCACTGCACACTAAGACAACTAGACACGAGAAAAACGCCATCACTCTACTAAACAAACAATTCCCTCAACACTGTCAGACTTTCTACTAAATCTGCACTTCTATTGTACTAGTTTTTCTCCTCATTCCTATCACCCATTTCCTCCCATGTTGACTGTATGACTGTAACTTGTTGCTTATATCCTAAGATTTTTATTAATATTGCTTCTTCATTGCTTATTTGACCCCTATGACAATCATTAAGTGTCGTACCACATGATTCTTGACAAATGTATATTTTATTTTATGTATGCTAAGAGCATATGCACCAAGACAAATTCCTTGTGTGTCCAATCACACTTGGCCAATAAAAATTCTATTCTATTCTATTCTAATTAATTCATTCATACTTACTATACATACCTATACTTATACGTATAGGTTTTGAATATGTGGAAAAGTTAGTTCACAGATATTTGATTGGGAAAAAAATGAATCAAATCTCTGAATCAATAAAAATTCTATTCTATTCTATTCTAATTCATTCATTCATACTTACTATACATACCTATACTTATACTTATAGGTTTTGAATATGTGGAAAAGTTAGTTCACAGATATTTGATTGGGAAAAAAATGAATCAAATCTCTGAATCAATATCTTACACACACACACCCATAATTAGTCAACTGATCCCGTTTTGTTAAATTTACTTCTTTAACACCAACAATAATAAGATGCAGAATTTTTGAATGCCTGAGATATCATCCATCTGAAAGATCTTTTTGCATGATGGCACATCTGTCCTTCGGTTCATAGCAAGTGAAAGTCCAAAGACCAGCAGAGTTTGACCTTTGGTGCAAAATAAAATCACAGTCCTACAATGGTGGTTATCTCATCCTCATAGTTGGTTTTTAGTTGGTTTTATGAAATCCATGCACAGCCTCAGTCCAAATGAACTCTAAGTAGTTTCTGGAGTCAGGCAATATCTTGGAGACCACAAAGACAAGTCCATGTCATCTGTTTGCCAAAATAGCGTTCAGAGATAGTTTGTTCTTGTCTTCATTTTAGGATTAGAGAAGAAGATTCTCCCAAAGGAAGAATTTGGTTTTTTTTCTTCTCTGAGCCAGCCGTTCTAATCACTAGACCAATGATGGCAAACATTTTTTCCCTCGAGTGCTGAAAGAGCGTGCGTGCATGGTATCATGCATGCTTGAGTGCCCACACCAATAATTCAATGCATGGGGAGGACGAAAACAACTTTCCCTGCACCCTAGAGTTGATTCCAGAGGGCCGGGGCCACCACAAAGAAGGCTCTTCCCATGGGGCCCACCAAACAACATTGTTTAGTCAATGGGACCTGGAGAAGGCCAACTATATGGGACCTTATCCGTCACTGGGATTCATGCGGTAGCAGGCAGTTAGAAACATAGAAACATAGAAACATAGAAGTCTGACGGCAGAAAAAGACCTCATGGTCCATCTAGTCTACCCTTATACTATTTTCTGTATTTTATCTTAGGATGGATATATGTTTATCCCAGGCATGTTTAAATTCAGTTACTGTGGATTTATCTACCACGTCTGCTGGAAGTTTGTTCCAAGGATCTACTATTCTTTCAGTAAAATAATATTTTCTCATGTTGCTTTTGATCTTTCCCCCAACTAACTTCAGATTGTGTCCCCTTGTTCTTGTGTTCACTTTCCTATTAAAAACACTTCCCTCCTGGACCTTATTTAACCCTTTAATATATTTAAATGTTTCGATCATGTCCCCCCTTTTCCTTCTGTCCTCCAGACTATACAGATTGAGTTCATTAAGTCTTTCCTGATACCTTTTATGCTTAAGACCTTCCACCATTCTTGTAGCCCGTCTTTGGACCCTTTCAATTTTGTCAATATCTTTTTGTAGGTGAGGTCTCCAGAACTGAACACAGTATTCCAAATGTGGTCTCACCAGCGCTCTATATAAGGGGATCACAATCTCCCTCTTCCTGCTTGTTATACCTCTCGCTATGCAGCCAAGCATCCTACTTGCTTTCCCTACCGCCTGACTGCACTTTCTGGAGGTATTCTGGTCCGATGCCATGTAGGGCTTTAAAGGTCATAACCAACACTTTGAATTGTGACCGGAAACTGATCGGCAGCCAATGCAGGCCACGGAGTGTTGTAGAAACGTGGGTGAATCTGGGAAGCCCCACAATGGCTCTTGCGGCCGCGTTCTGCACAATCTGAAGTTTCCGAACTCTCTTCAAAGGTAGCCCCATGTACAGAGCGTTGCAGTAATCGAACCTCGAGGTGATGAGGGCATGAGCGACTGTGAGCAGTGACTCCCTGTCCAAATAGGGCCACAACTTGCGCAATATATATTTCTAGGTACAATCCTTGTTTTATTGATTGCATGTAATATTCTAATTTTCTGAGCTAGTGGATTTGGCGTTTTCATGAGTTGTTCCCCATAATCATCACAATTATGACAAATCACAGTTTGAACTATCTTGCCTTGCATGTTGTGAGTCACTCTCACATGTCGACTAATGTAATGCTCTCTACATGGGGCTACCTTTGAAAAATGTTCGGAAACTTCAGGTCGTGCAGAATGCAGCTGCGAGAGCAATCATGGGCTTCCCCAAATATGCCCATGTTACACCAACACTCCGCAGTCTGCATTGGTTGCTGATCAGTTTCCGGTCACAATTCAAAGTGTTGGTTATGACCTATAAAGCCCTTCATGGCACCGGACCAGATTATCTCAGGGACCGCCTTCTGCTGCATAAATCCCAGCGACCAGTTAGGTCCCACAGAGTGGATCTTCTCCGGGTCCTGTCAACTAAACAATGTTGCTTGGCGGGACCCGGGGAAGAGCCTTCTCTGTGGCGGCCCCGGCCCTCTGGAACCAACTCCCCCCAGAGATTAGAATTGCCCCCACCCTCCTCGCCTTTCATAAGCTACTTAAAACCCACCTCTGCTGTCAGGCATGGGGGAATTGAGATCCTCTTTCCCCCTAAGCCTTTACAATTCTATGCATGGTATGTCTGTATGTATGTCTGGTTCTTATATTAATGGGTTTTTAATCGTTTTTAGTATTAGATTACTATTGTACACTGTTTTATTGCTGCTGTTAGCCGCTCCGAGTCTCCGGAGACGGGTGGCATACAAATCCAATAAATAAATAAATAAATAAATAAATATTACATTTCACCTTTTAAGTCGCATTACTGAAATAAATGAATGTCTGCACGATATTCTGATTTTTTTAAAAAAAAAGGGGGAAAAGGGGGGGGGAAGGAAAGGATGAACAGAACAAAAAAAGGGGGGAGGTAGGAATGGGGATGCAAAATCAAGAAATTTGGAAAAGTAGTAACATTATACATCATACATTATACATCGTAGCACGTAAATTCCTTAGTATCGTTATAATGTGTCTTAAATAATGTAAAGAAACAATATCCTTATTATTACCAACTATATCTTAAATTATAGTAGTAAATCTTACATCTCATTTCCAGCAAAATTGTTTTTAAAGTTTCACCTGTATGTCATACAACAGAACACTAATGATATAAAACCTAAGCAAGATATAATGCCTGCATGGGGGATCCCTTTTGATTTGATTAGAAAATTGTGGCCTCTTGGATAGTTGGTCTCTGAGTCATTAAGGGTTTTAAAGGTAGCAACAGCATTTCAAGCCGAACTCAGAAATAACCTGGCAACCAAAGCTGCTGCCACAGTAACAGGGCAGCATTGATGCTGACCAGTAAGGATGCAGGATGCTGAGTGGTCTCCAGGTGGACCTCAAGGGACTCTGCAACAGATTACAGAAACTTTAATCAGAGATGACAGTGATGAAAGTCCCTGTCCTGTTTTCATCCTGCACTAAAGAGAGCAGACTCTGGTGCACAAATGAAGCTGAGCAGAGGACCTCCTGGCCAGAGCCCCCTCCCTCCCCTTTGCTCTTCCAAGCAAGAGTAGTCCCACATGGTGAACTGTTCTGTCGGGCTCTCTGGTAGACTCCTCCCGAAAATTCACAGGTACAAATTTCAGACACACACACACGTTTGAAAATTCAAAACAATGTTCATTACAATGAAAATTCCCTTAAACTAAGCCCTCTTTTTCTATAGCAAAGAGCACTGGTCTCCAAACAAACTGGTAATTGGTACAAGTCCCTTATCAGTTCTGTGATACTTAGTTTGCAGCTGTGAGGCAATTCACAGTCCTTCTTCTTTCACAAAGGGAAACACACTTTGCTCTGGTTTAGTTTCAAAGTGGGGGGAAAAGCAACACACCAAGGTCGAAGTCAGCAAGGCAGGCACGAAACACAAAGATCAGATAATCCTCCACAATGGCCAAACCCACAGGCTGCTATTTATAGCAGCCTCACTAATGACCACAGCCCCACCCAACCACAGGTGGCCTCATTTTCTTTGATAATAATCTCTCAGTTGTTGCTGCCTATGCACCGCTCTCCGTGTGCGTGGCTGTATCATTAACTCTTGTTCCGAATCCAAGGAGGAGAGAGATAATTGATCTCCTTTTGAGCTGTCTGCCACACTCTCCTCCTGCCTGTCACTCATATCTTCTTGGTCAGAGGAGCCTTCATTGGCAGATTCCACCAGGAGCAAAACAGGCCTGCGGCATGTGGATGTCTCCCCCACATCCACAGTCCTTGGGGCAGGAGCTGGGCCAGAGCTAACCACAACATGAACCTGTTGGGTCTAGAGAATACGACTCCAAGTCAGAGAGCGCCACGGTGGCACAGTGGTTAGAGTGCAGTACTGCAAGCTGCTTCTGCTGACTGCTGGGCTGTAACTCATTATTTCAAGTCTCACCAAGCTCAAGGTTAACTCAGCCTTCCGTCCCTCTAAGGTTGGTCAAATGAGGACCCAGATTGTTGGGGGCAATATGCTTACTCTCTGTAAACTGCTTGGAGTGGGCTGTAAAGCATCGGGAACTGGTATATAAGTCTAAATGCTAATGCTGTTGCTATTCCACCTTGCTTGAGTTCAGTCCAAGCCTAGATAGATAGATCGATTACTAAAGTTGGAAGGGACTTTGTAGGTCATCTAGTCCAACCCCCTACTCAAGCAGGAGTCCCTGTACCATTTCTGACAAATGTCAATCCACCTTCCTCTTGAAAGTCTCAAGGTTTGGAACTCTCACAACCTCTGCAACTGTTCCACTGGTTGATTGTTCTCATTGTCAGAAAGTTCCTGTGTTAGCAGTTCTGTGTTAGCAAAAACTTCAGAAGAGAAGGATGTAGGGGTAGTGATTTCTGACAGTCTCAAAATGGGTGAACAGTGCAGTCAGGCGGTAGGGAAAGCAAGTAGGATGCTTGGCTGCATAGCTAGAGGTATAACAAGCAGGAAGAGGGAGATTATGACCCCGCTATATAGAGTGCTGGTGAGACCACATTTGGAATACTGTGTTCAGTTCTGGAGACCTCACCTACAAAAAGATATTGACAAAACTGAACGGGTCCAAAGACGGGCCACAAGAATGGTGGAAGGTCTTAAGCATAAAACGTATCAGGAAAGACTTCATGAACTCAATCTGTAACTGAATTTAAACATGCCTGGGATAAACATATATCCATTGTAAGATAAAATACAAGAAATAGTATAAGGGCAGACTAGATGGACCATGAGGTCTTTTTCTGCCCTCAGACTTCTATGTTTCTATGTACCTCCTTATTTCCAGGTTTCAAGTTTCAAGTTTAATTGGATTTGTATGCCACCTCTCTCCGAGGACTCGGGGCAGCTCACAGCATATAAAAAGAGACCATTGTAAATAATCCAATTAATATACATAAAAACAATCCTTAAAAATTCTAATTAAAAAAAAACATTCCATTAACAATTCATTCAACAAATCATACAAATAAACATTCATTGGTCAGGGAGAAGGTCTAATAACCCCAGGTTTGGCGACAAAGATGGGTTTTTAAACTCTTTCGGAAGGCAAGGAGGGTGGGGGCAGTGCAAATCTCCTGGGGGAGCGGATTCCAGAGGGTTTATTTATTTATTTATATTTATTTATTAGATTTGTATGCTGCCCCTCTCCGTAGACTCGGGGCGGCTAACAACAACAATAAAAACAACATATAAGAAATCTAATATTTAAAATAACTAAAAAACCCTTATTAAAAATCAAACAAGCACACACACAAACATACCATATATAAATTGTATAGGCCTAGGGGGAAAGGATATCTCAGTTCCCCCATGCCTGATGACAGAGGTGGGTTTTAAGGAGCTTACAAAAGGTGAGGAGGGTGGGGGCAATTCTGATCCTTGGGGGGAGCTGGTTCCAGAGGGCCGGGGCCACCACAGAGAAGGCTTTTCCCCTGGGTCCCACCAATCGACATTGTTTTGTCGGCAGGACCCGGAGAAGGTTAACTCTGTGGGACCTAACTGGTCGCTGGGATTCGTGCAGCAGAAGGCGGTCCTGGAGATATTCTGGTCCGATGCCATGAAGGGCTTTATAGGTTGAATTTCTCCTTGGTCAGCTTCCATCTATTATTCCTTGTCTGACTTTCTGGTGCCTTGGAAAACAGCCTGACCCTCTCCCCTCTGTGGTAGCCCCTCAAATATTGGAACACATCTATCATGTCCCCCCTGGTTCTTCTTTTCACCAGAGTGGCCTTTTTCTCCCATCCTGAAGAATATCCTGAACTTAAATTGCAAGACCCAAAATAGCATTTGTGTCTGAAATCGTATCATTGGCTTTCCAAACTCAGGCATGGTGACCTTGTAGTGGCTTCTCATAAAAGATTCATAATGATATCAAATACTTTCTTCTGAAATGGATTCCTTAGACAATATTACACTGCCCAAAATTAGATCTTACATCAGTTTAGCTCCTGCAATGCATTTGATGGAGTGCGCTCTTGTTCTATAATAATTTTTTATATAACACAGGTCTAGAAAAAATATTGTTTGTAGTCATTGCAGTTGGCCTTGTACTTTTCTGAATCATTTTTTGTTCTGATTTGAAAAATGTATACAGTGTTCCCTCGATTTTCACAGGGGATGCGTCCTGAGACTGCCCGTGAAAGTCGAATTTCCGCGAAGTAGAGATGCGGAATTAAATACACTATTTTTGGCTATGAAGAGTATCACAAGCCTTCCTTTAACACTTTAAACCCCTAAAGTGTAATTTCCCATTCCCCTAGCAACCATTTAGATCATTACTCACCATGTTTATTTATTAAAGTTTATTTAAAAAAATATTTATTAAACTCGGATGAAAGTTTGGCGATGACATATGACGTCATGGGGCGGGAAAAACCGTGGTATAGGGAAAAAACCCACAAAGTATTTTTTTAATTAATATTTTTGAAAAACCGTGGTATAGACTTTTCGCGAAGTTTGAACCCGCAAAAATCGAGGGAACACTGTATATATTTTTCTGTAGCAGGTATAGTTTCCACAAAGCAGCATCATTATTATAAGGTATAGGAAATATACTGACGACATTAAGAAAACAGTAATCTACATATCAGAAAAATATGCTTGACCTTACAAAGCAATTTTTATTGAACCAAAATAATTGCACATGCAAAATAGAAACCAAAATATGAGCAAAAATTTTGGTTTGACATTAGACTATCAATGATTGGTTGGTCAGTGGTTGGTCAGCCATTATGGATCCATCTGGTGGTGATGCTGCCTAACCCACAGTAGAAATCTACTTTTTTTAGTAGTAGGTTATGGTCTACTTTATCAAATGCTTATGATAGTGTAAAATGGCTGGTCTGGTGTATAATTAATATAATATAAATATAGTTACTTTACTGCTAATATAATGCTAATATCTGTGTATACTACTATTAATTTAATTTTCTTTTATTTTCTTCTGTACTTACTATTGCGTTCTCTTTTTTAAAGGTGGAAAATTAATAAAAATATTTAAAAAGAAAAGATGACTATACAGTGTTCCCTCGATTTCCACAGGGGATGCGTTCCGAGACCGCCCGCGAAAGTCGAATTTCCACAAAGTAGAGATGCGGAAGTAAAAACACCATTTTTGGCTAGGGACAGTATCACAAGCCTTCCCCTAACACTTTAAACCCCTAAATTACCATTTCCCATTCCCTTAACAACCATTTACTCACCATTATTACTGGTACTCACCATTGAATAAGACACTTAGTGATCCTGATATTTATAAACATAATTATTTATTAACAATAATTATTTTTTTTTGTTATTTATTTGCAATAATTATTAGTTTGGTGATGACATATGACATCATCGGGTGGGAAAAACCGTGGTATAGGAAAAAACCTGCGAAGTATTTTTTAATTAATACATTTTGAAAAACAGTGGTATAGGCCAGGGGTCCCCAACCACCGGGCCACGGACCAGTACCGGGCCACGGGGCATGTTGCACCGGTCCGTGGAGTCAGCAGCTGCCGGCCCTCATGCCGCCACCCCCTCCCTCCAGCGCTTCGCCTCCCGCCGGGCAAGAGGCCTCAGGAGGCAGGTTCTGCCGGCCACAGGACGATGGATGGGACAGAGGGGCGGGAAGGACCAAGAGGCTCAAGCCTCTTTTGGCTTCTGCCGCGGGGCGCTTTTGCGTTTTTGGCTGGGGAGAGGCAGGAGGGCCAGCCTGACCCCCTCTCTCCAGCGCTTAGCTCCCGCTAGGCAAGAGGGCTTGGGAGGCAGGTTCTGCCGGCCATAGAGCGATGGCGGTAAAGAGGGGTGGGGAGGACCAGCACCCCCATGCTTAATCCCGCCCCCAACCACACCCCTTTCCGCTCCCACCGGGCCATAGAAAAATTGTCTTGCTGAAACTGGTCCCTGGTGGAAAAAACGTTGGGGACCACTGGTATAGGCTATTCGCGAAGTTCGAACCCACAAAAATCGAGGGAACACTGTACTCCTAAAATACATTTGAAGTCCTATAAGATTAGCTAGTCAGTTAAAATTCAAAAATCTTGCAGGATTTGAGCCATTTAAACATTTTTAATTTTCAAGTCTTGGCTTATAAAGTGACTTGCAAAGGCTTTTCAGCAGTGTCTTAAAGAAAAACATTGAGAATCAATGCTCTTTTTAAAGTTGTCATGTAATCTCCAGATAGTCCCATTGTGGTTTAGAATTTCTCCTTCACACTTTCCTATTTCGTAATATTTTTAATTATCTTTAGATCTCCTCTCCTGTCACAATATACCCAGAATAGATAGTTTGGGTAGCTCCAAGGCATTCGCTAAATGCTTATATGTCAGAATGAGCCACTGGGGGCTGGAGAAAGCATCTTACAAGGTAGCTATTAGATTGCAAGCAAAAAGAAAATTCGAGAATGGCAGAAATGTCCAAGTTTGTTCAGGGAACGTCAGGTATAGAGTGAAAATTGTACCTTTCATTTCATAATGATCTATCTAAATGTACAGCTGTTGGGAAGGTGGGAATGAAATTGCACTATGTCAAAGTGTAACTGTACAGGTGCACTCTCAAACCATGTTGCTTGTTCTAGGAATTTTATACTTTCACACCTTCAAATATTCAAAGGATAGATAGATAGATAGATAGATAGATAGATAGATAGGTAGGTAGGTAGGTAGGTAGGTAGGTATATATAGATGATAGATAGATAGATAGATAGATAGATAGATAGATAGATAGAGAGAGAGAGAGAGAGATGAGAGAGCTATGAGAGAGAAAGAGAGAGAGAGAGGAGAGAAGAGGGATGATAGATAGATAGATAGATAGATAGATAGATAGATAGATAGATAGATAGATAGATAGGTAGGTAGGTAGGTAGGTAGGTAGGTAGGTAGGTAGGTATATATAGATGATAGATAGATAGATAGATAGATAGATAGATAGAGAGAGAGAGAGAGAGAGGTAGGTAGACAGACAGACAGACAGACAGAAAGATAGATAGATATGTAGAGATATATAGATATGTAGATAGATAGATAGATAGATAGATAGATAGATAGATAGATAGATAGATAGATAGATAGAGAGGGAGAGAGAGAGAGAGGTAGGTAGACAGACAGACAGACAGAAAGATAGATAGATATGTAGAGATATATAGATATGTAGATAGATAGATAGATAGATAGATAGATAGATAGATAGATAGAGAGATAGAGAGATAGATGAGAGAGAGAGATGAGAGAGCTATGAGAGAGAAAGAGAGAGGAGAGAAGAGGGATGAGAGATAGATAGATAGATGATAGATAGATAGATAGATAAATAGATAGATAAATAGATAGACAGAAAGATAGATATGTAGAGATATATAGATATGTAGATAAATAGATAGATAGATAGATAGATAGATAGATAGATAGATAGATAGATAGATAGATAGAGAGGAGAGAGAGAGAGATGAGAGAGCTATGAGAGAGAAAGAGAGAGAGAGAGGAGAGAAGAGGGATGATAGATAGATAGATAGATATGTAGATAGATAGATAGATAGATAGATAGATAGATAGATAGATAGATAGATAGATAGATAGATAGATAGAGAGGAGAGAGAGAGAGATGAGAGAGCTATGAGAGAGAAAGAGAGAGAGAGGAGAGAAGAGGGATGATAGATAGATAGATAGATAGATAGATAGATAGATAGATAGATAGATAGATAGATAGAAAGGTAGGTAGGTGTTGTGGTTCAGCCTGAGGCTGCTCAGGGACCGGCTGTGTCTCTGCTGGCTCCATGCCCGGAGGAGGATGACAGCGAAGAGGAGGGGGCTGAACAGTCGTACGGGGGAGAGGAAAATCAGGAATGGGATGAAGGAGAACAGCATGAGAGCCCTGGGGGGGGGAGGGCTCTCCCCAGCCAGTAGTTTGGAGTCATTAGGTGATGAAGCTCAAGCCGTCAGTGACATGCGACAGAGACGGTCAGATCAAAGAAAGGAGCAATTAAAGAAGTATTATCAGCACTGAATTAGGAACAGCTGGGTTTGGGTGTGGTCCTCCTTAGCAGGGTTTAAAAGGCAGGCAAGCCCTTGAAGCCATGTGGAGTGTTATCAGTTTGGAGTTGCGTTATCCTGTCTTGTTTCTCGGCGTCTCTGTTCCTGGCTTGTGGCCCAGCAGCTTTGGAAGACCCGTGGGAGGTGTAGGTCTCCTATCTACAGCCTCGGCTTGGCAGCAAGAATTCTGTATTGCTGCATGGACTTTTGCCTTCATGGATATATCTGAAGATACAGCATTTTCCTGTTAGTAAGGACATTTTCTGTTACCTGTGTTTTTCTTGAATTTTATAAAACTGCCTTTGCCTTTTACCAGTGTGTCTGGATTCTCTTTTTGGGTTGGTATTGGCTTCTGGAGTGATCCAGACAGAACAGTAGGTAGGTAGGTAGGTAGGTAGGTACTGTGTACCTGACCATGCCCGTAGAAGCCCACCACTGGTACCTCCTCACTATACTTGGTGTGCACATGTATCTCCTCACATGATTTTTATTTATTTATTTATTTGTTTGTTTGTTTGTTTTGTCCAATACACAATAATACACAATGAGAGTTATAGAAGATATATTCAGGTAGAATGTATTAAAGGGAGAATAGAGGAGAAAATATAGGAGTAAAATATAACTATGAGAGAATAGCAGAAAAAAATATAGGAATAGTAGAGAAGATATATGAGATATGGGAGAGACTATAGGACAGGGGATGATAGGCACTCTGGTGCACTTATACACGCCCCTTACTGACCTCTTAGGAATCTGGTGAGGTCAACCGTGGATAGTCTAAGGGTAAAATGTTGGGGGTTAGGGGATGATACTACAGAGTCCGGTAGTGAATTCCACACTTCGACAACTCGATTACTAAAGTCATATTTTTTACAGTCAAGTTTGGAGCAGTTAATATTAAGTTTAAATCTGTTGTGTGCTCTTGTGTTGTTGTGGTTGAAACTGAAGTAGTCATCGACGGGCAGGATGTTGCAGCATATGATCTTGTGGGCAATACTTAGATCCTGTTTGTGGTGTCTTAGTTCTAAGCTTTCTAGACCCAGGATTGTAAGTCTAGTTTCGTAGGGTGTTCTGTTACGGGAAGAGGAGTGAAGAGATCTTCTGGTGAAATATCTCTGGACATTTTCGAGGGTATTAATGTCAGAAATGCAGTATGCGTTCCAAACAGATGAGCTATATTCTAGGATGGGTCTGGCGAAAGTTTTGTATGCTCTGATAAGTAATGTGAGATTGCCAGAGCAGAAGCTACATAGGATTAGATTAACAACTCTTGAAGCCTTCTCGACGATGTTTTTTTTTTCACGTATGCGCAGGAAGTTAAAAAATGCTGAAATCCCACAAGGGGATGCTTGTGCATGCACGATTTTTGCACAGGAAGCAAAATAAAGCCAAAAATTCCAAAACAGGGGAGATGGCACTATGCAACGGACTGGCAAAGACAGCTACAGAGCTGTCACATGAAAATGGTGCAATCAATTGTGCTGGAAGTGCAAAAAAGAAAGATCCACGTTCTATCATCAATGGTGGACAGGTGTACAAGCAAAAAATTTCTGGAATAAAATAACAGACTGGTTAAAAGAAACAATAAAAGAAGAATTTGAAAAAAAACCCAGAATTTTATTTATTGGGTATTTTTAATTAAAAAAATGGAAAAAGTGGTAAGATACTTAGTTATACACATATTAACAGCTGCCAGGATAGCATATGCCCAACAATGGAAAATGGAAGCTAATCACTGTTGTGATTCAGCCTGGGGCTCCTCAGGGACCGGCTGGATCTCTGCCGGATCCATGCCCAGAGGAGGAGGACAGTGAACAGGAGGGGGAGGACTAGGCAGACGGGGGAGAGGAACGTCAGGAAGAGGAGGAGGGAGAGCAGCCTGAGACCCCCCGGGGGGGGGGCTCTCCCAAGCTAGTAGCCTGGATTCATTGGATGAAGACGCACAGGCTATAATAGACATGAGGCAGTGACGAGCAGCTCAAAGACGGGGCCAATTAGAAAGGTATTTCCATCCCTGAATTGGCAACAGCTGGGTTTGGGTGTGTTTCTCCTCAGCAGGGTTGAAAAGGCAGGCCCACCCTTCCAGTCTTGTGGAGAGTTATCAATTGGGAGTCCTGTGACCTTGCTTCGATTCTGGGCGTCTCTGATCTTGGCTTGTGGCCTAGAAGTCTTGGAGACTTGGGGGAGGCGTGGGTTTTAGTATCTCCAGCATTGTTTTTGCCAGCAAGAATCCTGTTTTATTGCCTGGCCTTCGTGAAACCTCTGTGAAGCTTCATAGTGTTCCTGTCTGTAAGAACAGTTTTTGTTACCTGTGTTTGCTTTGAATTATATAAACTGCCTTTGCTTTTTACCAGTGTGTCTGGATACTCTTTTTGGTTGGTGTTGGCGTCTGGGGGGACCCAGACAGAACAGGTAATGAGCTAATAAATCTAAAATTAGTTCATATTCTTAACACAACTCCACTGTACACTCGCCCACCCTTCTCTCTTTTTCTTTTCTCTTCGTTGCTTCTCCCCTTTTTCTTTCCCTTCTTCTTCTCTCTACTTTCTCTCTGTCCCTTTTTCATAAGTCTATATGTTTATTAATCGTTATATTTTTACATCCAGACACATTGTAATGTATTAGGTTTCAATTGTCAACTGTTATCATTGTTTTTTATGTTTTGTATATTTGTAAATAAAAACTTTAATATTTTTTTTTTAACTGGATAAAACACCGGAAGAGAATATAGTAATTAAAAAAATATTGGACTGTGCGGAGATGGACAGGTTATCCAAAAAATTAGAGGGAAAGGAAGATTCAGAATATTATAAAATATGGGCAAAATTGTATGACTGGTTAAAAGAAAGAGCAGTATTTCAAATATAAAGTATAAAAAAGAAATGTATTATTTAATAATACATATATTGGTGGCGGCACGAATAGTATTTGCACAGAAATGGAAAGAAAAGATGATACCGAAAGATATTGAGGTATTCAAAAAAATTATAGAATGTGCAGAATTAGACATGATGACTAAACGTTTGAACAATCAAACCGAAACAGAATTTTATAAAATATGGGATAAAGTATATGATTGGTTGAATGTTAAAAATAGTATTAAAAATTAAACATATAAGAATAAATGACTATTTGAAGAATTATAAGATAGAATGAAATAGTTTATATTATAACTAACATAGAAGTGCTTATTTTATCTTTTTTTTGTATCACTAATAATTTGTTTATTTCTCTTTATATATATATATACTGGTCTATAAAAAAACCCAATGGCAGCCTAGGACACACTATCTACCAAAAGAAAACCCATACCAACCGTTATCTAAATGCACACTCACACCACCACCCCGCACAAATCACCTCAGTGGCCAAAACTCTCATCACAAGAACCAAACGCTTAGCTGACCATGAGCACTTAAAAACTGAATTGAACAAACTCAAAGATGTATTAATTTCTAATGGATTCGAAAGGAAAACAATCACAAACTTAATCAAAAAAGAGACACCCCCCAAAAAACAAGATCAAGAACAGGACAATGGTACCACCATCCTCCCTTACATCAAGGGCACCACAGACAAAATTAGTAAAATTCTGCACAAACATAACATCAAAACTTCATTTTGCACTAACCAAAAAATATCTAATATCCTAAGGAGCCCCAAAGATAAAATCCAATTGGAATACCAAGGAATCTATGAAATCCCTTGCAAAACATGTGCAGCCACATACATTGGACAAACCAACCGAAGAGTGAGCCAACGCATTGCAGAACATGTGAATGCAGTTAAAAAAGAAGAAAAGACTTCCTCCCTTGTCCAGCACATTAAAAAAACAGGGCACGAAATTGACTTTGAAAAAACTAAATTACTTCACAAAACAGAGAATTTATATAGAAGAATTGCTCTGGAAGCTATAGAAATTGAGAGGAGCCCCCTTTGCATAAATAAAAGAGATGACACGTCCTGCCTACCAGAAATTTGGAAACCAGCCTTAAACAAAAAAAACACTTCATAAAAATCACCATGTCAATCCTTCTAATAATTATGATTTTGGAATTTTGAAATTTGAAAACCAGCCTTAAACAAAAAACACTTCATAAAAATCACCATGTCAATCCTTCTAATAATTATGATTACACCAACCAATCAGATCACTAAAACATAATCACCCAATCTATTTGCTACATTCAAACCAAATCTCCACCCCCACACTATATACTAGGAAGAAATGACAGTTGCAAACATTCCATTTTACAACAACACGAAGCTTGGAACTTCAGCCTGATGATGGTGAATGTGATTTCACCGAAACGTCGCATAGACATGCAAAATATTACACAGGGCAAAACCCGAACTCAGAACAATCTACACACACACACACACATATATATATATATATATATATATATATATATATATATATATATATATATATATATATATATATACACACACACACACACACACACATACATACATACATATATATATACACACACACACACACACACACACACACACACACAAGTATATTACTTTTTAAAATACAAAAAATTTAATTAAGAAGTTTAATATTAAAAACATAGAATTAAATTCAACAAGAATGTAATTCACAAGTGTGGTACTTCTGCATAGATCTGGTAACAGTTAGAGTTTTTTATATTCTGTATTAGTTAGACTTCTACGATAAGCGGAGCAATGGCAGCTCCTTAAATGTTTAATGTTGTGTGTCTTTGTTTGTCCTTTTTTGAAAATAATAAAAAATATTTTAAAAAAAGAAAAAGAAAGAGCAGCAAAGAAATAAATAAATAAAAATTCAAGCAAAGCAATACATCAAAGAAAAGAATTAAAGAATTAATACTATGTGTAAGAAGTAAAATTCTCTGATCGAACATTTTAAAAAAAAGAAAAGTGGGGAAACTTTTGTTTCCCATATGTTGTATGTGAATGTGTATGGTTTTTTTTCTGTTATATTCAGAAAAAACAAATTTAAAAAGTTTTTTAAAAAAAAGAAAATTGTGCAATCAACGGGGTCCTACCAGAACGGAGCTCCGAGACACACCAATATGAACCCACCACTTACCCAAATGTTCATCCCTAATGTTCATCCTACTTCCTGGAACTCATTTCCCAAGTGAATCCTGGTTACTTTATTTTAGTTTTCACATTTTTGGGAAGGTTCTGTGAAAGCCTCTTAAATGTCTCCTAGATGGGGAGATTTGTTCCCTCATCCATTTTTGCCTGTAGCATTCTCATTTCTCCAAACACTCCATAAAGATACTCCCCCTCCTCCTCTGAGAACTATGAATTTCATGGCTGAGGAAACTAATGGGAGGTAAGATACAATCCAGGCTGGCATTTAAAACTCTGCAGATCCATTAGGCGCTCATCCCCTTTCCACCAGAAGTCCCTCTGAAGAATGACCTTGTCTGTCCACATTAGGCCGTTCGTGTCCAAGAAGAATTATCTAACTTGGAGGGTCATTTGAGGTGATGGTTTTCTATTCCAGGTCCTTGGCTGTTAAAATGTCTACCCTGCGGTCTAGGCAGAATTTTGAAATACAGCGGTACCTCTACCTAAGAATACCATAGTCATGTCTATGACTATGTATTACTGAGTATGACAAAGACAAAGGGTTTGGGGATGACACTATGGAGTCATAGAAACATAGAAACATAGAAGTCTGACGGCAGAAAAAGGCCTCATGGTCCATCTAGTCTGCCCTTATACTATTTCCTGTATTTTATCTTAGGATGGATATATGTTTATCCCAGGCATGTTTAAATTCAGTTACTGTGGATTTATCTACCACGTCTGCTGGAAGTTTGTTCCAAGGATCTACTACTCTTTCAGTAAAATAATATTTTCTCATGTTGCTTTTGATCTTTCCCCGAACTAACTTCAGATTGTGTCCCCTTGTTCTTGTGTTCACTTTCCTATTAAAAACACTTCCCTCCTGAACCTTATTTAACCCTTTAATATATTTAAATGTTTCGATCATGTCCCCCCCCCTTTTCCTTCTGTACTCCAGACTATACAGATTGAGTTCATTAAGTCTTTCCTGATACGTTTTATGTCTGGTAATGAGTTCCACGCTTCGACAACTCAGTTACTGAAGTCATATTTTTTACAGTCAAGTTTGGAGCGATTAATATTAAGTTTAAATCTATTGTGTGCTCTTGTGTTGTTGTGGTTGAAGCTGAAGTAGTTGCTGACAGGCAGGACGTTGCAGCATATGATCTTGTGGGCAATATTTAGATCTTCTTTAAGGCGTCTTAGTTCTAAGCTTTCTAGGCCCAGGATTGAAAGTCTAATCTCGTAGGGTATTCTATTTCGAGTGGAGGAGTGAAGTGCTCTTCTGGTGAAGTATCTTTGGACATTTTCAAGGGTGTTAATGTCTGAGATGCGATATGGGTTCCAAACAGATGAGCTGTATTCCAGGATGGGTCTGGCAAAAGTTTTGTAAGCTCTGGTAAGTAGTGTGAGATTGCCAGAGCAGAAGCTACGTAGGATTAGGTTTACAACTCTTGAAGCCTTCTTGGCTATGTTGTTGCAGTGGGCTTTGGCAATTAAATCTTTTGTTATTAGTATACCGAGGTCTTTAACCGAGTGGGGATTATCTGTGATAATTTGATTATTCAGTTCGTATTTGGAGTTCAGATTCTTTTTCCCAATGTGTAGGGCAGAGCATTTGCTAGTTGGGATTTGGAGTTGCCATGTGTTAGATATTTGTGCTGGACTCTGCTAGCACTCAGAACCACGGAGGCAAACACACGTCACCGTTCCACACGCCCACCAAGCCACACCCACAGAACAGTAGTGAACAAAAATTGAATCCCACCACTGATCCACATCATTTAATCCCAAGATGTTCTTCAGAAAACATCTGGGCAAAAGAGGGAGGGAGGTTATTTACAGTTCCAGCTGGATTTGAGGGAAGTGTAAGGTAACACGGCTTATAAAGTAGGAAAATGAGTCAAGGATGGGTCATAGCAAGGCAGTAATGGAGAGTAGGAGTTTGCTAGCACAACACTAAGCTAACGTTGTGTTTGACAACTGGGATCCTTTTTTAGTCACTGCTCATATGGATAATAATTTAATTATACAATTAGCCATTTGTGAATCAAGGCTCTGAGAGGTGAAGGGTGGAGGTGGGAAATAGAGAAGCAACTGCTCGCAGCTTTCTCAGGAGAAAGGAGTGACTCAGATTCCTGGCTTTAGTCTTCAGTTGGGAAAGGGAAAAAGATTTTACAAGAAATTATGCTTTCTTTCTTTCTTTCTTTCTTTCTTTCTTTCTTTCTTTCTTTCTTTCTTTCTTGCTTGCTTGCTTGCTTGCTTGCTTGCTTTTTCTTTTTTCTTCTCTCTCTCTCTCTGTCTTCTTTCTTTCTCTTTCTTTCTTTCTCTCTCTCACACTTCCTTTTTCTTTTTCCTTCTTTCTTTTTCTTTCTCTTTCTCCCCTTTTTTCTCTCTTTCTCTCTCTCTTTCTTTTTCTTACTTTCTCTCTATCTCTTTCTTTTCTCTCTCTTTCTCTCATCCTTCTTTCTCTCTCATTCTCTCTTTCTTTTTTCTTTCACTCTGTCTTTGTTTCTCTTTCTTTCTTTCCCATTCTTTCTTTTTCTTTCTCTCCCTCTTTCTTTCTGACTTTTTGTTTCTCTTTCTTTCTCTCCCTCTATTTCTTTCTCTCCCTCTCTTTCTCTCTTTCTCTTTCTCTCTCTCTCTCTCTGTCTCTCTCTCTCCCCCTTCCTTCCTTCCTTCCTTCCTTCTTTCTTTTTTGGCATGGTTGGCAGTAAAACCAACAATGTTATAAAGGCTCCCTCTGGAAAAACAAAAACAAAAATCAAGTCCCATCTTAGGCATTCTGTTTTCTTTTTAGTTGCTAAAATGGCCATTTGCATGAATCAAATCAGATTTGTGCATGTGATAAGCAAAGAAATGGCTCATTAAACCAAGGAAGAAGAAGGCAGACGTCAAAAGTACCAGACCATGAAAAAACACAGAGCTTTCATAAAGAGGAAAACGGAGAGGGAGAGAAATGTTTTTCTTACGTAGGATAAATATGTTCCCCAAACTGTTTGGTCTATTGCGAGGTGTGTGTTTCTTTGCTGGCTGGGTAATTCTTGGAGTTGAAGCCCCCCCAGGCTTAAGGTTGCCAAGGTTGGAGACCCCTAGTCTATAGTGTCAGTTGAGAACCCGGCCTTAAGATCGTAAATATTAGTTAAAGTTAAACAAGGCAAATTTACTGTTTAACAAAGTGAATTTCAGTATAGAACAATTAAAATCTACCTTTGAAAAGTGTTCGGAAACGTCAGATCGTGCAGAATGCAGCTGCGAGAGCAATCATGGGCTTTCCAAGATATGCCCATGTCACACCAACCCTCCGCAGTCTGCATTGGTTGCCGATCAATTTCCGGGCACAATTCAAAGTGTTGGTTATGACCTTTAAAGCCCTTCATGGCACTGGACCAGAATACCTCTGGGACCACCTTCTGCCGCACGAATCCCAGCGACCGGTTAGGTCCCACAGAGTTGGCCTTCTCCGGGTCCCGTCGACTAAACAATGTCGTTTAGCGGGACCCAGGAGAAGAGCCTTCTCTGTGGCGGCCCCGACCCTCTGGAACCAGCTCCCCCCAGAGATTAGAACTGCCCCCACCCTCCTTGCCTTTCGTAAAGTTCTTAAGACCCATCTCTGCCATCAGGCATGGGGGAATTGACACATCTCCCCTGGGCCTATACAGTTTATACATGGAATGTTTGTGTGTGTGTTTGCTCTTAATAATGGGTTTTTTAGTGTTTTTAAAATTATTAGATTTGTTTTTTACATTGTTCTTGTTATTGTTGTGAGCCGCCCCGAGTCTACGGAGGGGCGGCATACAAATCAAACAAATAAACAAATAAATAAAATAAAAAAATAAATAAAATCAGCTGCTCTGATTTTATGATTATATATTAGTCTTTGGGGTTTGAATATCCATTAAAAGGACATTATTTATTTATTTGGTTAGATTCAGTGATGGGCTGCTGCCCCCCATGGGGGACCACGCAGTGGGGATAGTAAATTTATTCCCTATTTATTGAATACTTAATACAGTAATACCTCGTCTTACGAACCCCCCGTCATATGAACTTTTCGAGGTACGAACCCGGGGTTTAAGATTTTTTTGCCTCTTCTTCCGAACTATTTTCACCTTACGAACCCACCGCCGCCGTTGGGAAACCCCACCTCCGGACCTTCCGTTGCCAGTGAAGCGCCCATTTTTGCATTGCTGGGATTCCCCTGAGGCTCCCCTCCATGGGAAACCCCACCTCCGGACTTCCGCATTTTTGCGATGTTGCAGGGGAATCCCAGGAGGGGAATCCCAGCATTGCAAAAATGGGTGCATTGCTGGCAATGGAAGTCCGGAGGTGGGGTTTCCCAGCGAGGGGAGCCTCAGTGAAATCACAGCATCGCAAAAACACCGAAGTCCTCGAAACCCCACCTCCGGACTTCGCTGTTTTTGCGATGCTGTGATTTTGCTGAAGCTTATTGTTGTGAGCCGCTCCGAGTCTTCGGAGAGGGGCAGCATACAAATCTAATTAATAGTAATAGTAATAGTAATAGTAATAGTAATAGTAATAGTAATAGTAATAGTAATAGTAATAGTAATAGTAATAGTAATAGTAATAATAGCCATTTCTATAACAAAATAGACTTAACCATAAATCTTCCATTAGACTTTAGCAATCTCTTTACCCCACCACTGCTATTATCACTTCCAGAGACAATTTTTATTTTTATTTATTTGTTTGTTTGTAAAACACATACAAGATAGCAGGCATAGGTATAAATATAAACATAAACAAAGTAAATACATTAATTCATTCCATGACCAGGTTCTTAAGTAGAAAAGTTTGTAAGAAGGAGCAATTTTTCCCATAGGAATCAATGCAAATGCAAATAATGTGTGTGATTGGGGAAACCACAGGGAGGGTGGAGGCCCTGTTTTTTCCCCAGGAGATTGCTAGAGAGGTCCCACGGAGGCTTCTCCCCTCCTTTTCTGGCCCTGTTTCCTCCCAGGAGATTCCTAGAGAGGTCCCACAGAGGCTTATCCCTGCCTTTTCCAGCCCTGTTTGTAGGTAGAGGCGTTCTGAAGTAGAGGTACCACTGTATAATGGAGAACTCCTTTCTCCAAGGTCCGGTCAAGGGATTCCCTGACCAGATTCCATGACTGAATTCCAGCCATGATTATTCTTATCAAAGGCTGATATTCCTGCTTGTAAGAATTCAAGAACATTTGAAGTAGCTATATTTGAAATCTGCAATTAATTTTTGTGCTCATTTTTCCCAGGTTGACAATTAGTAGGTTAAAGTTAAATTAGCAAAGGAGTTATTTTTTGAATAATAAGTGTTCTATCTGACTTTAATTACTTCATAATTCTCTCTGGGTAGCTTTAAAAATCACAGTGGCTCAGCTATGCTTTTTCAGGATTATTTTTGAACTGGCCTGTTAAGCCTTAAGCGAAGTTGAAAGGTGCTTGGAAAAAGCACAGGAAAAATTCAACCCTATTCTGAAATAGAAACATAGAAACATAGAAGTCTGACGGCAGAAAAAGACCTCATGGTCCATCTAGTCTGCCCTTATACTATTTTCTGTATTTTATCTTAGGATGGATATATGTTTATCCCACGCATGTTTAAATTCAGTTACTGTGGATTTATCTACATCTGCTGGAAGTTTGTTCCAAGGATCTACTACTATTTCAGTAAAATAATATTTTCTCATGTTGCTTTTGATCTTTCCCCCAACTAACCTCAGATTGTGCCCCCTTGTTCTTGTGTTCACTTTCCTATTAAAAACACTTCCCTCCTGAAGCTTATTTAACCCTTTAACATATGTAAATGTTTCAATCATGTCCCCCCTTTTCCTTCTGTCCTCCAGACTATACAGATTGAGTTCATGAAGTCTTTCCTGATACGTTTTATGCTTAAGACCTTCCACCATTCTTGTAGCCTGTCTTTGGACCAATTCAATTTTGTCAATATCTTTTTGTAGGTGAGGTCTCCAGAACTGAACACAGTATTCCAAATGTGGTCTCACCAGCACTCTATATAGCGGGATCATAATATCCCTCTTCCTGCTTGTTATACCTCTAGCTATGCAGCCAAGCATCCTACTTGCTTTCTCTACTGCCTGACTGCACTGTTCACCCATTTTGAGACTGTCTGAAATCACTACCCCTAAATCCTTTTCTTCTGAAGTATTTGCTAACACAGAACTGCCAATACAATACTCAGATTGAGGATTCCTTTTCCCCAAGTGCATTATTTTACATTTGGAAACATTAAACTGCAGTTTCCATTGCTTTGACCATTTATCTAGTAAAGCTAAATCATTTGCCATATTACAGACAAATCCAGGAAAGATGGCAGTATTTTGAATGTTAGATTGGACATTGTTTTATTGGATGGATGAAACAAACACCACCATTGAAAAATATCGCTCTCACAACCACACTTATATCACCTGCCCATTTTGATCAAGCCACTGCCTTTTCTTGTCACAATCGGCTCTGCTATGAGGCATGGAGCAGCAATAATGCCCAGTTACCAACCTACCCAATGTCCAGAACTAAGTTACTTGGTTCAGTTCTGTAGTTGCCTCTTCTTTTAGAATAGAATTTATTGGCCAAGTGTGGTTGGACACACAAGAATTTGTCTTGGTGCCTATGCTCTCAATGTACATAAAAGAAAAGATACGTTTCTCAAGAATCATGAGGTATGAGGTACAAATAAGCAATCAAATCATATTAGGAACCAGTCAATATAAATTGTAAGAATTTATATGAAGTGCAAAAAAGAAAGAGGCACGTTCTACCACCAATAGTGGACATGTGTACAGGCAAAACATTTCTGGAATAAAATAACAAATTGGTTAAAAGAAATAGTAAATGAAGAAATTGAAAAAAAAAACCAGAATTATATTTATTGGGTATTTTTAATTAAAAAAAATAGAAAAAGATGTAAGATATTTATTTATACACATAATAACATCTGCCAGGATAGTATATGCCCAACAATGGAAAATAGACAAACTACCGGAAGAAAATATAATAATTAAAAAAATATTAGACTGTGCGGAGATGGACAGGCTACCTAAAAGATTAGAGGGAAAAGAAGAATCAGATTACTATAAAATATGGGTAAAATTTTATGATTGGCTAAAGAAAAGAGCAACAAAGAAATAAATAAAATTTTTCGCAAAGCAACACGTCGAATTAAAAAAAAAATGAAAAATTAATACTATGTAAAAGAAGCAAAATTCTCTGATCAAACACCTAAAAAGTGGGGAAACGTTCATTTCCCAAATGTTGTATATGTATGTTTCTGTGTATGTTTTTTTCTTTTTTATGTTATATTTGAAAAAAAACCAAATAAATAAAATAAAATAAAAAATAAATTGTAAGAATACAAGCAACAAAGTTACAGTCGTATAGTCATTTGTGGAAAGAGATTGGTAATGGGAACAATGAGATTAATAGTAGTTCAGATTTAGGAAATAGTTTGACAGTGTTGGGGGAATTATTTGTTTAGCAGAGTGATGGCATTCAGAAAAAACTATTCTTGTGTCTAGTTCTGGGGTGCAGTGCTGTATAGCATCGCTTTGAGGGTTGGAGTTGAAGCAGTTTTTGTCCAGGATGTGAGGGGTCAGTAAATATTTCCATCGCCCTCTTTTTGACTTGTGTAGTATACAGGTCCTCAATAGAAGCCAGGTTGGCAGCAATTGTTTTTTCTGCAGTTCTAATTATCCTCTGAAGTCTGCATTGGTCTTGTTGGGTTGCAAAACCGAACCAGACAGTTATAGAGGTGCAGATGACAGACTCAATTATTCCTCTGTAGAACAGCAGCTCCTTGGGCAGTTTGAGCTTCCTGAGTTGGCACAGAAAAAGCTTTATTTGTTGTGCTTTTTTGATGAAGTTTTTGATGTTAGGTGTCCATTTTAGATTTTGCGATATGGTCAAATCTAGAAATCTAAAACAGTATCTACTATTGATACCGTGTTATCTAGTATTGTAAGAGGTGGGAGTATGGCTGGGTTTCTCCTAAAATCTACCGCAGTTTCTACAGTTTTAAGTGTATTCAGTTCCAAATTGTTCTGGTGGCACCACAAAGAATGCTAAAAGAATTCCAGATGTGAGACAAGATGCAATTAATATGCTACTGCCTCTTCTTGAAACCTCAAATGTGCAACTAAGTTGTTTGCTAGGGAGGAGGCATGGTTCCACCTCCCAATCTCTGTTGGTGGTTTTTGTTTGGTTTTTTGCAAGACTTTTCTTTCTTTCTTTCTTTCTTTCTTTCTTTCTTTCTTTTGTATGTACGTACGTACGTACGTACGTACATATTGGAGGTATGAAAAAATATAATAATATTCATATACTGTACATATGTTCTGTCGGGCTCTCTGGTAGAATCCTCCCGAAAATTCACAGGTACAAATTTCAGACACACACATGTTTGAAAATTCAAAACAAAGTTCTTTATAATGAAAATTCACTTAAACTAAGCCCTGTTTTTGTAGAGCAAAGAGCACTCGTATCCAAACAAACTGGTAATTGGTACAAGTCACTTATCAGTTCTGTGATACTTATCTTGCAGCTGTGAGGCAATTCACAGTCCTTCTTCTTTCACAAAGTGAAACACACTTTGCTCTGGTTTAGTTTCAAAGCGTGGAAAAATCAGCACACAAAGGTCAAAGTCAGCAAAGCAGGCACGAAACACAACGATCAGATAATCCTCCACAATGGCCAAACCCACAGGCTGCTATTTATAGCAGCCTCACTAATTACCACAGCCCCACCCAACCACAGGTGGCCTCATTTTCTTTGATAATAATCTCTCACTTGTTGCTGCCTATGCATCGCTCTCCTCATGCGTGGCTGTATCATTAACTCTTGTTCCGAATCCAAGGAGGAGCTAGATAATTGATCTCCTTCTGAGCTGTCTGCCACATTCTCCTCCTCGCTGTCACTCATGTCTTCTTGGTCAGAGGAGCCTTCATCATCAGATTCTACCAGGAGCAAAACAGGCCTGCAGTATGTGGATGTCTCCCCCACATCCACAGTCCTTGGGGCAGGAGCTGGGCCAGAGCTAACCACAACATAATACTAGTAAAAAAATAAAAATAAACATTAGGACAGGGAATGGAAGGCACGCTGGTGCACTTATGTACGCCCCTTACTGACCTCTTAGGAATCGGGTGAGGTCAACAGTGGATAGTCTAAGGGTAAAATTATGGTGGTTAGGTGATGATACTACAGTCAGGTAGTGAGTTCCATGCATTAACTACTCGATTACTAACGTTGTATTTCCTGCAGTCGAGTTTGGAACGGTTTACATTAAGTTTGTATCTGTTGTGTGCTCGTGTGTTGTTGTGGTTGAAGCTGAAGTAGTCGTTGACAGGAAGGATGTTGTAGCATATGATTTTATGGGCTATGGTTAGATCGTCTTTAAGGCGACGTAGTTCTAAGCTTTCTAAACCTAGGATCGTAAGTCTAGTTTTGTAGGGTATTGGGTTGTATCTCTGGACATTTTCTAGAGTGTTTATGTCTGAAATGCGGTATGGGTTGCAGACAGATGAGCTGTATTCTACTTACTCTTCGGTCTTCACCCCATCTATCTATTCACTTTCATCCCCCCAAGGAATGTATGCCAAACTGCTCTCCAGTTGTGCTTCTGCTAACCAGGGCTCTGTTTTATCCACACCTCTGCAGGGAATAAATCACAAGACAGTGGGATTGCCGAGATGGAAGAACTCCCAGTTCCTCACAACATCAAGATTAGCAACATCACTTGTGATTCTTTCAAGATTTCATGGGACATGGACTCCAAGTCGAAGGAACGCATCACCCACTATTTCATTGATCTAAACAAGAAAGAGAACAAGAATTCCAACAAATTTAAGCACAAGGTAGGCCTTGCATGAAACACTAGCCAAGACAGAGTTCTAATTTCTCTACTCAAACCCGCACATCTCTACCCATAGTATTAAGAAGGGAAAGATCATTATAAATTGTTTTTATAAGAGTTTTCCCAAAGAAAGGGAACCCCAAGTGTAGGCTTCTACATCCTTGCAGTGGTTTGGTAACTCTGTTTAAAGACCATTAAATGTTATAATTCATCAGGAGCTCAATAGGCATTTGATTTCGATGTTTTTTCTGCAAAGTTAGAGAAAATTAACAATGAACATGGTAAGTCATGCTAGATTTACTCTTAAGATTTTTTTATAGTAGTACAGTGATAACTTGTCTTACAAACTTAATTGGTTCTGGGACGAGGTTCTTAAGGTGAAAAGTTTGTAAGACGAAACAATGTTTCCCATAGGAATCAATGGAAAAGCGATTAATGCGTGCAAGCCCCAAATTTACCCCTTTTGCCAGCTGAAGCGCCCGTTTTTGCGCTGCTGGGATTCCCCTGAGGTTCCCCTCCATAGGAAACCCCACCTCCAGACTTCTGTGTTTTTGCGATGCTGCAGAGGAATCCCAGCAGGGGAATCCCAGCATTGCAAAAACATGCGCTTCGCTGGCAATGGAAATCCAGAGGTGGGGTTTCCCATGGAGGGGAGCCTCAGGGGAATCCCAGCAGCCCAAAAACGGGTGCTTCACTGGCAATGGGAGTCCGGAGGCGGGGCATCCCAGCGGCGGCGGTGGGTTTGTAAGGTGAAAATAGTTTGCAAGAAGAGACAAAAAAATCTTAAACCCCGGGTTTGTATCTCGAAAAGTTTGTATGATGAGGCGTTTATAAGATGAGGTATCACTGTACTCCTTTACACATTTATCACAGAGGAAACACCATTATAATTATGAGAGATGAATTCAGGGTTATATATACAGCAGTCACTTGATCATTTCTATATAACCTTTGAGATGAACATTTGCATGAAATGTGTTTAAAAATAATGCATTTTAACCTGCATGTCTCCTATATATATATATATTTCTGTGTATCCTTCCAATATTATAGGCAAGGTCCTTTCCTAATATGATGTGTTTGTGTTTATGACATTTAGATGGATTTGGTTCAATTTCATGAGATGCTGAGCTCTCATTGAGCCAGTACTCAAAACATAGGTGAAACTGGGGTAATGCTAAGTGACCAGTGGGAAGAATAAATACATTATTATTTGTGGGGTCTGGAAGAGTATGCGGGTAGCTCACATCAAAATAACAGGCATTAGCTTGGCACGCCTTGAGCTGAAGGTTACAGGAACAGTGGGAAGATCAATTTTTATCTGAACCTTCGGATCAATTCAATCTACTTTGATTATGACTCTATAGTCAGGTATATGCCACCAAGTCAACAATATGAATAGCAATAGTATTATTATTATTATTATTATTATTATTATTATTATGAATTAGATTTGTATGCCGCCCCTCTCCGCAGACTTAGGGTGGCTCACAACAGTGATAAAACAATATACAATAACAAATCTAATATTAAAAGTCTAAAATAACAATTTAACATTAAAAGCCTAAAAACCCCATTATTTAAAAAGCATACATAGAAACATAGAAACATAGAAGTCTGACGGCAGAAAAAGACCTCATGGTCCAGCTAGTCTGCCCTTATACTATTTTCTGTATTTTATCTTAGGATGGATATATGTTTATCCCAGGCATGTTTAAATTCAGTTACTGTGGATTTATCTACCACGTCTGCTGGAAGTTTGTTCCAAGGATCTACTACTATTTCAGTAAAATAATATTTTCTCATGTTGCTTTTGATCTTTCCCCCAACTAACTTCAGATTGTGTCCCCTTGTCCTTGTGTTCACTTTCCTATTAAAAACACTTCCCTCCTGGACCTTATTTAACCCTTTAATATATTTAAATGTTTCGATCATGTCCCCCCTTTTCCTTCTGTCCTCCAGACTATACAGATTGAGTTCATTAAGTCTTTCCTGATACCTTTTATGCTTAAGACCTTCCACCATTCTTGTAGCCCGTCTTTGGACCCGTTCAATTTTGTCAATATCTTTTTGTAGGTGAGGTCTCCAGAACTGAACGCAGTATTCCAAATGTGGTCTCACCAGCATTCTATATAGCGGGATCATAATCTCCCTCTTCCTGCTTGTTATACCTCTAGCTATGCAGCCAAGCATCCTACTTGCTTTCCCTACCGCCTGACACACAAACATACCATACATAAAACTACATAGGCAAGGGGAGAAGTTTACGAAAGGCAAGGAGGGTGGGGGCAGTCCTAATCTCTGGGGGGAGCTGGTTCCAGAGGGCCAGGGCCGCCACAGAGAAGGCTCTTCCCATGAGTCCCGCCAACTGACATTGTTTAGTCGATGGGACCCGGAGAAGGCCAACTCTGTGGGACCTAACCGGCCGCTGGGATTCATGTGGCAGAAGGCAGTCCCAGAGATATTCTGATCTGGTGTCACTTACACCAGACCAGTATCGGGTTCCTACCGGTACAGTCAACGCCATCAAATTGTTTTTAGGGAACAGTCAAACTTTGATTGGTTATGTTTGATTGGTATGTATGTTGTTGTTAGATTGGATTTAGGGATTTTATAGGCGGTTATTTTAGTTTGGGCTTATAATGGGGTTTTATAATTATTATTAATATTTGACTTCTTTTTATTATTGTATTGCTTTGTATTCTTGTAAGACACCCTGAGTCCTAAAAGTCAAATAAATTAAATTAATGACATTAAATTAAACTGAATTTAAACTGAAATAACGTTTTGAAACTTTCTTAGATACTATCCACTTCAAATGTCTCAGCAATTCTCAGATTTACAAGAAATAATTATAAAGAGAATGGAAAAGCAGTTTTAAATGTTGTCTTCTTGAGATTACATTTGTTTCTTTGTAAGTAAATTATTTGTAAGAATTCTGGGAGTTGAAGTCCACACGGTCTTAAAATGGCCAAGGTTGGAGATCCCTGGTTTAAATGGTCAAGTACATCACTCAGCTGCTAACTCTTATTCAGTCTTGATAATTTTACATTAATGTTGAATAGGTTTGTCCTTCAGACAGAGAAGCATAGGTTTGTCCTTCAGACAGAGGAAAAGGTGCTATTGAGACAGAAAGGCAGTAAATACCAAAATGTCAAGTGTTTGCGCTATAAAGTTCTTTGAAAAAATAAAATATGCATTGAAAGGACAAATAAACATTTGACAGCTAATAATATGTTTTTAAATCCTTACCTTGAAAGTGTGAGAAAGTTAAATCAGTGGCTCTTATAAAAACAACAAAAATTATTTAGCCCAACTAGAGTTGCCTTAACACCTCTGCTCTCAAAATTATTACTCTTCTCTTTTCTCACTTCAATTATGATAGGAATGTGTTAAGTCAACAACAGAGTTCCAGGGGTAAATCTGAACTTCCAATGTCTTAGACTCCTGGGTTTGTGTCAGCCTACCATCACAAGCTTAAAGGAACAGAGTGGATCTTCTCCGGGTCCCGTCAATTAAGCAATGTCGCCTGGCGGGACCCAGGGGAAGAGCCTTCTCTGTGGCGGCCCCGGCCCTCTGGAACCAACTCCCCCCAGAGATTAGAACTGCCCCCACCCTCCTTGCCTTTCGTAAACAACTTAAAACCCACCTCTGCCGCCAGGCATGGGGGAATTGAGATCCTCTTTCCCCCTAGGCCTTTACAATTCTATGCATGGTATGTATGTATGTATGTATGTTTGGTTTTTATATTAATTGATTTTTAATCATCAATACCAAATTACTATTGTACACTGTTTTATTGTCGCTGTTAGCCGCCCCGAGTCTCTGGAAAGGGGCGGCATACAAATCCAATAAATAAATAAATAAATAAACTTTATTTATACACACAACAATGTGAAATCACCATTGATGGTTTTTATTTGGTGTTGGCCTCTATAAGCATTATATTTTTCCCCAAGAACCTGGAATGTTGCACCGTATCGCAGTTAGTATATGTGTAAACCTAAGCAGTGTGACTTTTTGCCACTGAGAGATAGAAATTGTGTCAATCCACAAGTTTTCTAAGTCCAAGGTTTTTTGATAATTTGGTTTTTGGGAGAAGCATTGGGACCATCACTGCTGGTTTATGGCACTATCTTTACCGTTGGATTTTCAGTTCTTGATACTGATTCTTCAATTTGTGATCTTCTCCAATTCTTTGTTTACTCCTGATATTGGCACATAAATTAACCACACTTCCTTCAGTTCAGCCACAGTTGCATCTAGTGCGTTGGGCGCCAAAGCCTTATCAGTCTACATTTAGAAATCCCTCAATATTTTAACTTGTTCATTTCTCAATTACTTTTTAAACTTTTGTGCGGGGGTAGGGGACTGGGATTCAGCTGACTAGGACTGGTTCAGGCGAACCAGATGTTAGTTTGTAGCCATAACAAATCCCTTCTAGATTCTCAAGGTCATCCTTTGTTCGACACCTGCCTGGAAGTTGATGGGAGTAACAGACATGTTGGCATGAAGGAGATGGGTCAGCATGATGAATTTGTGGGTGTGGGAACAAGGGAATGAACTTTAAACGGGGTGGAGAAACTCTGGTAGGGGTTTTGTTGTGATTCCGTCTGAGGCCCCTCAGGCAACGGCTGATCCTCTGCCGGCTTCCTGCTCAGAGGGGGAGGATGAGGAACAGGAGGTTCAGGCAGACGGGGAGGAGGAATATCAGGCTGAGGGAGAGGGAGGACAGCCAGAGTCCCCCGAGAGGGAGCTCTCCTCAGCAAGCAGCCTGGATTCCTTAGATGAAAATGCACAAGCAATAATCGATCTCCGGCAGAGAAGAGCAACACAACGAAGGGGACAATTAGCCAGGTACTTTCAGCACTAAAGAGGCAACAGCTGGGTTTGGATGTGGTGCTCTCTGGAAAGGCTGAAAAGGCAGACCCACCCTTCCTGGCTTGTGGAGTATTATCTTTGGGAGTCCTGGGACCTGGCTGTGATCTTTGGCGTCTTGGAATTCTGGTTTGTGACTTTGAATACTGAAACCTTGGGGGGAAAAGGTGTGGGTCTTATTCTCTACAGTGGTGGGTGTGCCAGCAAGAAGTCTGCTGTATTGTCTGGCCACCAGGACTCTGCTGTGAAGTCTTATAGCCTGCCTGTTGGGAAGAACAGGTTTTTCTCTGTGTTTATTTTTCAAACTATAAAGTGCTTTTGCTTTTACCAGCGTGTCTGGCTGCTTTTTCCAGTTGGTGTTGAAGTCTGGGGGCACCCAGACAGAACAGGTTTGTTCTCACCCATGTGCCAACATAGCTCTGCTAATAAATTGGAACTTTGAGGAATGCGAAGCCTCGGACTCTGATTTAATTTTGGATGCTGTTTGAAACCCTGACACCTGATTACACCAAGACTTGAACGCCATGGAGGCACGGTATCAAGGTACAGTAGATGGGATGTACATATGATGGCTGACTATTGTTGGAGCATCAGGAGAGAATGTCCATAGATTAAACACTCCAGAAAAAAATATAAGTGAAAATTCATGACGTTACTTACAAGCCAGGCTCCACCCTTTATAGCTGTTTTAATAAATGGCTACTCCCCTTTATTTTAAACCCTGGGGAATGGTGTGGTTAGGTCTGGCCCAGCTCCTGCCCCAAGGACTGTGGATGTGGGGGAGACATCCACATGCTGCAGGCCTGTTTTGCTCCTGGTGGAATCTGCCGATGAAGGCTCCTCTGACCAAGAAGACATGAGTGACAGGGAGGAGGAGAGTGTGGCAGACAGCTCAGAAGGATAGCAATTATCTGCTCCTCCTTGGATTCAGAACAAGAGTTAATGATACAGCCACGCATGGGGAGAGCGATGCATAGGCAGCAACAACTGAGAGATTATTATCAAAGAAAATGAGTCCACCTGTGGTTGGGTGGGGCTGTGGTAATTAGTGAGGCTGCTATAAATAGCAGCCTGTGGGTTTGGCCATTGTGGAGGATTATCTGATCATTGTGTTTCGTGCCTGCTTTGCTGACTTTGACCTTTTGTGTGCTGATTTTTCCCCACTTTGAAACTAAACCAGAGCAAAGTGTGTATCACTTTGTGAAAGAAGAAGGACTGTGAATTGCCTCACAGCTGCAAGCTAAGTATCACAGAACTGATAAGGGACTTGTACAAATTACCAGTTTGTTTGGAGATGAGTGCTCTTTGCTCTACAAAAAGGGGGCTTGGTTTAAGTGAATTTTCATTATAAAGAACATTGTTTTGAATTTTCAAACGTGTGTGTGTCTGAAATTTGTACCTGTGAATTTTCGGGAGGAGTCTACCAGAGAGCCTGACAGAACATAATAGTTACTGCAAGTTAAATTGTGTTCATACAAATAGTTATTTTTTTTTATCAAACGGTAATTATACATCTTAAGGTAAAAAAAATCACTTATAGCTTTTTCTTGAGTGTTTAATCTGTGGACATTCTCGCTTGATGCTCCAACAATAGTCAGCCATCATATGTACATCGCTTCTACTCTACCTTGATACCGTGCCTCCATGGCATTCAAGTCTTGGTGGAATCGCCCACCCCGCTCATCAGTGACTGCACCAAAATTTTCTAGGAAGTTAGCGAGATGGCTATGTAAAAAATGCAATTTGATGCTCATGTTGCCTAATTAACTATATTATATATATGATGTGGAGAAAAAAACCCTGACATGGTAGAAGAAAACTAACTACAGTTTTGAAACCAGCATGCCTAATTAACTATAGAAAAGCTCAAAAATCAAACTCAACAGAAATTGTGTTACAAATTGTTCCCTAGTGTTATTCTTGTATTTCTCACTTGTAATTTATTTATGCAATATTATTCTAACTAAATGAGAAGAGAAATTAGAAAAGGATGACTTTTTTCTATTGTGGGGACATATCGTTTCAGATTATCTTTTATTCTTAGTCTTCATTTGTGATACTGTTTATGATATATCATTTGAGGGAAAAGTAACAGCAGTTGCGCATCTTATTAATTGCAGCCTGTATAATATTTTATTGGTTGCATTAGGCTTTTGATTCTAGATAATGTTTTAACATTGGTCTGAAGACTCACTTTTCCACTAATATGTTATCCTGTATTTACCCTGATTTTCCTTAATCTGTTTAGGATTACCAGACTGTTGGCCTGCCATAAATAGCCTTCAAGGAGATTTCTTTGTAATAGATGGTAAATGGCATGCTTCAAAGGACTACCTTACAATATGAATAGCTTTAGAAATCTGGTCAAATATAAGAAACACCCTGATAATATTTCACAGAAGCCCATCAACCAAATAGTAAACCACTAAGAATTCTTAGTTGGAAGATAAACTCAGTGCCTAAGAAATGCGAAATTACTACAGTGCTTGCAACCTTATTCCATCTCTTCTGCCTAATTAGACATATTTCTCAAGAAAAAGTAGAAATATCGCTAGTTTTATAGTCTTCTAAATACTAACGGTATACAGTGATACCTCATCTTACAAACGCCTCGTCATACAAACTTTTCGAGATACAAACCAGGGGTTTAAGATTTTTTTGCCTCTTCTTACAAACTATTTTCACCTTACAAACCCACCGCCGCCACTGGGATGACCCGCCTCCGGACTTCCGTTGCCAACGAAGCACCCATTTTTGCGCTGCTGGGATTCCCCTGAGGCTCCTCTCCATGGGAAACCCCACCTCCAGACTTCCGTTGACAGCGAAGCACTTGTTTTTGCGATGCTGGGATTCCCCTGCAGCATTGCAAAAACACAGAAGTCCAGAGATGGGGTTTCATATGGAGGGGAACCTCAGGGGAATCCTAGCAGTGCAAAAACTGGCGCTTTGGCTGGCAAAAGGGGTGAATTTTGGGCTTGCACGCATTAATCGCTTTTCCATTGATTCCTATGGGAAACATTGTTTCATCTTACAAACTTTTCACCTTAAGAACCTCATCCCAGAACCAATTAAGTTTGTAAGACAAGGTATCACTGTATTTATGATAACTGTATCTGGGCTGCAATAATTAAAACTGCCAGAAGATGGCAACACAATCAAGATTAGACTTTGCAATATTACCTTGCTGCCATCTAGTGGATTTCTACAGGAATGGCTAATGCAATTCAGTCAATGCAATACCAGCTCTGGCAAATAAATCTGCTTCTCCTACAACCATTATGTTAGAAAAGCATTCTGGAAATAACAACTTAATCCCTTCCGTCCTTTCTCCTTCTCTCTCTTCCTTCCTATGTCATTGTCTATTGGCTAAATAATTATCTTCTATTAGACAACTAACAAGAAAAAATAACATATAACTTTGAAATCTAGTAAGAAGCCTCCCCAATCACAGGAATCTGGAGAAAGGCATGCTGAATATCATACACATCACTGTGGAAATAATACAAAGTATATAATGTGCCATGCATTTTGTAATTTGCATTGTTTGTGTGTGTTCTGTCGGGCTCTCTGGTGGAATCCTCCCAAAAATTCACAGGTACAAATTTCAGACACACACATGTTTGAAAATTCAAAACAATGTTCTTTATAATGAAAATTCACTTAAACTAAGCCCTCTTTTGTTATAGCAAAGAGCACTCGTCTCCAAACAAACTGGTAATTTGTACAAGTCCCTTATCAGTCCTGTGATACTTAGCTTGCAGCTGTGAGGCAATTCACAGTCCTTCTTCTTTCACAAAGTGAAACACACTTTGCTCTGGTTTAGTTTCAAAGTGGGGAAAAATCAACACACCAAGGTCGAAGTCAGCAAGGCAGGCACGAAACACAATGATCAGATAATCCTCCACAATGGCCAAACCCACAGGCTGCTGTTTATAGCAGCCTCACTAATGACCACAGCCCCATCCAACCACAGGTGGCCTCATTTTCTTTGATAATAATCTCTCAGTATTTGTTGCCTATGCATCGCTCTCCGCATGCGTGGCTGTATCATTAACTCTTGTTCTAAATCCAAGGAGGAGCTAGATAATTGATCTCCTTCTGAGCTGTCTGCCCCACTCTCCTCCTCCCTGTCACTCATGTCTTCTTGGTCAGAGGAGCCTTCATCAGCATATTCCACCGGGGGCAAAACAGGCCTGCAGCATGTGGATGTCTCCCCCACACCCACAGTCCTTGGGGCAGGAGCTGGGCCAGAGCTAACCACAACAGTGTGGTGGTGTGCTAGCCCAGGACGATGCTTGTCCACTCTGCAGCTGTTCCTCGTGAGTGTGGAGAACACCAAGCTGTGGAGATGAGGGTCAACAGTTGAGAGGCTCACTCATCATATGGTACTCTTTCTATCTTCTTACTTTTCCCTTTCTTTTTTTCCTCCCCAACTAGGACGTGCCTACAAAGCTAGTGGCCAAAGCTGTCCCCCTGCCTATGACTGTCCGTGGCCACTGGTTCCTGAGCCCACGGACTGAGTACACAGTCGCTGTGCAGACGGCCTCCAAGCAAGTGGATGGAGACTACACGGTTTCAGAATGGAGTGAGATTATTGAATTCTGCACGGGAGGTGAGTCCTCTGCTTGTTGCCAGAACTGGCCTATGGCCAAAAGGCAGCTCCTCTCCATAGACTCGGGGCAGCTCACAACAGCAATAGAACAAGTAGCATTTAAAAGAAGCAGAAATGGCTGTGGGCCAAAGTGGCCACTGTGGGACTGGGAACTGTACTGAGAAGCTCAGGAGAATCCCCTGCTTCAGAAAATTGTGAGGAAGATAGGAAAATAGGAGGTCAAGGAAGAAGGGGTGCTGGATGGTTGCAAAGGTGAATACAAAAGTAAGTGACCAGGATGGGGGGGGAAATTGCATTCAGGTAGTTTGCTGATCCGTAGAGAAGGAATGAGGATAGACCAGTGATGGCGAACAAATTCCTTGTGTGTCCAGTCACACTTGGCCAATAAAGAATTCTATTCTATTCTATTCTATTCCTATTCTATTCTATTCTACTCTATTCCATATATTCTACTCTACTCTACTCTACTCTACTCTACCCTACTCTATTCCATTCCATTCCATATATTCTATTCTATTCTATTCTATTCTATTCTACTCTATTCCATATATTCTATTCTATTCTACTCTACTCTATTCCATATATTCTATTCTATTCTATTCTACTCTACTCTACTCTACTCTACTCTACTCTACTCTACTCCACTCCACTCCACTCCACTCCATTCCATATATTCTATTCTATTCTATTTATTCTATTCTATTCTATTCTACTCTACTCTACTCTATTCCATTCCATTCCATATATTCTATTCTATTCTATTCTATTCTATTCTATTCTATTTATTCTATTCTATTCTATTCTACTCTATTCCATTCCATCCCATATATTCTATTCTATTCTATTCTATTCTATTCTATTTATTCTATTCTATTCTATTCTACTCTATTCCATATATTCTATTCTATTCTATTTTACTCTACTCTATTCCATTCCATTCCATATATTCTATTCTGTTCTATTCTATTCCTATTCTATTCTATTCTATTCTATTCCATTCCACTCCACTCCACTCCACTCTACTCTGTTCAATTCTATTCTGCTGCTATTAAGGTTACCTTTTCCTTTTTCCCTTTCCTTTCCCTACTGTGTCTTACTCTTTTTCTCTTTTGACATCACGTGGCTTACCTTGAAAGAGAATAACCAATGGTGAGCTAGGATATGGTATAGATAGATGTGTGTTGCTAACTTTGGGGTCCCAGTTGGTAATAGCACCCTCAATCATCCGGTTGGGTGCATAGTCCTTCACTCACAGAAATGTTTTGTATTCCCAGATTATTCCAAGGTTCACTTAACACAACTTTTGGAAAAGGCAGAAGTGATTGCAGGCCGTATGCTTAAGTTTTCAGTCTTTTATCGGAATCAGCACAAGGAATACTTTGACTACATCAGGTAAGTAAAGGCAAAAAGAGCCAGCTTTTCAGAGATGCCTGAATGCCCTGGAGGAGATAAGAGCATGGCTTTTCCCACTGATCAGTGGCAAGGAAGTGCTCAACACAGTCAGATGTAGGAGCAACCTGCTTCTTAATTAGCAGCAGTTCCCTGTAAGTGTTATCATTGATAAGTGAATGGCAGGTTGCACTCTTCAGTTGGTTTAGTTCCAATATTCTTGAAGTCCAAAAAAAAAAGCAAAGCTGCTTTACCAGATACAGCTTTGAAAACCGGAAAGCCAAGTACAATACAGTGGTACCTCTACTTAAGAACGCCTGTACTTATTGGACTTTTCTTTTTTGCTTCTTCTCAAGAACCATTTTCCAGTTACAAACCAGAGCCTCCAAAACTGTAACCAGAAAAGGCAAGGAGAAGCCTCTGTGGGGCCTGTCTAGGAATCTCCTGGGAGGAAACAGGGGTGGAAAAGACAGGGAGAAACCTCTGTGGGACCTCTCTAGGACTCTCCTGCGAGGAAACAGGGGTGGAAAAGGCAGGGGGAAGCCTCTGTGGGGACTCTTATGGAATCTCCTGGGAGGAAACAGGGCCTCCACCTTCCCTGTGGTTTCCCCAATCGCACACATTATTTGCTTTTACATTGATTCCTATGGGAAAAATTGCTTCTTCTTACAACGTAAAAGCAAATAATGCGTGCGATTGGGGAAACCACAGGGAGTGTGGAGGCCCTGTTTCCTCCCAGGAGATTCCTATAGAGGCCCCACGGAGGCTTCTCCCCTACTTTTCCAGCTCCATTTCCTCCCAGGAGATTCCTAGAGAGGCCCCAAGGAGGCTTCTCCCTGCCTTTTCTGTTAACAGTTTCGGGGGCTCTGGTTTGTAAGTCAAAAATGATTTTTGAGAAGAGGCAAAATAATCTTGAACACCCGATTCTTATCTAGAAAAGTTTGTAAGTAGAGGCGTTTATAGGTAGAGGTACCGCTGTACTGGTAGTAACTGACAGATTTGGTAGATAAATTATAGCCCGCATGGACTACAATAAATCAAATCTGAGAGTCGGTGGATTAAAGTAGAGAATCAGCTTTCAAACGAAGTTACTTTTATTATGAAAATAAGAAAATATAGCTAATGCCTGCTTGAGGCATCTGGAATGCGTGCTACATCGTTGCAGACAAAAGAGAAAGAGAGTCAGTGAAAAATGGAGATTTTCAAGGAGGAAATGATGCATGTATCACGTGGAAGGATTTTACATCATAATGGGTGGAGCTTATACAAACACACACTGTTAACTATTTAATTACAGCATAACTCTGAAAGACTTAGAATGTCTCTGGGGCTGTCAATATTCAGCGTGATACCCCCTTCTTTGGCAGTCATCAGGGACATTGGTTCACATAAGGCACATTTTCTTGGATAGGTATTCGTGTTGATCAGCTGGCAGTGGCTTATTCAGCAAATCAGCAATTTGTTCAGTAGTAGGCACATATTGTAATTTCACGAATCCTTGTTTTACGCATTCTCTTGCATTCTTATACCTTATGTCGATGTGTCGTGAACGAGCTCCAACATATTCAGCTTCAAATATGAACGTGACTGAAACATTGTCCTCCATAATAACTGGTCTAATGCTACCGTAGAACTAACATGTTCCCTGTCCTTTATTTCTAGAGAGCAGCATGGAAGCGTCCTGCAGCCCTCGGTGAAGGATAACAGCGGCAGCCACGGCTCTCCAATCAGCGGGAAGCTGGAAGGGATCTTTTTTAGCTGCCACACCGAATTCAACACCGGAAAGCCCCCGCAGGATTCACCTTACGGAAGATACAGGTTTGAGATCGCAGCCGAGAAACTTTTCAACCCAAACACCAATTTGTACTTTGGGGACTTCTACTGCATGTACACCGCCTACCACTATGTCATCCTCGTCCTCGCCCCCGAAGGCTCTCCGGGGGACGAGTTCTGCAAGCAGCGCCTGCCTCAGCTGAACTTGCAGGATAACAAATTCCTGACCTGCACCGACGAAGACGGGGTCATGGTTTACCACCACGCGCAAGATGTCATCTTGGAAGTGATTTACACTGACCCGGTCGACCTGTCCCTCGGCACAGTGGCAGAAATCACCGGCCACCAACTCATGAGTTTGTCCACTGCCAACGCCAAGAAAGATCCAAGCTGCAAGACGTGTAACATCAGTGTGGGACGCTAATTTCCACTGCCGCCCTCCTTTAGGACCCTCCTCCGTTGCCTACGCCCTCTCTCCGCCCTCCACATCAGACGCATGACGAACGCCCTCCATCCCAGAAGCAAGCCCCTGTGACCCACTTCCTCTCTGAGCAGAGCTACATGATCCAGTCAAGCTGGGGCAACCCACTCAACGGCAGCCAGTGAAGTAGCTTTCTCCCCTTCTGCCCTACTACATCGAAGCCCAGCATGCTGGCTGTTGTACCCACAGCTTATGTGCTTTCCCTGTTCCGGTTGGATGCTGCTGATGGGGGGCACGGGAAGGGACGGCATGGGTCCCCGTGCCATGGGGTAGAAAGCAAAGGAGCCCCACATGGAGACAGTATTATCAGCCGCCGCCCTGAGTAGCATGTAGTTCTGCCCTTGACATTTCCCAAGTTCCTTCCCTCCTGATCCGCCACTGCTTTTCAACTGTTGAAAACCTTGAGGGTATTTTAATTTTCTTTTCTTTTTCTCTCCTCCCACCCCACCTCCTAAGCAACCATTTATACATCTTAGGTGCTGCAATTGGTGTTAATTTGTCCCTCCTCTCTCCATACTGCCAAATGTAACAGATCTATATAAACGAGCTTGAGTAAAATAAAATTTCCTGGCTTCCCAGTGGTGTTTAAATACGCATTCATTTTAACCTACTGAAACAACTTAACTGGAATATATTTCTAAACAGCATGAACAGGTGTAATGGCAGCATGATTAACTCTCGCAATCCTAGGAGAAGAAGAAGAAAACAAATTGTCAGCCCTTCCAATGTTGTCGTTCGACAGTGTTATTTATGTTATTTATATGAGCTAACCAACAAACGGAAGACCTGTGTTTTCATCATAATAGAAAAATATTTTATTTGTACCGCTGTATAAAATATTATACAATCATATAGAATATATAGGTGGCATTTTAATAGCAACTGTACACATGTCATGACAGCATTTTCCCCTTATCAAAGATGTAGTTTGTAAACTTCAAATACTTGTGTATCTGTTCCTGTTGCTCTGACATGAGTTTTAATTAAAACAGATTTATGAAGAAGACCATTCTGGTTCGGTTATAAATGATGCAGCCAACGACACTGAAACATCAATTGCCATAGGAACAAACAGACATACAAACGAACAAACAAACAAAAAATCCACTTATTTTCGTCATGGGACACGGAACTTTGCCAAATCATTAAAAGATTCCTCCGCCCCACCCCACTTTTATAATTTTTTTTTTCACTTTAAGAAATCATGCTTCAACTTTTACATACGGTGACCTGCAGATGAGGTTGGTGGATAATGGAATTCATCAGATTGGCAGAATTGGAAGGGACCTTGCACATCATATCCTAAGCAGGAGATCCTACACAGGGGTAGGTCCTAACTTACCTTGCTGCCCGTTCGCTTCCTCCTGTACTGTTTGGTCATGCCGCGTGGGCGCACCCAAAAAACCCTTTTTTAAAAAAAAAACCAAACAAGATGGCGACTGTATGGACACCGCCAGAAAGTTGGCTTCTGGGCATGCTCAGAAGAAAATTTTCTTTTAAAAAAAACCCCATTTTTTTCAAAAATAAATAACTAAAAAAAAAAAAGATGGACCAACCAAACTGGATCTGTGACGTCATTGTGACATCACCAGTGGCTTGCTACTAGTTCGGGCAAACCGGTCGAATGCACCCCTGACCCTACATCTGCCTCTGCCAGTATTGGGCCGCTACCGGTACGGATAAGGATGGTGCACCAGTAGCGAAAATTGAGCGCACTGGAAGCGGCAGAATCGGGAATCCGCTCCTGATCTCTACCTAGGACTGAACTCATAACCTCCTGATTGTGAGGCAAGAGCTCCACCTCTAGGCCACATGACACTATAGCAGAAAGAGGCCCTGCTCTGGTTCTTGGAGGGGTTTCTCCCTGCGCTTCCTCGCCATTTCTGATTGTTGTGAAATCACCGCCCTCCCCACAAGGTCCTGCCTTCCCCCACATCTTCTTTTCCCATGTCATTACGACAAAAAGATGAACTCTGAAGGCTAAAGACAGTACTTCCTGGAGTCTTCTTTGAATCTGGTTGCCATTAAACCCGTGTTTCTTGGGAAATCTTCTGATTGTCCATCTCACATTCAGTCATCCTCCATATCAGTGGTCTCCAACCTTGACCACTTTAAACCTGGCGAACTTCAATTCCAAGAATTCTGGGAGTTGAAGTCCTCTAGGCTTAAAGTTTCAAGATTGGAGACCCCTGCTCCATATAGAAGTGATTTATTTTAAGCTGCAAGAATATAAAGTGTATTCCCTTTTAACCTCAAGATGGCAGAAACCCGCCATGTATATATTCTAGCCTCTAGCAAACCAAATTAAAAAAACAGAAACCCGACCATCCGCCATTCATAACCATGACACTTAGATTAAATATCTGCATACATCATAATGCGACAAACTATTATCATGACAACAGAGTACCTTGGCGATCATCACGTGTGAAATATTAAGATCCTACAAAGTGCATGCTTTCAAACAAGCTTTGGTAATCCTAAAAAGCAACGTTATATATAGTATTGTGCTACGGAAAAGTGCTACACAAATAAAGATTAGAAATTATGGACCACCAAGTAGTTTGGTTTCATTTTGGTTACTGTCAACCAAGTCCTGGAGGTTTTCTCTTGAAGGGGACGGGATAGTTTACAATTCCTTACCCTGAAATCTATTGGCTACTATTTCCTGTTTCAGGGGCCTCCCCACTCATAAATGTCTAATCTTCCTTTTAAAAAACTGTGCCAAACTGTGCCAAAAAATTGATTTTCAGTACTTCGTTTCTTATACTAAATATGCCTTTTTAACTCACAACCTTTCCCTGATTAATCTGTATCCTTCTTGAATTCCACCCCTAGTGTTTGGTGGTGCGTGGATAAGTCAAAACAGAAATTCTACCGGAATTAAAATGAGAGAAATGTTTGGTCTTATCCCCATTAATCTGATTAAAACATCTTGGACCAAGAGCGATTAGAAAGGAACAAGTTGCTACGGTCTTCATTTTTGTCACACAGGAGTCTCACAAAACCTTGCCACTCTTCAATAGACTTTCAGCTCCTTTTATGAAACCTTTCCTGCTGTCTCAGAACCTGTTTTATGTTCCTTACCATAGCTGGAAAGTCATTCCTTTGGTGAATGAATATTCTTTCCCTGCCACAACAGATATGAGATAGGAAAACTGCTATGTGGAGTGCATTTATTTCTTTAGCTTCTTAATGCATAAGTACATTATTCTCAAAAGAGATGGCAACTGACTTGGGAAGCACTTATCTTTTCTATTCCTAAAATAAACAAACTCTAGATATTGGTGTATATCAGAGGCCTTCAAACTTGGCAACTTTAGCACTTGGAGGCTTCAACTTCTAGAATTTGGGGAGTCCAACTCCCATTAATATACAGATGTTTTCAAATGCAAAAATGCATCTGAATATTTAAATGTACCCTTCATGAATTTTCTCTGAATGTTTGTATATTTCCCTGCGAAATATGTTCTAAAACAGAGGTCTTCAAACTTGGAAGCTTTAAGACTTGTGGACTTCAACTCCCAGAATTCTCCAGCCTGCATAGAGAACTCCCAGAATTCTCCAGCCAGCATAGAGAACTCCCAGAATTCTCCAACCAGATGGCTAGAGAATTCTGGGAGTTGAAGTCCACAAGTCTTAAAATTGCCAAGTTTGTGGACCCCTGTATATCAAGCAGAGTTCTACAAAATCACTCTCATTTTAACAATTACTTCGGATAAAGTATACAGCTGAACGATTACCTGTATTGTTTTGTTCTTGTGTCCCTTGGGGAAACTCCTTCATCCAGTGAATCTGGGGGTGACCAGTGGTCACTTTCTCTTGTTGGCTGTGGCAGCCCATGTGTTTCTATTGAGCTCATGAGCAAAGCATCACAACATTAATAGGAAAACACGAACAAAATGGACACACCCAACTGGAATAGCAGCATGGTGAAATAAGGTCCCCAAATCACCACGAAGGATCATGAAAATGAGAAGAACCATATTAAAGTATCTTTCCGCTGAGTATGGAAGGCCAGCAACAGACATAAACACAACGCTGGATTTAGGCTCTGTAGCAACTCAAAAGATTTGACTGTTTAGGAGCATACGGCTTGGGAGGGTGGATTCCTCCTGCTGTTGCTTTCAGCTACATTACAATCTAAAGTAGTGAGAAACTGACAATACCCATGTCACAAACCGTCCCAAAAGGGAGGGAAGCTACCAACAGTAAGAAAGTCAACGTTGTTGCATCTTAAAATCTGTTTTCTTGAAACGCAACCTCTACATCAAAGCATATTTACCCACTAAATTAATTCCAACCATCGCTGGTCAGAGATTTGTTCTAGAAGATGTGAGGTAATATCTAATTTTAACAGAAATACAGTGATACCTCTACCTAAGAATGCCTCTACTTACTTTATTTTTATTTATTTATTTACTTATTTATTTATTTGTCATACAAATATAGTATTGTATTGTAGTATGTTTAACATAATATAAATATAAAGTAGAGATAGAAAAGATAAAAAGACATTAGGACAGGAACGGTAGGCACAAAGGTGCACTTATGCACGCCCCTTACAGACCTCCTACAAAAGGGGAGAGGTCTATTGTAGATAATGTAAGGTTGAAGATTTTGGGATTGGGGGAAGAAACAACAGAATCTGGTAGTGAATTCCAGTTGTTGACCACTCTATTACTGAACTTTTCTAGATAAGAACTGGGTGTTCAAGATTTTTTTGCCTCTTCTCAAGAACCATCTTCCACTTACAAACCCAAGCCTCCAAAACTGTAACCGGAAAAGTCAGGGAGAAATCTCCCTAGTGCATCTCTAGGAATCTCATGGGAGGAAACAGGACCGGAAAAGGTGGGGAGAAGCCTCCATGGGGCCTCTCTAGGAATCTCCTGGGAGGAAACAGGACCGGAAAAGGTGGGGAGAAGCCTCCATGGGGCCTCTCTAGGAATCTCCTGGGAGGAAACAGGGCCTCCACCCTCCCAGTGGTTTCCCTAATCGCACACATTATTTGCTTTTACATTGATTCCTATGGGAAAAATTGCTTCTTACAAACTTTCCTACTTAAGATCCTGGTCATGGAACGAATTAAGTTCGTAAGTAGAGGTACCACTGTAATTAAAATAATGGGATACTCGCAAGTTTGTTCTGCTCTTACAAGGCATTCTCATTTTCTGCACTTGTTCATATATGAATTTCCTAAAAATATCTGGGATACGGAGGTGAGTCATTTAGTGAAAACTGTATGTATCATATTTTTTGAAGGATAAGATGCACCTTTTCCCTTAAAAGAGGCTGAAAAATTGGGTATATGTTATACTCCAAATGTAGCTTTTTCGAAGCTTTTTTTCCCAGCCCTAACAAGGTGCTAATGATCTTCCCAGCTTGCAAGCTTGTTTTCATTGCTACTCCCTCCAAAAAAGTTTTTTCAGCCCTAAGAAGACACTAATGATCTTCCTGGCTTGTTTTCATTGCTACTCCCTCCAAAGATGACTTTTTTCAGTCCTAACAACATAGAAACATAGAAGACTGACGGCAGAAAAAGACCTCCTGGTCCATCTAGTCTGCCCTTATACTATTTCCTGTATTTTATCTCACAATGGATATATGTTTATCCCAGGCATGTTTAAATTCAGTTACTGTGGATTTACCAACCACGTCTGCTGGAAGTTTGTTCCAAGGATCTACTACTCTTTCAGTAAAATAATATTTTCTCATGTTGCTTTTGATCTTTCCCCCCAACTAACTTCAGATTGTGTCCCCTTGTTCTTGTGTTCACTTTCCTATTAAAAACACTTCCCTCCTGGACCTTATTTAACCCTTTAATATATTTAAATGTTTCGATCATGTCCCCCCTTTTCCTTCTGTCCTCCAGACTATACAGATTGACTTCATGAAGTCTTTCCTGATACGTTTTATGCTTAAGACCTTCCACCATTCTTGTAGCCCGTCTTTGGACCCGTTCAATTTTATCAATAGCTTTTTGTAGGTGAGGTCTCCAGAACTGAACACAGTATTCCAAATGTGGTCTCACCAGCGCTCTATATAGCGGGATCACAATCTCCCTCTTCCTGCTTGTTATACCTCTAGCTATGCAGCCAAGCATCCTACTTGCTTTCCCTACCGCCTGACTGCACTGTTCACCCATTTTGAGACTAAGAATGCTAGCCAGATGAATCTCTGGTATGTAGATTCCCCCTCCCTTTTTTTCTCTCCCAAAACTAAGGTGCGTCTTAAACACCGAAAAAATGTGGTATATATATAATGTATATATTTAATTCCCATCATTTTCTAGTTGATTATAATTAGTTACAGGTACCAAGACAAATTTTAAGGCACGGATCTACTAAATTTCCAAAGATACTCTGCACAAGTATCTTCTCAATAGCTCGATGCACAACTGTCATAGATTTTAGGGATGATGGAGTTTAATGCAACCCATCATCAAGCTAGAAGGATGGGGAAGATGGTGATAGACAAGCATCACAAGCAAACTTCACTTGAAACTTTGGGTTCGTATCTAAAATAGTCCCACTAGAATGCTTTATACGGTGGTTAACTCCCTCCCACCTTTGCTCTTCTATATCTAGATGACCTTCTCCTAAATTAACATCAAAGGATAGCCCTGAGCTATAAAAAGCAGCCAATAACTTAACGATTCCCAATTGTAAAGGGAGTGACATCCATGCCAACATGCACAATGCCAAAGCAGAACAGATTTCTACAGCTGGGGATGGGATGAACCTTTCAAGCCTGCAGGAGTTATTTTAAAAGTCCCACCAACTCTTCTCCCACCAACCTCCCTGCTTGTAATGGAGCCCTGATATGTGTGGGGGGGAAAGTGCATTAAGCCTGGGAAATAGACTGAAAAGATTGTTCCCTATTTCACTTGGGTCGGCAACATTAAACACTCAAAGAGCCATTCGGACCCGTTTCCCACAGAAAAGAAAACTCCGGGAGCCACAAAATCCTTCCTATGACTATTTCCTGAGCGGCCACAGAACTAGCAGGCGTAGTTGAATTAAACATTCTGTTTTCTTCTAAAACTTTTCTTTTCTTGGATTTATCCATGATTGGCCTATTGGGGTTTGAAAAGCTCAATAAACTACGTGCCAGAGGATATCACACTTTGGCAGTTGTGATGCATATTTCAAGCAACAGGGAGCTGCAGCAGAGAGATGAAAGAGCCACATATGGCTCCAGAGCTGCAAGTTGCTGACTCCTGTACTAGAGTATATGTAATGGGGAAGGAAAACTCAGTCAAAATTCTCTCCCTCTCTCCTTTTCTCTCTCTCCCTCTCTTATCTCTCCAAAGGACAGATCCAGTCTGCCTTCTGACCTGTTCAGCCTCAAAGGACTGACATGTGGGCCCAGGGCCACCATCAGGAATTTTGGGGCCCCATACAGCCTAAGTGTCTGCCCCCCCTGCCATTTTAAAACTATTTTAAGTCGCCAAGCCACTCCATCCCCCGGGGATCATTTCCCGCTTCACGCCAAGCGAGGCGGTCCCATAGGCCAGTGTTTCCCAACCTTGGCAACTTGAAGATATCTGGACTTTAACTCCCAGAATTCCCCAGCCAGCGAATGCTGGCTGGGGAATTCTGGGAGTTGAAGTCCAGATATCTTCAAGTTGTCAAGGTTGGGAAGCACTGCCATAGGCTATTTCAGGAACTGGGTTAAGCCGATTGTGTGGACTCGTCCAGGAGAAAGAAAGAAGCGGGAGTGACAAGGGAAAGAAAGATCCTGGCATCGGTCAGGCGGAGCGAAGCTTATTTACGGCTCCTTGATACTTCTCCCTTCTTGTTGACAAAACCATGTGCTTTCTAGCGAGGGGAGAGGGGAAGGGGATCCCACACCCGGCAGCCACCGGCGAGGATCTGGAAAGGACGAAGGGAGAGAAAAAGCAGGGTATCAGCAGTCAGGCGGGTGTCTTGAGGGGGCACTCCCATCTGGAAGGAAGGGAAGAAAAGCGAGGGCGAGCTAGGAAGGAAGGAAGGAAGGAAGGAAGGAAGGAATGGTAAAAGGGGCGATCAAGAGAGGAATGGGTGAATGAATGGACGGAGGGTGGGAAGGAAGGAAGGAAAGAGGGAAGGGACAGGAACAGAGGAAGGGTGCAAAGGAAGCAAGGAAAGGTGTGAAAGGGGAGAGTAAGAGAGGAAGGAGTAAAAGAAGGGAGTGAGGGAGGAAAGAAGGGAGGAAGGAGAAGGAAAGCAAGAAATGGAGGGAAGGAAAGAAAGAAAGAAAGAAAGAAAGAAAGAAAGAAAGGGGGAAGGGACAGGAACAGAGGAAGGAAGGAAGGAAGGAAGGAAGGAAGGAAGGAAACTTATGAAAGGGGAGAGTAAGAGAGGAAGGACTGAAGGAAGGGAGGGAGGGAAGAAGGTAGGAAGGAGAAAAAAAGAAGAAATAGAGGAAGGGAAGGTAAAAGAGAGAAAGAAAAAGAACAAGAAAGAGAGAGAAAGAAAGAAAGAGAATGAAAGAGAAATAAAAAGAGAGAGGGGGAATGAAAGAAATGGAAGGAGGGAAGGAAGGAGAGGAAGAAAGAGGAAGAAAGAAAGCAAGAGAAAGAAAAAAAGAATGAAAGAGCAAGAGAGAAAGAGAGAAAGAGAGAAAGAAAAAGAAACGAAAGAAAGAGGAAAGAAAGAGAATGAAAGAGAAATAAAAAGAGAGGGGGAATGAAAGAAATGGAAAGAGGGAAGGAAGGAGAGAAAGAAAGAGAAAGAAAGAAAGCAAGATAAAGAAAAAAGAATGAAAGAGCAAGAGAGAAATAGAGAAAGAAAGAAAAAGAAACAAAAGAAATTGTGATTTTGACTATGCCGGCTCCTTCCCTCCCCCGCTCAGCAAGAGGGAAGCGCCCGAGGCATCGGGTTCTTCCCTTTCTCTCTCGCCCGCATCCTTGCCACGGTGACTCACCAGGAGAAGGCTGGAGACCCATGCGGCTCCTCGGGGGGCCTTGCGGAAGGCGGCGGCGGAAGCCCCCATGGCCAGCGCTGGGTGCGAGGAAGGATGCTTTCTGCGCGAGCGGAGGCCGAGAGCTGAGAAGGGTGCGCCTTTCCCACCCTCGCCGGAAGAGCTGCCCATCTAGCAGTCCCGCTGCCCCATTGCCCGGCAGGGGATGATGGGCAAGGGACGCCTCGGGGAAGGAGGGCAGGGCGGGAAGGGAAGGAGGGGGTTGGCAGGGGTTTAGGAAAGGGGAGCCCGCCGGGCATGAGGGAACGCTGGCCACGCGGGGCTCTGAGGCCAGCCTTGCAGCTCCTCGGCGGGAGCGGGAGGAGCCAAAAGCCACCGGGAGAGGACTGGGCTCAGCAGGAGAAGCGCCGGGCCCCGCCCCCCCATTATTCAATTGCCCCGGGCCCGTGACGCCACTCCCACTAGTACCGGTCTATCGGCGGCCCTGCGTGGGCCCATGATTGGCAACTGGCAGGTATTATGCTGAAGAGGAACCACTGATGACTCCCTTGACTCAGTTCCATCTCTGGCCTCCCGAGGAAGAGAAACAGAACTCTCTACATGAGGTTTCCTTCCCCACTATGATGTTGTGGGACCTCTGGGACCAATTCAGTGGTTACCTTTTCTGCAGCCAATTTTCAGTGCCAAAAGGAGAGAAAACAACTTGTGTTCATAAGGAAGAGGTAATCTGGGAGGGGAAGAGAGGAAGTCCATATTCCATCTATCCCAAGCAAGGATCTTCTAAACCAGGTGTCTCCAAACTTGGCAACTTTAAGCCTGGAGGACTTCAACTCCCAGAATTCCACAGCCAGCTTTGCTTGGCTGGGGAATTCAACTGTTGCGGTTGGCTCTGGCCCAGCTCCTGCCCCAAGGAATGTGGAGGTGGATGCAGGGGAAACACCAACATCTCATAGGCCTGTTTTATTGCCGACAGAGGCAGGTAGTGAAGTTTCCTCAGAAGAAGAAGATGGGGGTGACTTGGAAGAGGGGAGTTTGGCAGACAGCCCAGGAGGAGATCAATCATCCCTGGATTCTGAACAAGAATGTATGACACATCCATGCATACATAGAGTGATGCATAGGAGACAACAACTGAAGGATTATTACAGGAGATAAATGAGGCCACCTGTGGTTCGGTGTGGCTGCTGTAATTAGTGCAACAGATAAAAGAGCAGCCTGCCATTTTAGCCTCATGGTAGTTTATCTGATTCATAGTTTCGTCAAGATAGTGGTTTTTGCTGTTCAAGATTGTGTGTGGACTTTATGGACTTTAGAATTGGACTCAATTTCCCAGTTATTGGGGGAGCATTTGGATTGCATTTAACCTGTGCTTTGTGTGTACCAGAAAATCCCTTTGACATTTAAAAAGGGAGCTGTTTCTGTTTTTCTGTTGATAAAGACTTTTGGGTTTTCCTTCTATCGTGTGGTGTGTGTCTTTCTGGACTAATTACCCTGTAATTACGGGTGGTTGAGACACACTGGTAGAACATCCACCAGGCTTAAAGTTGCCAAGTTTGAAAATCCCGTTCTAAACCACAGGCAGGAATCTACAGTCTATAGTCCTTCACATGGCATTAGATTCCCTCTGGACATGTATCGAGCAGATGGTGTTGATGGAATTTGGTGCCCACAAGCTTCACACGGGCAGTTTAAACCCAAAGGAGCATCATTCTTGGTTTTATGGGACAGATGTGCAGGTATGGCTTTCCCCAAATCCTGGCTCTGGGTTTAGTCAGCACACTTAAACTCACACACAAATGAAAATGTATTTTTAGACACCATCACCACCACCCCAGTGACCATGGAGGCAGTATAATCTACTCCTAATATTTTTGTTTCAGCAGAGTGGATTCTACGATAAAGCTCAAATCAATTTTTTTAAAGTCAAAAAGCAGTGCTAAAGTATCCAAGAGAGAAATTGGTTTCCCTTTAAGTCCATGTTTGTACACTCTTGGTAGACATCATAAAGCAAACTGAAGAGAACTCCCATCACTCAGTCAAAAGTACCGTATTTTTCAGAGTATAAGATGCACCATTTTCCTCTCTAAAAGAGGCTGAAAATTTGAGTGCGTCTAATACTATGAATGTAGCTTTTCCAAAGTTTCTTTCTCCAGCCCTAACTAGGTGCTGACAATCTTTCTGGCTTCCTACTCCCTCTGAAGAAGGTTTTTTTCCCTTGCGCTAATTCTTTGCAGGTTTGTTTTCATTCCTACACCCCCTGAAAAAAGGCTTGAAGGAATGAAGTGCTATCTTCCTGGATTGCTGCATTTATTTTTATTCCTACTCCCTCCGAAGCAGTTTTTCCTGCCCTAAATCTTTGCAGGCTTGGTTTCATTCCTACTCCTTCTGAAACAGGTTTTTTCAGCCCTAACCAGGGGATAAAATAATGTACTGTAGCTGAACAGACTAAGGTTGCTAGTCAGATGAATACCTGGTAGGTAGATTTTTTGCCTCCTATTTTCCTCCCCAAAAGTAAGGTGCATATTATAGTCCGGTACGTTTTATATTCCAAAAAAATGTGGTAGTTGTGTACTTTGTGCATAATCAGAAAACTAGGCTAATCTATGTTAGCTGCCCGCGGAGTCAATAGTTCAGAAGATAACCTGTTCTGTAAGAAAAAGTACAATAACCCATCCAGTTATTTTCCAAAATGCAGGGGTCTCCAACCTTGACAATTTTATGACTTGTCAACTTCAACTCCCAGAATTCCTCAGCCAGATGTGCTGAGCTGTGCTGGCTGAGGAATTCTGGGAGTCGAAGTCCACAAGTCGTAAAATCGTCAAGGTTGGAGATCCCTATTTCAAAGGATACCTTCCCTATCTGAATCAAACATTCCTGTTCTTAGTGCTTCTCCACCACTTCCTACAGCCTGGAATGAACATTCTAGGTGTCTTTGCAGCATCCAGAGCCTTCTCCAGAGAACATAACTGGCGGAGCAAAAAAAGGCCACTTTGGGAAGGAGATATCTCTTGAATATCAATTGACTCAAGGTTCAACTAATAATGCAAGGCAGGGAAAAAGTGTAGAGATGACTTTCCAATTGCTGGGCTTTTCAATACAACCCCTTCAAAAAGCATTATTTGTCCTAATCCACCCAATCCCTATTGAAGAAAAGTCAGAAGTGGTAAAAATGCAGAATGTATACATGCTGATGGCCGTGACGGAGAGGGAAATTGCAATATAAACATTTCAGCTGGATAAACACAAAACTGATCCAGCTTTGGCAGCAACCTCGCGCCCAAAATTCTCTCTACTGCAAGCTGAAATCTGCAAACAACTGCATTTTCCAAAAATTCCCTCCAATGTATACAGAACAATAGTTCACCCACCCTTTTAAAAATTATTGCATAATTTAGTCCTGGGGTCTGAGAACTGGTCTCGTAGCACAAATGCTCCCTACTGGCCCTTGTATATTTTTTTGTAAGAATTATTGTGATAATTTCACTCAGCTTTGCTCATGTCTTTGCAGCAAAAGCACCGAATGCTGTCCTTATTTACCAAAAAGAGAAAGGAAGATGGAGAAAGATGAAGATTCTCACCAGCCGAACTCTGTACTTTAGCACCATGTATTCTGATTTGCAGTTGCAATTTGGGTGACTAACAACCGTTACATAATTCATGGCATCCTGATGCATGAATCAACTTTGATGACAGCTTCCATCAGATGTCAATGCTTGGTGTGGCATTCCTGGTGTGGAATTATGGCATTCTTGCCCTCCCAAAAAGTGATCAGAGGCAGGCAGTGGGTGATACCAATATTCCTGAATTGGCCCTTGCACAAAATTACTGAATCTTGGGGAAAAAATCTCCCTGGTCCCATACAAATCTCATGAGATTGCAATGCCAGAAGGGGAAAACAAAAACAAAAATACTCACAAGAGACTTGTCATTTTGTGGTTCGTGGTAAGGTTGCTGGGACATCTCAGGCATAGGGGAGTTTACGCAATGAATTTTGAAGGGTTAATTGAAGTGGGATTTCATAATTATGAGATTTTTACCCTTGTAGAATTCATAATTTTGGACATACCAACAAAGCTCAGGTGCTTCGCTCTGACCAAAGAAACAACTCATCTTGCTGTTACTGCTTTGCCCTTCCAAAGTTTTGAGCATCGTTGTTCAGATGATAGTGGCCAGGTAGTCTAGATAGCAAGTATCCAAACTACGTTCCAGCAAAGCTTTGAGAAACCCCCAGGGCTTTCCAAGCAACCTTCTTGAAATTGCATAGGGCTGCTGCTGCTGCTTCCCTTTAAAATTCAGCAGCAGGAAAATGTCCAGGTGAAAATAGGAGAGAATTCACAGGAAAGAGCCTGTCCTCCATCCAGTCACTCCTTCCTTGTGCAGTGTCCTGCCTGCTCCACAGCCTTTCTGGAGTGCTCACCTGAGCATTACCACCTTAAGGAAGTGCAAAGAACAAATCACTGGGCAGAAAGAGCCAGGCTCTTTTCTCACATCAGGAAGTTTTACTGGCTTTCAGATGGTTTTGGAGACATCGTGTTTGCTGATGAGGACCTCCAGGAGTCGGAGTTTGGCCTTGATGTTCTTGTACTCCAAATATTCCTGTGACATGGGGATCCGATCTTCCTTCTGGGGAGTCCTACAAAACGACCAAATGGGCATTCAGACCTCAGCAAGAAAGCATCAAGGATTCGCCATGTCTATGACTATGTATTACTGAGTGTGACAAAGACAATGGTATGATGGTATGATGATTCCACTGGGCTTACAGTGATAAATGGGGTATGATGACTTAATTGGGTTTATAGTGAAAAGAGATATATGAAAGTAAAGGGGAAAAGTTTCTTTTTCCTTCTCTTTCTTTTATTTTGTTATTCTTTTTTCTTTTTCTTTTTTCTTTTTTTCTTCTTCACATTAATTAGTTTATTCTTTATTTACTTATTAAAAGGAATTATTATTAATTGGGCTAATTGGGACATATGTGACAAATTATTTGGATTTCCCTCCCCTCATGAATTGATATACAGTGGTACCTCTACCAAGAATGCCTCTACTTAAGAACTTTTCTCGATAAGAACCAGGTGTTCAAGATTTTTTTGCCTCCTCTCCGGAACCGCCTTCTGCCGCACAAATCCCAACGACCGATTAGATCCAGTGTTCCGTCTAATTTTTTTGGGGGGTGAGCGGAAAAGTATAGTGTCTGAGCGGCAGTCCCTTCGGGACTGGGCGGCACAGAAATAATTAATAAATAAATAAATGAATGAATGAATGAATGAATGAATGAACAAACAAATAAATAAAAAACCCACCCTGTTTTGCCTCAGAGAATTTCAAAATAAAATACTGTACTGTGTGTCTATAACAGTGAGCTCATAATAGGGCAACTCTATCAATATCAAAATGCCACTTAAATAGTTGAGCTAGTTTCAAACTAGATTTTGATTTTCTTTCTCTCTTCCTTACTCCCATTCTTTTTCTTTCTCTTTTCCTTCCTCTCTTTTTTCTATCTGTTTCTCTCTCTTCCTCTCTTCCTCTCTCTCTCTCCTTCCCTCTCACTCTTTCCCTCTCTGCTTCTGGGCAGGTTTGGAAAACTCTGAGTTGATGATGATTTTTAAGTGAGCGATTGCTCACTGCTCAGCTTAGAGGGAACTATGATTAGATCCCACAGAGTTGGCCTTCTCCGGGTCCCGTCGACTAAACAATGTTGTCTGGCAGGTCCCAGGGGAAGAGGCTTCTCTGTGGCGGCCCCGACCCTCTGGAACCAGCTCCCCCCTGAGATTAGAATTGCCCCCACCCTCCTTGCCTTTCGTAAACTCCTTAAAACCCACCTCTGCCGTCAGGCCTATATTGTTTATGCATGGTGTGTTGTGTGCATGTTTTTAAATTATGGGTTTTTAGTTTAGATTATTAGATTTGTATTCCATATTGTTTTGCTACTATTGTTGTGAGCCGCCCCGAGTCTACGGAGAGGGGCGGCATACAAACTTAATAAATAATAATAATAATAATCTTTCTGTATTGATCTAAATTAGAATTAGTCTTTTTTCTTTCTGTATTAAGAAGACATCATACTTAGCGGAGCAACTGTAGCTCCTTTACATGTTAAATGTTGTATGTCTTGTCTTGTCCATTTTAAAAAATCAATAAAAAATATTTTTTTTAAAAAAAAAGGAATCAAAATGTTTGGAATCGAAAGGTGTAGTCTATCTAAGTTTTAACAACAACAACAAACCCCCCACAAATACTTTTCTTGGTTATCACAAGGCTGAAAAATACTAACAAGCCAATACCACGATGCCTACAACCCATTAAAAACTTCCTGGGGTGAACCATTATTGGGGGAGGTTTGCAAGGGCTTGCAGGATCCGCTCATCCACGGTTGAGATTCAACATGCTCACGGTTGTCTCACCTTCCCGTTTGTCTAACGAACTCTTCCTCAAAGTCCCGTATTAATTTCCTTATCCTTTTCTTCTCGGCTCTAGTTTCTTTGAGATGTTCCAGAAGTACAGGCCTACAAAAGAAGAACTGGAATTTTAAGATCTGAAGGGCTGGAAAACTCCTAAGGTGATAGATCAGGGGTGTCAAGTTCACGGAGGGCCACATCAGGGCTATGATTGACCTCGGGCGGGTAGGGGACAGATGGGCATGGCCAACGGGGTGGGTATGGCTACTGACCAGATGGGAGGAGCCAGCTTGACATCGCTCACTGGGCATGGCTGATTGAATGGTCCCAGCCAATTAGATACAGCTCACTGGGCGTGGCCTACTGGGTGAGTGTGGCTGTGTGATCAAGTGACTGCTCTGAGATGGCTTGCTAGCCTCTATCCAGAGAGACAAGTAGAGCTGATCATTTCTTGACTGGCCATTTTAAGCTATGTGGACTTCAGCTCTCAGAATTCTCCCTACTGTGCTGGCGAGGGGGATTCTGGGAGTTGAAATCAACACAGCTTAAAAGTTGTCAAGGTTAGGAACTGCTAAAGTTACCATCGTTACAGGGACGGGCTCTGTGCGGGAATCGGCTTATCAGCAAAATACCTGGAGAAACTTGGCATTATAACCTCACCTGGCCTCCCAGGCACTCACTCGCCTGGCCTGCTGAGGGCTGGGGAGGGGGGTGAGAACGGTATTTCCTTTGATGGCTGGCCCTGCAGGAGGTGAGCCCCTTCCTTTGGCCACTGTTACATGACACAAGCCTTATTCCCAGCACGAGCAAAGCCTACTAGGCAAGTGACTCAGAGGCAAACTGTGCGATGAAGAATCTCTCGCCTGGCAGAGATTGGAACTGGACCAGCCTGCGCCAGGCTCGCCAGACTATTGTGATCCTCCTCAGGATGAAGCCATTGCGGCAGGGAGAGAAAGGAGTAGACCCAAAGGGCTGGAGAGCTTCAATACCAAAATGATAAGGCACTGATGGCGAACATATGGCACGGGTGGCACATGTGGCACATGGAGACATACCTGTTGGCACGTGAGCTCAGCTCCAACGTGGATGTGTGTGCTGGCCAGCTGATTTTTGGCTCATGCAGAAGCTCTGGGAGGGCATTTTTGGCTTCCAGAGAGCCTCCAGGGAAGCCTTTGGAGCCTGGGGAGGGCAAAACATGAGCCTACTGGGCCCACCAGAAGTTGGGAAACAGACTGTTTCTGGCCTCCAGGGGGCCTCCAGGGGGCCTCCAGGGGGCCTCCAGGGGGCCTCCAGGGGGCCTCCAGGGGGCCTCCAGGGGGCCTCCAGGGGGCCTCCAGGGGGCCTCCAGGGGGCCTCCAGGGGGCCTCCAGGGGGCCTCCAGGGGGCCTCCAGGGGGCCTCCAGGGGGCAGGGGAAGCTGTTTTTGACATCCCCAAGCATTGAATTATGGGTGTGGGTATTTGCGCATGCGCGATAGCACACCCGCAGACTCTTTTGGCACCCGAGGAAAAAAAGGTTCGCCATTACTGTGACAAGAGGACTGGAAACCAAGACATATGAAGAGAGATTGCTGGAACTGGGCATGGATAGTCCAGTGAAAAGGAGGGCCAGAGGGGACATGATAGCGGTATATAGGTACTTGAGAGGTTACCATAGAGAGGAGGGGGGTCACACTATTTTCCAGGGCACCAGAGGGCCAGACCAGGAACAACAGATGGAAGCTGACCAAGGAGAGATTCAACCTTGAAATGAGGAAGAACTTCCTGATGGTCAAAGCAATCAGCCGGTGGAACCGCTTGCTAGCGGAAGTTGTGAATCCCACGTTGCTTCAGCCCAGTGGCCACACATCTGAAAATGAAGCATTGGGACCATGTTGCTTCGGCCCAATCCACCTCATCCCGGCAGGCACACATAGAAACATAGAAGACTGACGGCAGAAAAAGACCTCATGGTCCATCTAGTCTGCCCTTATACTATTTCCTGTATTTTATCTTACAATGGATATATGTTTATCCCAGGCATGTTTAAATTCGGTTACTGTGGATTTACCAACCACGTCTGGTGGAAGTTTGTTCCAAGGATCTACTACTCTTTCAGTAAAATAATATTTTCTCATGTTGCCTTTGATCTTTCCCCCAACTAACTTCAGATTGTGTCCCCTTGTTCCTGTGTTCACTTTCCTATTAAAAACACTTCCCTCCTGAACCCTATTTAACCCTTTAACATATTTAAATGTTTCGATCATGTCCCCCCTTTTCCTTCTGTTTTCCAGACTATACAGATTGAGTTCATTAAGTCTTTCCTGATACGTTTTATACTTAAGACCTTCCACCATTCTTGTAGCCCGTCTTTGGACCCGTTCAATTTTGTCAATATCTTTTTGTAGGTGAGGTCTCCAGAACTGAACACAGTATTCCAAATGTGGTCTCACCAGCGCTCTATATAAGGGGATCACAATCTCCCTCTTCCTGCTTGTTATACCTCTAGCTATGCAGCCAAGCATCCTACTTGCCTTTCCTACCGCCCGACCACACTGCTCACCCATTTTGAGACTGTCAGAAATCACTACCCCTAAATCCTTCTCTTCTGAAGTTTTTGCTAACACAGAACTGCCAACGCAATACACACATGTGAAAACAAAGCAGAGGGCGAGACTGTGAGGTGGGGCCGGATGAAGAGGCTGGGTGAAAGGACGACGTTAGGTGGCACAGAAACCAAGCCAGATGGCGAAGACACCAGGCCCCGTGACACAGAGACCAGGCCCAACAGCAGGCTGGGCACTGAGGCCGGAGGCCTATCAAAGAGATGAAGAAGCTGTGCTTGCGCAGGCTAGGTGAAGAGGATGGGCAGGGCCAGTTTGCCTGGCAACAGCTGCATCTTGTTGACCTCATCTTGCTTTGCCTCTTTGCCCAGCCTGCTGTTGGGGCTGGTCTCTGTGTCACGGGCCCTGGTGTCTTTGCCATCTGGCTTGGTTTCTGTGCCACCTAACGTCGTCCTTTCACCCAGCCTCTTCATCCGGCCCCACCTCACAGTCTCGCCCTCTGCTTTGTTTTCACATGTGTTCTGCCGGGATGACGTGGTTTGGGCCGAAGCGACATGGTCCCAATGCTTCATTTTCAGATGTGTGGCCACTGGGCTGAAGCAACATGGGTCAACTCTTTTCATTTCCCAGCCCTGCAGGCTGGATCCAACCACATCACAGGCCGGATGTGGCCTGCGGGCCTTGAGTGATAGATGGTAGAGCCAATCAGGGTAACAAATAACCATGCAGCAGGACAGGCTGTCCCCTGGAGACTCCTCGAGATGGACACATCCCAAGATTTGCATTGTGCCCACACGATCACTTTGAACATAATTGCTGAAATGAAAGCCGCCAGTTTTCGCTACTCTTTCCTATGACCACTTAATAATTGGATAAAAAATAAATAAAATAAAATAAAATTTAAAAAATAAATAAATAATAATAAAAAATACAATATAGTATAAAAAATAAAATAAAAATAATACAATACAATATAAAAATAAAATAAAATAAAAATAATACAATATAAAAATAAAGTAATAAAATAAATAATAAAATAACATAAAATGAATAACAAAATAAAATAATAAAATAAAATAAAAACAATATAAAATAATAAAATAAAATAAAAAATACAATATAATAAAATAAAAATAATACAATATATAAATAAAATAAAGCAATAAGATAATAAATAATATAAATAATAAATAATAAATAATAAATAATAAATAATAAATAATAAATAATAAATAATAAATAATAAATAATAAATAATAAATAATAAATAATAAATAATAAATAATAAATAATAAATAATAAATAATAAATAATAAATAATAAATAATAAATAATAAATAATAAATAATAAATAATAAATAATAAATAATAAATAATAAATAATAAATAATAAATAATAAATAATAAATAATAAATAATAAATAATAAATAATAAATAATAAATAATAAATAATAAATAATAAATAATAAATAATAAATAATAAATAATAAATAATAAATAATAAATAATAAATAATAAATAATAAATAATAAATAATAAATAATAAATAATAAATAATAAATAATAAATAATAAATAATAAATAATAAATAATAAATAATAAATAATAAATAATAAATAATAAATAATAAATAATAAATAATAAATAATAAATAATAAATAATAAATAATAAATAATAAATAATAAATAATAAATAATAAATAATAAATAATAAATAATAAATAATAAATAATAAATAATAAATAATAAATAATAAATAATAAATAATAAATAATAAATAATAAATAATAAATAATAAATAATAAATAATAAATAATAAATAATAAATAATAAATAATAAATAATAAATAATAAATAATAAATAATAAATAATAAATAATAAATAATAAATAAATAAAATAAAATGAATAATAAAATTAAATAATAAATAATAAATAAAATAAAATAAAGTAAAATAAAGTAAAGTAAAGTAAAGTAAAGTAAAGTAAAGTAAAGTAAAGTAAAGTAAAGTAAAGTAAAGTAAAGTAAAGTAAAGTAAAGTAAAGTAAAGTAAAGTAAAGTAAAGTAAAGTAAAGTAAAGTAAAGTAAAGTAAAGTAAAGTAAAGTAAAGTAAAGTAAAGTAAAGTAAAATAAAATAAAATAAAAATAAAATAAAATAAAATAAAATAAATCCCTGATACTAGCAGGTACATCATCCTTTCAACAAGGGGGCAGTTGGCACTCACATGGTGGCCTCGTGGAAATTGGGCATCGCGAAGGTTGCGTGTTTCATCCCTTTCCTTTCATCCAGAGGTGAACCAAAGGCGAGTTCGTTCTCATCCATGTGAGCCATCTGTGCCTTAAGAGGCCAACGCTGAGACCTGGCGGAGCTACTCTGAGGAAGTTCGTCATCAGAATCTTCCTCATCCTGCTTGGAACAAGGAACTAGAGTTATCGGGGTCCCTCCCACCCTCCCTCCCACCCATCGTTCCAATGAAGAAGACTAGAAGAACATTCATTCCAGAGGACAAATATCATATGGATAAACAACATTGGCTTGGTTTGTATTCAAGTGTTAGAGAAAGGTGGGTTGGCCAAGGTTTGCCTGTTAGATGCTTTTTAACCCTGCTGTTCTGTTCATAATTACTATATATGTGTATGGTTTCGGGTCAAATAGACCCGAACAGAATATCAGGGTTAAAAATGCTGATTTTAGCTACTGTAAGTTTTTTTTTTGAATACCTATTTCATTAGTAAACTGTATGTGAACATGACTGATCATAAACAAATGCAAAATGAAATTAAAAACCATTTTTTTACTTTTTCAGAAAAAGGTAATTTATCCATGTGTACCGTTTGGGGTCTATTTGACCCAAAGAATTTTACAGGTCGGAAACTTGTGATTAATTGACTTTTACAGGTCTGAAACTTTGTGATTGATATGCTTTTCCTCATTTGAGGAGTTCTTACTATGAGTGTAGTTTCTTTGTGGGGGGGGGGTTGGTTTACCTGTTGCTACATGCTGATTGTTACACTTGTACTGTTCAGGTCAATTGCTGGTATGTCTCGGTATAGCTAGGCTATGAGACCTTTGACATACACTGAGCAGAGAATTTTAACAGAATGTGGATGTGTGGTAAAGCCAAAGGAAAAAAAGATGCAGACTTAGTTATGCTTAATAAGTACTATTTACATATATACAAAATTGAAACAATCCATAACAAGCACTGAGCAAATACACTCCCCCTCAAGGCAAAGCAAAAGTGGGATTTCCCAGTGAAGGGAGCATCAGTGAAATCGCAGCATCGCAAAAACACAGAGGTCCGAAGGTGGGTTTTCAAGGACTTCGGTGGTTTGGCGATGCTGCGATTTCACTGAGGCTCCCTTTGCTGGGAAATCCCACCTCCGGACTTCTGTTGCCAGCGAAGCACTCATTTTTGCGATGCTGGGATTGCCCTGCAGCATTGCAAAAACACAGAAGTCCAGAGGTGGTGTTTCCCATGGAGGGGAGCCTCAGGGAAATCCCAGCAGCACAAAAACAGGCGCTTCGGCTGGCAAAAAGGGTAAATTTTGGGCTAGAAGACTGACGGCAGAAAAAGACCTCATGGTCCATCTAGTCTGCCCTTATACTATTTCCTGTATTTTATCTTACAATGGATATATGTTTATCCCAGGCATGTTTAAATTCAGTTACTGTGGATTTACCAACCACGTCTGCTGGAAGTTTGTTCCAAGGATCTACTACTCTTTCAGTAAAATAATATTTTCTCATGTTGCTTTTGATCTTTCCCCCAACTAACTTCAGATTGGGTCCCCTTGTTCTTATGTTCACTTTCCTATTAAAAACACTTCCCTCCTGAACCTTATTTAACACTTTAACATATTTAAATGTCTCTATCATGTCCCCCCTTTTCCTTCTGTCCTCCAGACTATACAGATTGAGTTCATTAAGTCTTTCCTGATACGTTTTATGCTTAAGACCTTCCACCATTCTTGTAGCCCGTCTTTCGACCCGTTCAATTTTGTCAATATCTTTTTGTAGGCGAGGTCTCCAGAACTGAACACAGTATTCCAAATGTGGTTTCACCAGCGCTCTATATAAGGGGATCACAATCTCCCTCTTCCTGCTTGTTATACCTCTAGCTATGCAGCCAAGCATCCTACTTGCTTTTCCTGCTGCCTGACCACACTGCTCACCCATTTTGAGACTGTCAGAAATCACTACCCCTAAATCCTTCTCTTTTGAAGTTTTTGCTAACACAGAACTGCCAGAATTCCTATGGGAAACATTGTTTCGTCTTACAAACTTTTCACCTTAAGAACCTTGTCCAGGAACCAATTAAGTTTGTAAGACAAGGTATCACTGTATGTGAAGTTAGTCCCCTGGATTTTTATTTCCTGCAGAATAAACCTAATAACAACCCCCCTAGGCATAAAACAAAAGCCAATGCCCAACTTGAAGAGAGCCTACAAGAAACATCATCACAGTGCCTTTCTTCACATGATTCCCATGAGACTTACAATAGTTGTAATCAAAGTGGGCGTTGACAGAAGCTGCTTTATAATTCTGTATCTTTCATAAAGAGGCTTCATCAAACTCCTGTCTTCCGGGTTAACCTAGAAAGAAAGAAACAAGGAGCACCAGGTTGGCTCTGAAGGAAGACCTGGATTTTTTTGTTAAAAGTCACAATCCATTAAATACAGATTTTTGTCTCCATGTGCATTTTTAAATTCCACCATGAGGAATGTGAGGAACACAGTGATACTTCTGTGCTGACAGGATATCTTTTGTCCTAATTTTAATGTTGTTCTTCACTTTTGGTAAAAAAAATAAACCGTTTATCAGAACATACTCTATATTTTCCTTACACACTGTGTTTTTCTGTCCTCCAAAATTTTAAAAAGGTAAAACATATGTTTTTGATTTGTAGTATCATGTAATAGAGAAACACCCCTTCCAATCAGGTGAATTGGACTGGTGCTCTACTATTTTAGAACAGAGGTCCCCAAACTTGACAACTTTAAGACATGTGGACTTCAATTCCCAGAATTCTCTAGCCAGCTGGCTGGGAGTTCTCTATGCTGGCTGGAGAATTCTGGGAATTGAAGTCCCCAAGTCTTAAAGTTGCCAAGTTTGAAAACCTCTGTTTTAGAACATATTTTGCAGGGAAATATACAAACATTCAGAGAAAATTCATTGAGGGTATATTTAAATATTCAGATGCATTTTATCAGAACATACTCTTCATTTTCCTTACACACTATGTTTTTCTGTCCTCCGAGATTTTAAAAAGGTAAAACATACGTTTTTGATTTGTAGTACAGTGGTACCTCATGATACAAACTTAATTGGTTCCAGGAGGAGGTTCGTAAGGTGAAAAGTTCGTAAGATGAAACAATGTTTCCCATAGGAATCAGTGTAAAAGCAAATAATGCTTGCAAATCCTTCAGGAAAATCCCAAACTTTAGAAGGGAGGCGAACAGAGGGCAGGGAGGAGCAGCTAAAGGGGGCGGGTGGAAGAAGCATGGCTAGGCTAAAGCAGTGTTTTTCAACCAGTGTGCCGTGGCACACTAGTGTGCCGTGAGACATGGTCAGCTGTGCCGCGAAGCTCAGAGAGAGAAAGAAAATGAGAGAGAGAAAGAAAGGGAGAGAGAGAAAGCAAGAGAGAGAGAGAAAGCAAGAGAGAGAGAAAGAAAGCAAGAGAGAGAAAGAAAGAGAGAAAGAGAACAAGAGAGAAAGAAAGAGAGAGAGAAAGAAAGCAAGAGAGAGAGAGAAAGAAAGAGAGAAAGAGAACAAGAGAGAAAGAAAGCGAGAGAGAGCAAGAGGGAGAGCAAGAAAGAGAGAGAAAGAGAGGGAGGGAAGGTGGGAGAGAGAAAGACATAGAGGGAGGTAGGGAGAAAGAGCAAAAAAGAGGAAGGAAGGGAGAAAGAAAGAGGGATGGAGAGAGAGAAAAAAGAAGGGAGAAAGAAGGAGGGAAAGAGAAATAGAGCAAAAGGGAGGAAGAGAGAAAAAAATTTTGCCCAAACTTTTTTGAGCCACCCCCCCACACACACTCAATGTGCCCAAGGATTTTGTAAATGTAAAAAATGTGCCCTGGCTCAAAAAAGGTTGAAAATCACTGGGCTAAAGGGTGAGTGGGAAGGAAGAAAGGCAAGGGGGCACCCCTCCCTTTTCTTTCTTCAAAAGACACCCTTTCAGTGCCTTTGCAAGCACGTTGTTCTCCTAGTTATTTAAATGCAGTCTTTCCCCCCTCCAAGCCGCCCCACCTTTTCTTTCTTCAAAAAAAGGGGGGAAAAGAAACCCCTTCATCCCAGCAGCAGCGGCTTGGGTTTGTAAGGTGAAAATAGTTCGGAAGAAGAGGCAAAAAAATCTTAAACACCGGGTTTGCATCTTGAAAAGTTCGTTAGAAGAGGCGTTCGTAAGATGAGGTACCACTGTATCATGTAACAGAGAAACACCACTTCCAATCAGGTGAATTGGACTGGTGCTCTACCATTCCTTAGCAGCAAACTGGCACACTGTAATTCACATTCCCTGACTAGTCTTTGTGACAGCTGGAAAAAAATATTATAACCAAATGTCGGTCCTGCAACATTAAGACTGACAGATCATGATAATTTTAGGCAAATCCCTAGAATCAAGGAAATGCTACAAGGGTGGAGCTTCCAGTAAGATGAATGATAATTTGATGCCAGCTTAATAGTGGTTCTTCAAAACTTTTCTAGAAAATTCCTCCTCTCTCATAGAAATTTCATATTCAGAGCACCGCTGGGGAATTCTGGGAGTTGAAGTCCAAATATCTTCAAGTTGCCAAGGTTGGGAAACACTGCCCTAGACAAATGTGCCAATCCTAAGCTAGTTATGCACAAAAGCTTGCACATTTCTGAACATCGGCTCTTCTTAACTCAAAGGTGCATCATATACACTGCTCAGAAAAATAAAGGGAATACTTAAAAAACAGAATATAACTTCAAGTAAATCAAACTTCTGTGAAATCCACTTAGGAAGCAACAATGATTGACAGTCAATTTCACATGCTGTCATGCAAATGGAATAGTTGTGCAAATGAGAATGAGAATATGAGAATATTTCATTCATTCAGATCTAGGATGTGTTGAGTGTTCCCTTTATTATTTTTTTTGAGCAATATATTTTAGAACAGAGGTTTTCAAACTTGACAACTTTAAGACTTGTGGACTTCAATTCCTAGAATTCTCTAGCCAGCTGGCTGGGAGTTCTCTATGCTGGCTGGAGAATTCTGGGAATTGAAGTCCCCAAGTCTTAAAGTTGCCAAGTTTGAAAACCTCTGTTTTAGAATATGTTTTGCCGGGAAATATACAAACATTCAGAGAAAATCCATTGAGGGTATATTTAAATATTCAGATGCATTTTATGTATTTGAAAACATCTGTATATTAATGTAGAAATGGACTTAAGAGTAAACATACCAGTAAACATATCAGTAAACATAAAGAGACCTAGACCTAAACCAGACTGGCATGTCCTCAACTATAATCCATCTTCAGTGGAGAACATACAATATATGCACTGAGGGTTCTTGCAGTGAGACACACAAGCCCAAGTACAGTGTTCCCTCGATTTTCGCGGGTTCGAACTTCGCGAATAGCCTATACCACGGTTTTTGAAAAAATATTAATTAAAAATACTTCGTGTTTTTCTTCCCCATACCACAGTTTTTCCCACCCAATATGTCATCGCCAAACTAATAATTTTTGCAAATAAATAACAAAAAAAATAATTATTGTTAATAAATAATTATGTTTATAAATATCAGGATCACTAAGTGTCTTATTGAATGGTGAGTACCAGTAATAATGGTGAGTAAATGGTTGTTAAGGGAATGGGAAATGGTAATTTAGCGGTTTAAAGTGTTAAGGGAAGGCTTGTGATACTGTCCATAGCCAAAAATGGTGTATTTACTTCCGCATCTCTACTTCGCGGAAATTCAACTTTTGCGGGCGGTCTTGGAACGCATCGAGGGAACACTGTATTGATAACGGAACAAGCTGTGCTAGAGAACCCACAAAAGGTCAAAATGGTATTGCAGAAGAACATAGCCAATAAGCTCAGATCCAGTAGACAAGAAGTAGATAGGAAGAAGAAGTTGGAAGGGAAAAAATATGTAAGCCGTTGGCCTGTAGGTGAGACGCAGTCCAGAGAAGCCTTTAGTGTGGTTCGCAATGAGTATAAAAAGCTACCTCTAATTGACTTTCCTTCCTCCCTCTAATTGCTTTTCTGTTTTTGCTAATTGCACAACACTTTGGATGTCACCCCAAAAGCTGCTTCAAGCCACAGGGGACTGTGAAACAGCATCTTGCCTGCAAATTCTCAAAGCTCTCCTTGGTCTTTTAGTGGGAAAGAGAAGCATCTTTCTAAACCAATCACTGTTAGAAACATAGAAACATAAAAGACTGACGGCAGAAAAAGACCTCATGGTCCATCTAGTCTGCTCTTATACTATTTCCTGTATTTCATCTTACAATGGATATATGTTTATCCCAGGCATGTTTAAATTCAGTTACTGTGGATTTACCAACCACGTCTGCTGGGAGTTTGTTCCAAGGATCTACCACTCTTTCAGTGAAATAATATTTTCTCACGTTGCTTTTGATCTTTCCCCCAACTAACTTCAGATTGTGTCCCCTTGTTCTTGTGTTCACTTTCCTATTAAAAACACTTCCCTCCTGAACCTTATTTAACCCTTTAACATATTTAAATGTTTCGATCATGTCCCCCCTTTTCCTTTCTGTCCTCCAGACTATACAGATTGAGTTCATTGAGTCTTTCCTGATACGTTTTATGCTTCCTTCCACCATTCTTGTAGGCCGTCTTTGGACCCGTTCAATTTTGTCAATATCTTTTTGTAGGTGAGGTCTCCAGAACTGAACACAGTATTCCAAATGGGGTCTCACCAGCACTCTATATAAGGGGATCACAATCTCCCTCTTCCTGCTTGCTATACCTCTAGCTATGCAGCCAAGCATCCTACTTGCTTTTCCTACCGCCCGACCACACTGCTCACCCATTTTGAGACTGTCAGAAATCACTCTACCCCTAAATCCTTCTCTTCTGAAGTTTTTGCTAACACAGAACTGCCAATGCAATACTCAGATTGAGGATTCCTTTTCCCCAAGTGCATTATTTTGCGAATGGAAGGATGTGGATGGAAAGAAAGGATGGGAATTGTGGTGATGAGCAGTTGTGAATGGATGTCTCGATGGTGAAAAAGAGAAGCAGTCAAAGCAAGGCAAGGCGAGCTAACTCAGTTATTCCCGGCTTTTCACATCAAGTGGCAGCTTCTACTTGACCTTTGAAAGATAAGGTGAAACCTGGTTAGGATTTGGACTGCTTGCTATACCTCTAGCTATGCAGCCAAGCATCCTACTTGCTTTTCCTACCGCCCGACCACACTGCTCACCCATTTTGAGACTGTCAGAAATCACTCTACCCCTAAATCCTTCTCTTCTGAAGTTTTTGCTAACACAGAACTGCCAATGCAATACTCAGATTGACTAAAGGAGGGGGGGAAATCCCAGAGGTTTGCAATGGCTAAGCACTGAGATATTACATTCGATGAAAGCTTGGGCTGGCTTTAATTAGAAGAAGTAATTAATTAAATTAAGTGTTTTCTAGTCTTTCATCTTGCCTATCAGTGGATGTGTTGGTACCCCTGATTAGTGTGATAGGATAAAACAACTGAATAGTCGGGGGGAGGGAGTACCAATATCCAGTGTTCGTCTATCAATCTATCTATCAATCTATCAATCTATCAATCTATCAATCTATCAATTTATCAACCTATCTACCTATCTACCTATCTACCTATCTACCTATCTACCTATCTACCTATCTACCTATCTACCTACCTACCTACCTACCGACCGACCTATCGACCTATCGACCTATCGACCTATCGACCTATCGACCTACCTATCGACCTATCGACCTATCGACCTATCGACCTATCGACCTACTTACTTACTTACTTACTTACTTACTTACTTACTTACTTACTTACTTACTTACTTACTTACTTAACTTATTCATTCAATTTTTATGCCGCCCTTCTCCTTAGACTCAGGGCGGCTTACAACATGTTAGCAATAGCACTTCTTAACAGAGCCAGCCTATTGCCCCCACAATCCGGGTCCTCATTTTACCCACCTCACAAGGATGGAAGGCTGAGTCAACCTTGAGCCGGTGATGAGATTTGAACCGCTGACCTTCAGATCTACAGTCAGCTTCAGTGGCCTGTAGTACAGCACTCTACCTGCTGCGCCACCCCGGCTCTACTTATGAAACATAATGTGTATCTTTGAGAATATGATGACACTGAGCAGAATAAAACACTCATGTGTTTTGGGAACAAGCAAGGGTGCCTTTCCTGTTGCTGTTGTTGCCCCTCCCCCTCAAGAGCCATATGGCTCTCATTAATTTCAGAAAAATGTCCCACATTCATCTGGAGCTGGATAGATTCTAAATTCTCAGAGATAGATATAAGGCAGTGATGGTGAACCTTTTTCTCCTCAGGTGCCGAAAGAGCATGGGTCCACACTATTGTAATGCATGAGTGCCCACACCCATAATTCAATGCCTGGGGAGGACAAAAACAGCTTCTCCATGCCCCCCGGAGGCCCTCTGGAGGCCGAAAATAGCCTGTTTCCCACTTCTGGTGGGCCCAGAAGGCTCATGTTTTGCCCTCCCCAGGTTCCAAAGGGTTTCCCTGGAGCTGTGAGAGGGTAAAACTGCCCTCCCCCATCCCCCTGGAGGCTCTCTGGAAGCCAAAAATGCCCTCCCAGAGTCTCTCTCTGCGAGCCGAAAATCAGCTGGCTGGCCCACACATGCACCTTGGAGCTGAGCTAGGCAATGGCTTGCGTGCCAACAGATATGGTTCCACGTGCCACCTGTGGCACCCGTGCCATAGATTCGCCATCCGTGATGTAGGGAATAGTTAAATGAGAAGGGGAGGGGGGAATAGACAGATGATAGAGATGAAAGATAGAGGATATAGCCATGATGGCAAACCTTTGGTAGGCATACCATAGGTGGCATGTTGGAGCCATATCGGAGGGCATGCGAGATTTTTCCATGTTGCAGCTTCAGCACACATGCATTATTATTATTATCATCATTATTATTATTATTATTATTATTATTATTATTATTATTATTATATATCACACAGTCCTAGGCAGTGTTCCCTCTAATTTTTTTGGGGGGTGGGCGGAAAAGTATAGTGTCTGAGCGGCAGTCCCTTCGGGACTGGGCGGCACAGAAATAATAAATAATAAATAAATAAATAAATAAATAAATAAATAAATAAATAAACAAACAAACAAACAAACAAACAAACAAACAAACAAACAAACAAACAAACAAATAAAAAACCCACCCTGTTTTGCCTCAGAGAATTTCAAAATAAAATACTGTACTGTGTGTCTATAACAGTGAGCTCATAATAGGGCAACTCTATCAATATCAAAATGCCACTTAAATAGTTGAGCTAGTTTCAAACTACATTTTGATTTTCTTTCTCTCTTCCTTACTCCCATTCTTTTTCTTTCTCTTTTCCTTCCTCTCTTTTTTCTATCTGTTTCTCTCTCTTCCTCTCTTCCTCTCTCTCTCCTTCCCTCTCACTCTTTCCCTCTCGGCTTCTGGGCAGGTTTGGAAAACTCTGAGTTGATGATGATTTTTAAGTGAGCGATTGCTCACTGCTCAGCTTAGAGGGAACTATGCCTACCAGCAAGTGGTGGGTTCATACCAGTATGGTTTGCATTGCCTCACCAGGAAGAACCCACTGATACAATTTTCAGCAATTTTTTTCCAGTGTCTCCTGGGAAGGAGCTTCTCAGCTGTGCTTTGGAGGGAAACATGAGAGTGGGCCTAAGAGCTTCTTCTGAGATGGAGACGCTGGGGAAAAAATGGCCGAAAATTGCATCAGCGACATTCCGGACCACAGTGGTATGAACCTACCAGTGCCTAATGGGCTTCGGAAAGGTCTTTGTACATGGGCAGGGGGCAACTTGGGAGAGTGCTCATGAGTGTAGTTAGGGAAGGGGTGTGAGCATGTGCATTCATGCTAGCAGACATACACACCTTTTGTCACACAATCTGCGATAGAGAGAAGAATGTATGATAGATAGAACAGTGTTTCCCAACCTTGGCAACTTGAAGATATTTGGACTTCAACTCCCAGAATTCCCCAGCCAGTGAATGCTGGCTGGGGAATTCTGGGAGTTGAAGTCCAGATATCTTCAAGTTGCCAAGGTTGGGAAACACTGAGATAGAAGATAGAGCTTTAGACAGATATGACAGAGCTAGACTAAGATGACCAGATGACCCGCTTTTGGTGGGACAGTCCCAATTTTTAATAACATGTCCAGCGTCCCGTGGGTTTTTTTATTAAAAAGTCCCAATTTTCCTTTCTCTGGACTGCCCAGAGTGACTAAAGCATTTCCTTTCTCTGGGCACTGGGAGAAGCTTCCTCCTCCCACTGGCCAGAGAAAGAAAATGATTTATTCGCTTTATTTACCTCAAATGTTGAGGTACCTCCGGGACTGCCTTCTGCCGCACGAATCTCAGCAGCCAATCAGGTCCCACAGAGTTGGCCTTCTCCGGGTCCCGTCAACTAAACAATGCCGTTTGGCGAGACCCAGGGGAAGAGCCTTCTCTGTAGCCACCCCAGCCCTCTAGAATCAACTCCCCCTGGAGATTCGAATTGCCCCTACCCTTCCCACCTTCCGCAAGATGTTGAAGACCTATCTACGTTGACAGGCATGGGGGGAATAATTATCTCTTCCCCCACCATCACTTTTTTTAATGACTGTAATATATGAGAATGGTGTGATTGTGCAGTAATGACTGCTTTTAATATCTATGGGTTTTAAATCTCGTTTTTTAACTCTATTGTATTTGTATTCTACGTATTGTATTGTTGTTGTTGTGAGCTGCCCCGAGTCTTTGGAGAGGGGCGGCATACACATCTAATAAATCTTAAATCTTAATCTTAAAAATCTGTAGAGATTTTTCAGTCGTCCGTTGTCAATCGTCCATCGTCCGTCGTCCATCATCTGTCCCCCTCAATGGTGTCCTGCTTTACCAAAGTTATAATCTGTACTGGAGCTAATTCAAACTGACCTTGGCGTGCGGGCTGGAGAACTTCAGAAGTCCTCTCCTGCTGAAAATTCTTTGTAATGGCTAACCCAAAGTTGACCTCTCTTTCTAAAGTTGACCTCGTTTTTCTAAGAAATACTTACAGGCCTTCCATGAATTCTTTCAAAATAGAGCAAGCTTTTCTGGAGACTGAGTTTTTCCAAAGCCATTTGCTTTTTTGTCATAGCCTAATTAAAAAAGAATGATTTATAGAAAAAATTAACTATTATCTGCTGGAGGGAAATGGGTGCACATCATAATACCGTATTTTAAAAGTCACAGGGAGCATATATCTTTTCTTTTACTGCAGAATGTGGAGGAGGCATTGACCGCTTTAAAACTGGATGACTCAATGTAGCTATGTCCAACCACTAAGCGCCTACTTGTGAAAGGCCTCCAACATGTTCTGTCGGGCTCTCTGGTAGAATCCTCCCGAAAATTCACAGGTACAAATTTCAGACACACACACGTTTGAAAATTCAAAACAATGTTCTTTATAATGAAAATTCACAATTCCCTTCACTGCCTACCCCTATTTACGCGGTGTTGTGGTTAGCTCTGGCCCAGCTCCTGCCCCAAGGACTGTGGATGTGGGGGAGACATCCACATGCCGCAGGCCTGTTTTGCTCCCGGTGGAATCTGCTGATGGAGGCTCCTCTGACCAAGAAGACAGGAGTGACAGGGAGGAGGCGAGTGTGGCAGACAGCTCAGAAGGAGATCAATTATCTAGCTCCTCCTTGGATTCAGAACAAGAGTTAATGATACAGCCACGCATGCGGAGAGCGATGCATAGGCAACAACAACTGAGAGATTATTATCAAAGAAAATGAGGCCACCTGTGGTTGGGTGGGGCTGTGGTTATTAGTGAGGCTGCTATAAATAGCAGCCTGTGGGTTTGGCCATTGTGGAGGATTATCTGATCGTTGTGTTTCGTGACTGCTTTACTGACTTTGACTTTTTGTGTGCTGATTTTTCCCCGCTTTGAAACTAAACCAGAGCAAAGTGTGTTTCACTTTGTGAAAGAAGGACGACTGTGAATTGCCTCACAGCTGCAAGCTAAGTATCACAGAACTGATAAGGGACTTGTACAAATTACCAGTTTGGTTGGAGACGAGTGCTCTTTGCTATACCAAAAGAGGGCTTAGGTTAAGTGAATTTTCATTAAAAAGAACATTGTTTTGAATTTTCAAACGTGTGTGTGTCTGAAATTTGTACCTGTGAATTTTTGGGAGGAGTCTACCAGAGAGCCCGACAGAACACGCGAAGTGGGGAAAAGTTGCAATACGTCATGCAACGGCATATCGTCACTAGTTTGACACCCCCCCCCCCCGATCTAAATTTTGTGCTTCTGATGTGGCTTTTGAATTACCACCACCAGTGGCCTCTCACCTTTTGGGTACCAGGGACGGGTTCTGTGGAAAAAAGTTTTGCCGCTGACCAGAGGGTACATGGTTTCGTGTGCTTTCCTGCAACCCATGGATTGGGCTTTCCTTGTTTGTGCAGCCTGGTTTCTGGCATGCCACAGCCCTGTGCCTTTCCATGGACTGGTGGATGGGAACCTCTGGACTACACAAAGATTGTGAGTGACTTAGACCAGAATTCCCCAACCTTTCTGGCTTTGTGGACTTGCAGGGAGCAGTGGGGATGGTTCCATGTGAGTGGCTGTCATTGCTTGTGCAATAAGACAATGTGCGCACATGTGCGCCTGATGCTCGCACAAGTGGGGATGTACACATGTGCTTGCCTGCCACTTTGGCAACCCAGCTCCAAATAGCTTATGGCTTGGCAAAGGGGCCTGGCAAAAATATTGGGGACTGCTGACATAGAAAACTAGCTTAGTTAATGTTGTGACCCACCATCAGCTGATAGCAGATACCGTTCAAGAGGAGACTGACTTGGTGATGCACCAGCAGCCTGTACAGCTGGCACCTGCATCAGACAGTGGGGAGGATGGTCAGGACTCAGTGCCAGAGCCTTTGGAACCTCCAGCACCTCATTGCAGTAAGAGGCAGTGTCTCATCTTCTTGATGCAAGAGTCCGCAGAGCTGCCAAGAGACAGGAATGGTTACTCCAGATGAGGTCTTCTCGGGAGTAAGACTGGGGGCTAAGTGGCCACTCCCCTAGTCTACTTAAGGAAAGTCAGGACAGTTGAATCTCTGCAGGAAACAATGTTTGAAATTTGTGTGGTTCAGTGTCTGGAAAGTATCTGCTCTGCTTATCTGCTTCAGTTTGTTATTTGAAGACAACTGCTGGGCATTTTGCCAAACTTTGTGAGCTATCAAAAACTAACTGCTCTTCTATGATTTAAGACTTTCTGAACTTACTCCAATTGTTAATGACAACTAATTAACAGTTGGGCTTTTGCGAGAAAATCTGCCTTTAGGTTCGTGTGTGTGTGTGAGACCTCTACTATGACAGTTATTAGTAGTCAGTTATTAATTAAAAATCAGTTCAAACGAACTGTGTGTTTTGCTACATTTTTAGCTGGGACAGAATAGTTAATGGCTTGAGGATGAGACTTTTGCTCATTCTTTGAGCTCCAATGTTCCAGATTACTTACAGGCATGGCTCCGATTTGAAAAGCAGCACAGGAGAGTCCAGTGCTGTCGGATGTGATGTAGTATCATGCCAGAAATAACATACTCATTTCTTCACCCAGAGCATCGCAACATCATTTTGACCTCATTGTGGTTTCTACCAGAAACCAAAGAGCTTCTACCCTAAAGCTCAAAATCTCCAGACACACCTTTGGACACCAAACCAGGCTACACGATTTTTGCAGTATAGCATGAAATATGTTAGAATAGGATTGTATTATAATTATATATCTGGACCTCTAGCATAAAAATACTCTGCTTACCCTGATTCTATAACCCAGGACAGGAAAGGCACTAACTTGCCTAATCTGCAAAGGGCTCAAATAAACATCTCACAAAGTTTTCACCACTCCGTTATAGGATCAAAGGGGAGGGATTTACATTGCCTGAAGCATACAACAGGTCGACAGGGTGATTAAGGAAGATTAGTGAGATAAGGCAGAAGACTTCAGAGAAATTAGGTGTGAGAAACATCTGCTCGTAGGAAGAGTTTCTAGGAAATTGTTTTTTTATATCTATGGGAAAAGGAAGAACTCAAAAGATACGTTTGAAGTTATGTTGTTGGATGTATCACTTGACATGTATATGTAATTATCCCCCATTTCCTTATGTTCCCAAATAAAAAGGGGTACATGGCTCTACACCATGTCACTTCACCCAGAGAGAGAATGTGTCCAGTTTTTCTTTCTAGGATTCGGGTTCGATTCGGGTTTATATAAAATATAAAATATAAAAAAATATAAAATATAAAATATAAAATATAAAATATAAAATATAAAATATAAAATATAAAATATAAAATATAAAATATAAAATATAAAATATAAAATATAAAATATAAAATATAAAATATAAAATATAAAATATAAAATATAAAAAATATAAAATATAAAATATAAAATATAAAATATAAAATATAAAATATAAAATATAAAATATAAAATATATAAAATATATAAAATATAAAAAAAATAAAAAATAAAAAATAAAAAATAAAAAATAAAAAATAAAATATAAAATAATATAAAATATAAAATATAAAATATAAAATATAAAATATAAAATATAAAATATAAAATATAAAATATAAAATATAAAATATAAAATATAAAATATAAAATATAAAATATAAAATATAAAATATAAAATATAAAATATAAAATATAAAATATAAAATATAAAATATAAAATATAAAATATAAAATATAAAATATAAAATATAAAATATAAAATATAAAATATAAAATATAAAATATAAAATATAAAATATAAAATATAAAATATAAAATATAAAATATAAAATATAAAATATAAAATATAAAATATAAAATATAAAATATAAAATATAATATATATAAAATGTGACCCCACACAGCTGGGTTGCACTTAGCCCCTTTTGAGGACATTGTCTTCACTAGGGACTTTGACAGCATCCACACAAGATAATAATTTAAAACCCATTGTGCTGGTGTAGTAAAACATCACAGCTGCCGCATTTGTCATCAGGTGATAATAATACACATTTGTACCCTTAGTGCTTCTGTACAGGTGTTTCTACCAAGTAATTTGTACTTCTTCAATATTTCGCTCTCTCTCACTCACACACAAACACACAGGGCCTGCAAGTCAGTGTGGAAGGAAGCTCATGAAGATGATAGGACATGACAGAAGCCATCAGGCACATATCAAGCAAGTCAGCAGGTAAACCAGGTTTCCTGGGTAAGAAGACATAGATGTTATGCCAGAACTGGGTACCTTGATGTTTTCAGGAAGCCCGAGCTGCTGTCGCTTCTCTTGCAGTTGCTTATTCACCAGTTCCTTGGTTTCCTCCACCGAAGGTCTGATGGGAGTGCCTGCTAAGTCCAATTTCCTAGGCTCATTGGGGAAATCCTGATGAACCCCCTCTTGGTCCCATTTGATGTGGAAGGTCTGGTCTTCTGACATTTTGAGTTTCAGCTCTATGAGAAAAGTCCACACCAGGGGTCCTCAAACTCAGTCTACACCAGGGATCCTCAATTATTATTATTATTATTATTATTATTATTATTATTATTATTATTATTATCATCATCATCATCATCATCATTAATCATTATCATTATCATTATCATTATCATTATCATTATTATTATTTATTAGATTTGTATGCTGCCCCTCTCTGAAGACTTGGAGCGGCTCAAAACAACAAAACACAGTACAAACCCAATGATTAAAAAACAATTTAAATATAAAATATAAAATATAAAATATAAAATATAAAATATAAAATATAAAATATAAAATATAAAATATAAAATATAAAATATAAAATATAAAATATAAAATATAAAATATAAAATATAAAATATAAAATAATATAAAATAATATAAAATAATATAAAATAATATAAAATATAAAATATAAAATATAAAATATAAAATATAAAATATAAAATATAAAATATAAAATATAAAATATAAAATATAAAATATAAAATATAAAATATAAAATATAAAATATAAAATATAAAATATAAAATATAAAAAATAAAAAAAATAAAAAATAAAAAATAAAAAATAAAAAATAAAATATAAAATATAATATAATATATATAATATATATAAAATATAAAATAATATAAAATAATATAAAATAATATAAAATAATATAAAATAATATAAAATAATATAAAATAATATAAAATAATATAAAATAATATAAAATAATATAAAATAATATAAAATATAAAATATAAAATATAAAATATAAAATATAAAATATAAAATATAAAATATAACACATAACACATAACACATAACACATAACACATAACACATAACACATAACACATAACACATAACACATAAAACATAAAACATAAAACATAAAACATAAAACATAAAACATAAAACATAAAACAAACCATACATAAAACGGAAACGGCCCAGGGGAATCAATTTCCCCATGCCTGATGGCAGAGGTGGGTTTTAAGGAGTTTGCGAAAGGCAACGAGGGTGAGGGCAATCCTAATCTCCAGGGGGAGTTGATTCCAGAGGACCGGGGCCACCACAGAGAAGGCTCTTCCCCTGGGGCCCGCCAGACGGCATTGTTTAGTCGACGGGACCCGGAGAAGGCCAACTCTGTGGGACCTTATCGGTCGCTGGGATTTGTGCGGTAGCAGGTGGTTCCGGAGGACATGCAGAGGGTTTTGGAGGCTTGCAGAGTGCTCCTGGGGGCCATGAAGGACAAAATCTTTTTTTTTTCTTTCTTACTTCTTTGAAATCTTGGTGCGTCTTATACACCGTTGCATCTTATAGTCCAAAAAATACAGTAATTATTCCTGCCTGAAGGCTATTTCAGTGCCCTTCCCTTGCCCTCCTCCTCTCAGTAGCCTCAGCAGCGTAGACCCAATTTAGCAACTCAGCTTCCAGCTTTGCCCGTTAATTCTCTGCCTCGCACGTTATCAGTTTTTCACAGGCTTTGGTAATCAAATGGAAACTGTAATCATACGGATCAGATGCCTCGGGTTTTTTAAAAGATTTTTAAAAAGATGTCATTTAGATGTCAATGCAGCTGCGAGAGCAATCATGGGCTTCCCCAAATATGCCCATGTTACACCAACACTCCGCAGTCTGCATTGGTTGCCGATCAGTTTCCGCTCACAATTCAAAGTGTTGGTTATGACCTATAAAGCCCTTCATGGCACCGGACTAGACTATCTCAGGGACCGCCTTCTGCTGCACGAATCCCAGCGACCAGTAAGGTCCCACAGAGTCGATCTTCTCCGGGTCCCGTCAACCAAACAATGTCGCTTGGCGGGACCCAGAGGAAGAGCCTTCTCCGTGGCAGCCCCGGCCCTCTGGAACCAACTCCCCCCAGAGATTAGAATTGCCCCCACCCTCCTTGCCTTTCGAAAGCTGCTTAAAACCCACCTCTGCCACCAGGCATGGGGGAACTGAGATACCCTTTCCCCCTAGGCCTTTACAATTTTATGCATGGTATGTCTGTATGTATGATTGGTTTTTATATAATGGGTTTTTAACTGTTTTTAGTATTGGATTTTGTTATATAATGTTTTATTGCTGTTGTTAGCCGCCCCGAGTCTGCGGAGAGGGGCGGCATACAAATCCAATAAATAAATAAAATAAAAAATAAATAAATAAATTTAAAAGTCACACCGCATATCTTTTGGCGCACAGTTTCTTGAGGAACCTGTTTGATCTACGATGTTGCACGCTATCATGAAAATGTCTATGATGCCTATCATCTGGTGGAAATCTGACAGTCGGAGCACAAAGAATAGGAAAATCAATAGCTTCTAAAGCTAGTTTGGCATCCCAAGGTCAAGCTTGGTGTTGATCGGGTGGTGCACCATCGAAATCCGGCCATATATGGTATATACTACTTCTTGAATTTTATCTTAGGATGGATGGATGTTTATCCCAGGCATCTTTAAATTCAGTTCCTGTGGATTTACCGACCAGGTCTGCTGGAAGTTTGTTCCAAGCATCTACTACTCTTTCAGTAAAATAATATTTTCTCATGTTGCCTTTGATCTTTCCCCCAACTAACCTCAGATTGTGCCCCCTTCTTCTTGTGTTCACTTTCCTATTGAAAACACTTCCCTCCTGAACCTTTATTTAACCCTTTAACACATTTAAATGTTTCGATCATGTCCCCCCTTTTCCTTCTGTCCTCCAGACTATACAGATTGAGTTCATTGAGTCTTTCCTGATACGTTTTATGCTTAAGACCTTCCACCATTCTTGTAGCCCATCTTTGGACCCGTTCAATTTTATCCATATCTTTTTGTAGGTGAGGTCTCCAGAACTGAACACAGTACTCCAAACAGAGCTTGTTTGGAAGCCCTGAACTTTCAAAGCCATGGCTAAACAAATAAATTGTCTTACAGGACAATGGAATGAGCAGCCATTTTTATTTTTATTGTATTTATTATTTATTTGCTCTTTATTTTTCATACTTCTTAACCACTCATCTCTCTCAAAGGGCTCTGAGTGGTGTTTTACATTTCTACTACTTGCTAATAAATTTACTTAGCGCTATGTAGCTTGAAACTATCTTGCAACTCATCATATTATAATTGTTAGGACTCTGTCCATAACTGTTGGGTTGGCAATAGTGTTGGGCGAACCCAACGAAGTTCGGGTTCGGCACCCAAATTTTTAAAAAACTTCGGGTTCGGCACCCAAACCCGAACTTTTGCCGAACTTTCAAGTTTGGCACTCGGGAAAGTGTAGGTCCAAATGTGGTCTCTATACGGTGGGATCACAATCTCCCTCTTCCTGCTTGTTATACCTCTAGCTATGCAGCCAAGCATTCTACTTGCTTTCCCTACCAATTCCGTCCTGCCCCCCCCCCCCATCCATTAGGCTGAATAGCAAATACTGTAGCTACTGGTAGTGTGAGAAACAGGCTGGATACAGTGACTGTACATACCTTTTAGCTGTTTACGACTTTTGGCCAGGTCATTCATCCATTTCATT
>NC_091954.1:12131093-12392768 GCF_031021105.1 Erythrolamprus reginae
CGATTGATTGATTGATTGATTTGTATGCTGCCCATCTCCATAGACTCGGGGCGGCTAACAACAATGATAAAAACACAGCATGTAACAATCCAATCCAATACTAAAATAACTAAAAAAAAACCTTATTATAAAACCAAAGGTACATACAAACAAACATACATACCATGCGTAAATTGTAAAGGCCTAGGGGGAAAGAATATCTCAGTTCCCCTGTGCCTGACGGCAGAGATGGGTTTTAAGAAGTTTACGAAAGGTGAGGAGAGTGGGGGCATTTCTAATCTCTGGGGGGAGTTGGTTCCAAAGGGCCGGGGCCGCCACAGAGAAGGCTCTTCCCCTGGGTCCCGCCAAATGACATTGTTTAGTTGACGGGACCCGGAGAAGGCCCAATCTGTGGGACCTAACTGGTTGCTGGGATTCGTGCAGCAGAAGGCGGTCCCTGAGATAATCTGGTCTGGTGCCATGAAGGGCTTTATAGGTCATAACCAATACTTATCTCCCACCGGTTCACTTCCTCACACCCCATGTCATGTAGGCGCACATGTGCAGTGTGAAAAGTCACCAAAAATTTTTTTTAAAAAAAAAAAAATCCATGGACCAGCACTGACAGAACTGGCTCCATGATATCACCAGCGGTTTGCTACTGGTTCTACAGAACTGGTGTTAACCAGAAGGAACCCACCTCTGGTCTTAGTTGCCAAGGTTGGAAACCTCTACCCTACAGTAATCCAAACTGATTGTGATTGTGACTGCCTTTTTAAACAACTTTTAATGGGGTTTTAGTTTCAGATAATGTTTTAGTTTTAGATAATGTTCGACTTCTTTTTATCGCTTTGTATCTATTTATATTATATTTTTATTGTTGTTGTTACCTGCCCTAAGTCCTTCGGGATTGGGTAGCATAGAAGTCGAATAAATAAATAAATAAATAAAATTTCTTTGCTTTAGGACTTGAGAACCTGTGTGGAATCCAATACAATCGAAGGAGTCCAGAAATACTTCACAAGAAGAGTCATAGAAACATAGAAACATAGAAGACTGACGGCAGAAAAAGACCTCATGGTCCATCTAGTCTGCCCTTATACTATTTCCTGTATTTTATCTTAGGATGGATATATGTTTATCCCAGGCATGTTTAAATTCAGTTACTGTGGATTTATCTACCACGTCTGCTGGAAGTTTGTTCCAAGGATCTACTACTCTTTCAGTGAAATAATATTTTCTCACGTTGCTTTTGATCTTTTCCCCAACTAACTTCAGATTGTGTCCCCTTGTTCTTGTGTTCACTTTCCTATTAAAAACACTTCCCTCCTGAATCTTATTTAACCCTTTAACATATTTAAATGTTTCGATCATGTCCCCCCTTTTCTTTCTGTCCTCCAGATTATACAGATTGAGTTCATTAAGTCTTTCCTGATACGTTTTATGCTTAAGACCTTCCACCATTCTTGTAGCCCATCTTTGGACCCATTCAATTTTGTCAATATCATTTTGTAGGTGAGGTCTCCAGAACTGAGCACAGTACTCCAAATTGTCCCTTACAGCCAGTAATATCTCCCCCACCTCCTTGAATTCAAAAAAATACAAAATGTAGAGAGCACTACCTTTCTGTCCTGTATCTCTGTGATCTGAAAGTGCTCCACTCCTCCTCACGTAACAAATTACCTTACTCCTCCAGACTTCATATATACTATGTTTAGAAAATTTACAACTACATCTTCTCCAAACTGATTTAACTGCTATTCATAAAATCATACATCATAATGTACTCCCCGTCAGTGACTACTTCACCTTTAACAACAACAACACAAGAGCACGTAATAGATACAAACTGAATGTAAATCGCTCCAAACTTGACTGCAGAAAATAGCACCAGCAGACTTACCAGCAGGTGCCTTTTGCAGGAGGGTCGGAACGACGCGGACACATGGCCGCCGCCATCTTGGATCTCGGCTGAAGTCTCGCGAGATTGCGAGACTTCGGCCGAGAGTCAGGCCAGGGTGGCCTGATTGCTGACGTGGCCGGGCGGGGCTTGGCAGCCCTATAAAAGGGCATGCAGGCCCAGGTTCGGCCTGTTCGCCCGGGCCACGTCAGAAGAGCAGACACCCGCCCGCCCTCCCTATGTTTGCAGTATGCTATTATGGGTCGCCCTAGGGGGCCGAATGGGAATTTTTTGCGGTTTGGCCTTTTCGCTGGGCCGTTTTTTCACCCATTCCACACTGGGGAAGGGGATAAGCGGTTAGGGGGTGCTTACACCTTTTTAGGCTAATTGGCTTACCTTTGGTCATTTGGGTAGGCAGGTTAGGGGCGGAAAACTGGGTGGTGGTTTAGCAACTGCGCGTCTCCCTTGGGCATCTTTGGGGATGATTGACAGGTTCTCTCCAAGCTCATGGTGGGGTGCTACCTGAGCAGTTGTGGGGAACCTGTCTTTGGGTCCCGCACCTTGAAGCCCCCGGGTAGGGGTTAGCCGGCGGGACCCCCCTCATGCAAGGCATGGCAGGGTCTCAGGTGAGGGAGTGGTCCCTCACCTGGACTAGCATCGAGCTACGCCCATAGTTGCCCAGGAATGTTGATGGCTACGTCATTTCCGCCCCGGAAGCAATTGTTTGACCCTGCAGGTCCATTGTTTGGGTCATATTTAAATATGTTAATTTATGCTAATTTAGTTGAATAAATTGTGCTAATTTATTTTAATAAAAATGACCCAGTTTTTTTAAATCCAGCTCTTGTGTCCGTGTCATTACTCCGTCTCTTCTGCAATACGATTTCAGCAATAGAGTGGTCACCGCCTGGAACTCATTACCTGACTCTGTTGTTGCTTCCCCCAACCCCAAAATCTTCAATCTTACATTATCTACAATTGACCTCTCCCCTTTTCTAAGAGGTCTGTAAGGGGTGTGCATAAGTGCACTTATGTCTTATTATCCTACTGTCTTATTATCCTTTCTATTGCTACGTTCTACTTATGTTATGTTATGTTATGTTAATATGTACCATAATACTATACTTGTTTGACAAATAAATAAATAAATAATAAATAAATAGAGATGAAAGAAAGAAAGAAAGAAAGAAAGAAAGAAAGAAAGAAAGACTGAATCCACCCTTCACTCCCTGGGAGCCACCGAGCCTAGATCTTCTCTCTCTCATTACATTTACGAGCAGCCCCTCGGTCCTTTGGGATCCCTGTGAGGGATCTGGCTGTTCCTTTCAATTCCTTACCCGGTAATTCTTCTCCTCTTCAAACTTCTCTTCATATTTCCTGATTCTCCTCTTCAGGTTCTGCAGGTGCTTGGTGAGTTGTACCATGGTCTGGGGCACTTTGCTGTCCTCACAGCTGCCTCTGGAAGAACTTCTTGGCCTGGGACATTCAAAGTTATGAAAATATCCATTTAGGGTACCATTTCTACCAAAGAAGGGTTCCAGCTACCCCCACAGTGCTATGATTAATATGGGGACATGGAAAATATAAACAAAGGGAGCAGAAGAGACCAGGAGGAAATTACAGAGGTGGAAACCTGCCTTGCCCTTGTTTCATTAAAAACTACATAATCTCCGGAAGCCAGCAGGTGATTTTAAAGCAGGATCAGATAAATGCAATCACCCAAGAATTACCTGCAGCTAAAGGCATCATATCAAGATCATATGTTGCAATGTCCTGCCTGTCAAAGACTACTTCAGCTTCCACCACAACAACACAAGAGCACACAACAGATTCAAGCTTAACATTAACCGCTCCAAACTTGACTGTAAAAAATATGACTTTAGTAATTGGGTTGTTGAAGCGTGGAACTCATTACCAGACTCTGTGGTATCATCCCCTAACCCCCAAAATTTTACACTTAGACTATCCACAGTTGACCTCTCCAGATTCCTAAGAGGTCAGTAAGGGGCGTACATAAGCGCACTAGAGTGCCTTCCGTCCCCTGTCCTATAGCCTCTCCTATATCTCGTATTTCTTCTCTAATATATCCTCTATAACCTTCATTGTGTATTATTGTGTATTGGACTAACTAACTTACTAACTGACTAACTGACTGACTAACTAACTAACTAACTAACTAACCATATATATATATATGTAGATTGTTCTGAGTTCGGGTTTTGCCCTGTGTAATATTTTGCATGTTTATGCGACGTTTCGGTGAAATCACATTCACCATCATCAGGCTGAAGTTTCCAAGCTTCGTGCTGTATATATACATATATATGGAGATTGTTCTGAGTTCGGGTCCCACTCACCATATATATATATACAGTGATCTCTCGATTATCGCGAAGGTTCCGTTCCAAGACCCCTCGCGATAATCGATTTTTCGCGATGTAGGGTTGCGGAAGTAAAAACACCATCTGCGCATGCACGCTCTTTTTCCATGGCCACGCATGCACAGATGGTGGAGTTTGCGTGGGCGGCGGGGAAACCCCAATCTTCGACTGCTCGCTGCTGCTGCGGCCGCCCAGCAGCTGATCTGCTCGGCGGCAGCAGCGAGGAGCTGAATCGGGCTTTCCCCTTTGCGTGGGCGGCGGGGAAACCCCGATCTTCGTTTGCTCGCTGCTGCTGCGGCCGCCCAGCAGCTGATCTGCTCGGCAGCGCAGCAGCAGCGAGCAGACGAAGATCGGGGTTTCCCCGCCGCCCACGCAAAGGGGAAACCCCGAATCCTCGCTGATGCCCCCGCTCGCCCGCCCGCCCGCCCGCCGCCCGCCGCCCGCCAGAAAGAGGGGGAGAGATAGAGAAAGAGAGAGAGAGAGAAGGAAAGAAAGAGATGAGAGAGGGAGGAAGAGAGTGTGAGAGAGGAAGAAGCAAGATAGAGAAAGAGAGAGAGAAAGAAAGATGAGAAAGGAAGGAAGAGAGTGACGTCATCGGGTGGGAAAAATCACGATATAGCGTTTCGCGAAGATCGAGATCGCGAAAATCGAGGGATCACTGTATATATATATGTGTGTGTGTGTGTGTGTGTGTGTGTAGATTGTTCTGAGTTCAGGTTTTGCCCTGTGTAATATTTTGCATGTCTATGCGACGTTTCGGTGAAATCACATTCACCATCATCATACATATATATATATGTAGATTGTTCTGAGTTCGGGTCCCACTCATCATCTTCAGGCTGCTGTTTCTGTCCTTGTTCTAAGGCGAACACTGCGAGACCTAAGCTGCCTTCCTTCTATAAATACTGGTGGCTGGGTGTGGTTTGATGGCTCAGCAATTGCCTGCTGTGTAGAAACTTCCTGGTGAGTCAGTGGGGAAACATCTGGGGTCGTTGATGTAGCTGAAGTATGCTGATTAGTTAATGGTTGTATATATATGTAGATTGTTCTGAGTTCGGGTTTTGCCCTGTGTAATATTTTGAGTGTCTATGCGACGTTTCGGTGAAATCACATTTACCATTATCAGGCTGAAGTTTTAAGCTTCGTGCTGCTGTAAAATATATATATATATATATATATATATATATATATATATATATATATATATATATCACATGGGTTTTTTGCTGAATTTGAAAATTAAGGGAGACTAGGATAGATCTATATATATATATATATATGGTGGTTAGTTGAGGAACAGCAACCCTGGTCACCGGTTGGGCAGTTTATGTCAAAGGCTCAAAAGTTATTCTACATCCACAGCTTCTGCAGTTGTCAATTGTATGATTATCAGCAGAAGCGTCCTTTGGGCATGTGATTCCACCAATCAAGGGCTACCAAAATATTTACGCCCACACTGTGGGCGTGGCTTAAGCAGGACGCCCTGGATTTTCTTTCAACATCTTTCAGTGCAAATTGGATGCTCTGGGATGGAGCTCCATTTTCGCTACACCACTGCGTTCCCCCTTGTCTGGGCAGCATCCCACCCCTGGATTCTGCACAAAATGCTGGAACATGGATGTCTTGGCCTGAACCAGGCCCTGCGAATGTTCTGGAGAGAATTGTGGAGGTAGGAACCTCAGCAAAGTCCTCGCAAGCCTCACTGAAGGCACTTAGGAGGCCCCAGGAGTTTTCTATGCAGGCTTTTGCTTTCATTAGCAAGACCAGAGAGATGCAAGTTCTACATCTATTATATTTTGCACTTTCTTTATTGCATATCATTGCATATTCATGCTTTATTGTCCTTTTGGCTACAGTTATTGATTTTTTCACATGGCTAAAAGTCTCCTCAGTAAAACAGTGTATAAATTCACAAATAAATGTGTAAATAGAAACATAGAAGACTGACGGCAGAAAAAGACCTCATGGTCCATCTAGTCTGCCCTTATACTATTTTCTGTATTTTATCTTACAATGGATATATGTTTATCCCAGGCATGTTTAATTTCAGTTACTGTGGGTTTGCCAACCACGTCTGCTGGAAGTTTGTTCCAAAGATCTACTACTCTTTCAGTGAAATAATATTTTCTCATGTTGCTTTTGATCTTTCCCCCAACTAACTTCAGATTGTGTCCCCTTGTTCTTGTGTTCACTTTCCTATTAAAAACACTTCCCTCCTGAACCTTATTTAACCCTTTGACATATTTAAATGTTTCGATCATGTCCCCCCTTTTCCTTCTGTCCTTCAGACTATACAGATTGAGTTCATTGAGTCTTTCCTGATACGTTTTATGCTTAAGACCTTCCACCATTCTTGTAGCCCGTCTTTGTACCCGTTCAATTTTGTCAATATCTTTTTGTAGGTGAGGTCTCCAGAACTGAACACAGTATTCCAAATGGGGTCTCACCAGCACTCTATATAAGGGGATCACAATCTCCCTCTTCCTGCTTATTATACCTCTAGCTATGCAGCCAAGCATCCTACTTGCTTTTCCTACCACTCGACCACACTGCTCACCCATTTTGAGACTGTCAGAAATCGCTACCCCTAAATCCTTCTCTTCTGAAGTTTCTGCTAACACAGAACTGCCAACGCAATATTTGGTATATAGTTGATTATTAATTTTAAATAAACAGTTCTTTTGTAACATATGGTTTTTGTCCACTGCCCCACATCTCACAAATGAACATAAGAAAAAAACTTGCCTGATACCCTCTTTTTCATTATCTCCTTGTCTGAAACTTCTTGTTCTCTGTTCTCCTTTTTTTCTACTCTCTGCTAGGTTGCCCTCCAGCAATTTAAAATAGGAGCCACAATGCTAACTCGCCTTATAAGGTTATGGTAAGGACTGTCCCTAAACCAACCACGCTGAAGGAATGTTTACAGTGGAACAGTTTTATTAGTTTTACTATTATTAAAAACCTGGAGGCAATTTGCTCTCTTGAATAAACAAATTCATAACTGTTGGCTGTTAGCTGATTTAAAAAGGGGGCGGGGCAACTAGTCACTTTGGGGCAGCAGGATCCCTGCTGCGAAACTTGGTGTAGCTTGAATGATACATCTAATCAAGGTTCGCAGCTGTGGGAAAAGAGGCTGCGTCATTTCACTGAATCTGGGGTGCCTCCATGGATGCCAATTTCCCAGGGAGATTCTGCTTGCCCCAACGTAGTGCTTCGAGAAGAAGACAGGTGTGTCATCAACTTCAACCACAACAACACAAGAGCACACAACAGATTTAAACTTAATATTAACCGCTCCAAACTTGACTGTAAAAAATATGACTTCAGTAACCGAGTTGTCGAAGCATGGAACTCATTACCGGACTCCATAGTGTCATCCTCAAACCCCCAACACTTTACCCTTAGATTATCTACAGTTGACCTATCCAGATTCCTAAGAGGTAAGTAAGGGGCGAGTACAAGTGCACTAGAGTGCCTTCCGTCCCCTGTCCTATTGCTCTCTTATATCTCCTCTACCTTTCTTCTATTCCTATATTTCTTCTTCTATTCTTTCATTGATATGTTCTATTACTTCATCTTCTTTTCTATTATTTCTTAGATATATTTTACTATGAGTATCTCCTCTATAACCTTCATCATGTATTTTATTATGTATATATAGATATATACCCACTAAAACCCTCATTGTGTATTGGACAAAATAAATAAATAAAAATAAATAAAATAAAAAACAAGGTTGTTTGTGCTTGGAAAATGGAAAAGGTTGGTGCCGCTTACATCATGAAGACCTGAGCACTTGGTGGAGAAGGAGCCGATTCGGGGTCTAGGTTGAACCTCTGGCTTTGGCTGAAAATAGAACAGCGGGGAGACAATAGAGGATAATCTCCATCCGTGATGTGATGCAGCAGCCTGCAAGTCCCTAAAACATCCCGATCTTCTGGTCCATTGTCTGCTTCTGTCTGGCCATCTCGGTACCCTTGAGCAGGCTCTGGAAGTCAAGGATCAAGAGGTTTTTTCAGGGAAAATTCAATATGAGCTCATATTAAAACAAGAACTTACTGTATTTTTCGGAATATAAGACACACATTTTTCCTCCCTAAAAGAGGCTGATAATTTGGGTGCGTCTTATATTCTGAATGTAGCTTTTTTCCCCCAACCCTAACTAACTGCTAACGATCTTCCCAGCTCTTACTTTGCAGGCTCTTTCATTGTTTCTCTCTGTGAAGAATGTTTTCCAAGCCCTAAATCTTTGCAGGGTTTTTTTCATTGCTCTCACTTGCTCTCAATAAATTTCTTTGTAGCCCTAACCAGGTGCTAACAATGTTCCCAGCTCTTACCGGCTTGCAAGCTCTTTCGTTGTTACTCTCTGCAAAGAATGTTTTCCAAACCCTGTCTTTCAAGATTTTTTTTCATTCTCTACTTGCTCTAAATATTTATTTCCAGCCCTAATCAGGTGCTAACAATGTTCCCAGTTCTTACCGGCTTGCAAGCTCTTTCATTGTTACTCTCTGCAAAGAATGTTTTCCAAACCCTGTCTTTCTAGATTTTTTTTCATTCTCTACTTGCTCCGAATATTTATTTCCAGCCCTAATCAGGTGGTAACAATGTTCCCAGCTCTTACCAGCTTGCAAGCTCTTTCATTGTTACTCTCTGCAAAGAATTTTTTCCAAGTCCTAAGTCTTTGCAGGGTTTTTTCCATTGCTCTACTTGCTCAGGCTGTTTCTTTCCAGGTGCTAATGATGTTCCCAGCTCTTACTGGCTTGCAAGCTTTTTTCATTGTTACTCGATCCGAATGAGGTTTTTTTAAAAGCCCCAACCATGGATAAAATAATGTGCTGAAGATAACCAGACTAAGGATGCTAGCCAGATTCTTTTCCCTATTTTCCTCCCCCAAAACTAAGTCACGTCTTATACTCCAGCATGTCCAATATTCCGAAAAATACGGTAAGTGCCACACCAAGAAGGAAACACTTCCATAACAGAATAGAATAAAAATGTCCCCCTAACTGAAGATTAGGTCAGCTAAGGAGAGTAATTGGTATCAGTGACAAACTGCAATTGACACAACTCTCAGAACCAACTTGCAGGTTTAGGACACATCACAGCTGATTCACTTCTTGCTGCCAAATATGAAGCCAGGCTAAATGCTGGAAGAAGCTTTTGCCATGTTCTAATTTTTGCAAACGGAAGGTACCATCTGGGATGAAAGGCAATACATAAACAATAACAATGTTTTCCCCCCTATTTACACTATTATCCAAAACAGCAACAGATGGTATTTACTGGATTTATGTATTTTTTGGGCTTAATTGTTCTCTCCTTTCTACTAATTATTGTTGCATACAAAGATAGCCAATAGCCATTGTTATAAATGCTATTATTTATTATTTACTATTGTTATTGCATTATTCGAATTTCCTTTCCTTTTTCCTTTTCTTCCCTTCCTTCCTTTCCCATTTTTATTACTATTGCATCTTGTATTGTTCACACACATAGAAGAATTCTGTGCAAGTTTGGAAAGACAGACTCATTTCTTCTGATCCAATCAAAATATCAAACACATAATTAGGAAGTGCTGTATAAGAAAAGTGAAGTCTGTAACCATTTATTTTTCACGATATAAAATTTGCATGCCAAAATGATTTGTTGAACCAATTAGCTAACATTTATGAAGTAAGCAGTCTTCTTAATAAGTCTGATTAAAGAAATTGAAATATTTAACATTCTGGCAAGCTTCTATAATTTGCGATCATGCAGCAATCAACTCTGCACAATTCACATTTAAGACTGGTTTGAACTGAAAAGTAAGCCAAGATTCTTTCTTTTACATAAATATTTCCCAGTTCTTAGGTGCCAAGGGAAAAACATCCCACTAGCAAATGGCAATCCTTAAGCTTCCTGCCCAGACTTTGGTTAATGCTCTTTTAAAGATAAGAAGAATTGAATGATGGATCTTTGATACAGAAGCATGCACAGATTCATAATTCATAATTTAATTAAGTATTGAAAGAGAATTTTGTATGCAAGAGATACATTGAAAACCAGCCCAGAATGGAAAAGTAAAGGCGAAATTGGCTCTTATTACAATCTTTGGTGAAACTGTAATAAAGTAAAATATTTTTGGAATACAATTATAAATTGGCTGGAAGAAATTTTAGGCAATAAAATAGAAAAAAAATCCAGAAAGCTTCTTGCTAGGAATATTCCAGCAAAAATTACAAAAACACCAAATATATTTGATTATCCACATAACTACAGCGGCCAGGTTAATTTATGCTCAATATTGGAAAAAATAGGATCTCCCAAATACAAAGGAGAACAAAGGATTTGAATATACAGTATTAACCTCTCTACGGAAGTTTGATTTAAGAAACATATATTTGCACCTTGTGTATGTATTTGTGTGTGCATATGTATGTGTGTTTATTTATCTTTTTAATTAAAATAAATTATTTTTTGTTAAGATGGAATTGAGCTTCTTTAATATATACTTTTTTTCCCCTGAAGCCACCAGTATGACCCAAATAAAATTAGTTACTATTTTCCTTTTATTATGCCCTAAACTAGGGGCTTCAAACTTGATTTATTGAGGGCCACATAAGGGTTGAGTTTGACCTCCTGGGGATCGGGTGGGTGTGGCCTGGGTGGGTGTGGCCACAATGGGCGTGGCCAGCTCAACATCACTCGTGTTGGGGTTGCCTGTGTGGCCTGAGCACTCTGCCAGCAAAAATGGGATATTAATAACCAGTAGATCACACGACAATGTATATCACATCTGCATATATTTATATGTATATATTACACAAAATAATGTATGTTGCTGCACAATAACTATGTACAGTGATACCTTGTCTTACAAACTTAATTAGTTCCGGGACGAGGTTCTTAAGGTGAAAAGTTTGTAAGACGAAACAATGTTTCCCATAGGAATCAATGGAAAAACGATTAATGCGTGCAAGCCCAAAATTCACCCCTTTTGCCAGCCGAAGCGCCCGTTTTTGCGCTGCTGGGATTCCCCTGAGGCTCCCCTCCATGGGAAATCTGACCTCCAGACTTCTGTGTTTTTGCGATGCTGCGATTTCACTGAGCCTCCTCTCGCTGGGAAACCCCACCTCTGGACTTCCGTTGCCAGCGAAATGCCTGTTTTTGCACTACTGGGATTCCCCTGCTGGGATTCCCCTGCAGCATCACGAAAACACGGAAGTCCGGAGGTGGGGTTTCCCATGGAGGGGAGCCTCAGGACAATCCCAGCAGCACAAAAACGGGTGCTTCGCTGGCAACGGAAGTCCGGAGGCGGGGCATCCCAGCGGCGGCGGTGGGTTTGTAAGGTGAAAATAGTTTGTAAGAAGAGGCAAAAAAATCTTAAACCCCGGGTTTGTATCTTGAAAAGTTTGTATGATGAGGCCTTTGTAAGATGAGGTATCACTGTATTTGCAAATTAAGAATTCACTAATCGAATAAATACACTTAGAAACAGTTTGCTAGAATACATGAGCCAACGGAAATAGTTGACCAATAGTATTTCTTTCTCTTTTTTTCCTTTCCTCTTCTTTTATCTTTCCCTTTTTCTTTTTTCTTTCTTTTTTCTTTTTTTTTCTTCATCATGCATAAATTTAGTGATAAGACAACTGGGTAACTAAATAAGAATGAATTATAGTAAATATACTTAATTGATCTAGAATGTATAGAGAAAAAAGACTGCTGAGATGTAAGCCTAAAAACTTCAACCAATGTTAAGTAGGTTCGTTAATTTTGTTTATTTTAATTGTTTAAAATAAAGTCTATTTTTAAAACCTTAAAAAAGCAATAAAGAAAATGGGAGGGCCCTCCTGGGCTCTTTTTTTCCTGGCAAAGGCACCACAGGCCCTACTATTTCCAGGGCGGTCCCACAGGACAGATCTAAGCACCCCATGAACTGGATCCAGCCCCCGGGCCTTGAGTTTGACAATCCCACCAAGGATGCATCCTACTTACCTTCCCTATCTTGCGGAGAAAGTGCACATTTTGCACAAACCCGTTCGCTTCGCTCACTTGCTTTCCTGAAATCACCCTCTGCACATGCACAAAAGCATTTGCACATACGCAGAGAGTTTTTGGGCAATCCGCAGCGACTGGAGGACTGGTTTGGGAATGGAGCGCAGGTCATCACTGCCGGTTTGGCGAGCGGCGGCAAATTTCTGCTACCGGTTCTAAAGAAATGATCCGAAGTGGCAGCAACCCACTACTAGGACTCCTGTCCTAAACTGTGATAGATCTTATGTTCTGAAATGGCATCGGGACAAAATATCTCAGAGACTGCCTTCTGCGGCACAAATCCCAGAGACCGGTTAAGTCCCACAGAGTGGGCCTTCTCCAGGTCCCGTCGACTAAACAATGTCATCTGGCGGGCCCCAGGGGAAGAGCCTTCTCTGTGGTGGCCCCAACCATTTGGAACCAGCTCCCCCCAGAGATTAGAATTGCTCCCACCCTCCTTGTCTTTTGTAAACGTCTTAAAACCCACCTCTGCCGCCAGGCATGGGGGAACTGAGACATCTCCCCCGGGCCTATACAGTTTATGCATGGTATGCTTGTGTGTATGTTTTATTTTTAATAAGGGGTTTTTAATGACTTTTAATTATTAGATTTGTTATATATTGTGTTATTATTGTTTTGAGCCACCCCGCGTCTACGGAGAGAGGCGGCATACAAATCTAATAAATTGAATTGAATTGAATTGAAATAATGCCTGAACTTGGTTTCTTTTGGCAGATTCACTAATGCACCAAATCAAATACAAAACCTTCCAGGGACCTTTAATGATGACATGTGGACTTCAACTCCCAGAATTCCTGAGCTAGCATGATTGACTCAGGAATTCTGGGAGTTGAAGTCCACAAGTCACAGAAGAGCCAACTTTGCCTACCCCTGGCCCAAACCAGTAGCAACCCACCCGAGGGCGTGCATTAACTGAACGTTTTCTTACCGCTGCCACAATCTCTGTCGGTGGGCATGCTGGTTGAGGCAGATGAAGAGGCTGGTTCCTCGGAAGCCACCACCTGAGGAATGTCTTCCTGGTTTAGTAAAAAGGCAGGAAAGAGGTCAGTTGCAGAAATACCAGAATGGTTCCATTTCTTTTTGCCCTGGTAGAGATATTCCATTTTCGGAAGGTCTAAGACAGTGATGGCGAACCTTTTTTTCGCTTGGGTGACGAAAGCGACTGTGCACACACTATCGCACCTGCATGAGTGCCCACACCCATAGTTCAAAGCCTGGGGAGGGCAAAAATTGCCTCCCCTTCACCCTGGAGGTGAGAAACAGCCCATTTCCTAACTTCTGGTGGGCCCGGTAGGCCTGTTTTTCACCCTCTCCAGGCTCCAGAGGCTTCCCCGGAGGCTGGGGAGGGCGAAAATGTCCTCTCCCATCCCCCAGAGCCTTCCAAAAGCTGAAAATACCCTCCCAGAGCATCCATGCGAGCCAAAAATCAGCTGACCAGTGCACACATGCACTGGTCAGCTGATGAAGTCTCCTCTGACCAAGGAGGCCTGAGTGACAGGGAGGAGGAGAGTTTGGCAGACAGCACAGGAGGAGATCAATCGTCTGTATCATCTCTGGATTCTGAACAAGAATTAATGACACATCCACGCATGCGTAGAGTGATGCATAGGAAGCAACAACTAAAGGATTATTACAAGAGAAAATGAGGCCACCTGTGGTTGGGTGGGGCTTCTGTAATTAGTGCTGCTGCTATAAATAGCAGCGTGTGGGTTTGGCCGTTGTGGAGAATTATCTGATCGTTGTGTTTCATGAACGTCTTGCTGACTCCGGCCTTTGTTTGTTGACTTTTCACCACTTTGAAACCAAAGCAGAGCAAAGTGTGTTTCACTTCGTGGAAGAAGAAGGGCTGTGACTTTCTTCACAGCTGCAAGCTAAGTACTTACGAACTGATAAGGGACTTGTACAAACTACCAGGTTGTTTTGGGACGAGTGCTCTTTGCAATACAAAAAGAGTGCTTAGTTTATTTTGAATTTTGTGATAAAGAACATAGTTTTGAATTTTCAAACGTGTGTGTGTCTGAAATTTGTACCTTTGGATTTTTGGGAGGCTCCTACCACAGAGTCCGGCAGAACACATAATATCTTAGAGACTGAAAACATTTTGGAGTCTTAAAAAGCATTTCAATTATCGGAACAGAATGAAAATCCAAACTAGAAACTCATGAATTATGCAGCTTAGTTGAGCACATGATTTGTACTATACACAAATATACACTCCAAAAAAAAAGGGCCCATCAATTTGACACCCAGAAATGGTCAAACTACGATACCGACTGGCTGAATTGCACAAAGGTCAACTCAACTACCTTTTCCAAACTTTTTTGACAATATTTACATCCATTGTGTCTTATATTTATCTAAACTAAAACTATATTTCTGATATTTTTGACTCAGTCCAATCTGAAAAAAAAGGGGGGGGGGATTTACTAATTTGCCTATTAGTTTTGCACATTCCTCTAATTATTCAGCATGAGACACGTGTAACAAACCAGCATTCTGGGTTACAGATCTTTGATTTGCCCAGTTTTAGCTCTTTTAACTAGAAGAAACTCCATAAAATGTGGGTTTAAGGTCTCTGTATGCTTCCTAGAGGTATACCGCACGAATCCCAGCGACCGATAAGGTCCCACAGATTTGGCCTTCTCCGGGTCCCGTCGACCAAACAATGTCATTCGGCGGGCCCCAGGGGAAGAGCCTTCTCTGTGGCAGCCCCGGCCCTCTGGAATCAACTCCCCCCGGAGATTAGAACTGCCCTCACCCTCCTTGTCTTTCGTAAATTACTCAAGACCCATCTATACCGCCAGGCATGAGGGAGTTGAGACACCTTTCCCCCAGGCTTTTTTATATTTATGTTTGGGTATGTATATGTTGTTTGCTTTTTTAAATATGATAGGGCTTTATGTGCTTTTTAATATTAGATTTGTTTTCACTGGAATATTGTTTTTATTATTGTTGTGAGCCGCCCCGAGTCTTCGGAGAGGGGCGGCATACAAATCTAATAAATTGAATTGAATTGAATTGAATTTACGTACATTTCTCTACAACTGCTTTACCAAAAATTTTTAAAAAACAATTGAACAGCTTATAAAGGTTTTATATACTCAGTACATACAGTATGATGTTAACAAATCAGAAAATCAGAAAAACTCCATAACTGGAGCAACCTGACCACATACCATATTTTTCTGACTATAAGATGCACTGGTGTATAAGATGCACCAAGATTAAGGAAAATAATCTTAGGGAAAAGGGGGAAATGTTTTGCCCTCCCCAGGAACCCAGAAGTAATCTGCAAGCCTCCCAAATCCTCTATGCACCCTGTTTTTCACAAAATGGCCCATTTTTCACCTTTTCACCTTCATGCTTTTCGCAAAAATTGGGTATGCAGAGGGTTTTGAAAGCCTGCAGAGTACTCCTGGGAGCCTGGGGAAGGGAAAACACCTCCATTTTTGCCTGTTTTTTTTAATAAAAACAGGAGTGTTCTTGTCTTTCCCCAGCCCCCATGAGTACTCTGCAGGTCTCCCAAACCCTCTTCCCACCCTATTTTTGCAGAAAATGGGCCCATATTTCACCAAAATGGAATACAGGGTGGGGCTTTGGGAGGCCAAAAATGGCTGTATTTGGTGTATAAGACGCACCAACATTTCCATTTTATTTTGGCTGGGGTGGGTGGGGGAGAATGCATCTTATACTCTGAAAAATACAGAACATTTGTAGTATGCACAGCTGGTTGGGGAATTCTGGGAGTTGAAGTCCACATATGTTAAGTGGCTGAGGTTTAGAAACACTGATCAACATCATCATTTTTTGCGTCCCCGTCTTTGACAGAATCCCAGCCCAGAAAAATCATTAACTTAACTTGACGTGACGTGACTTGACTTGACTTGACTTGACTTGACTTGACTTGACTTGACTTGACTTGACTTGACTTGACTTGACTTGACTTGACTTGACTTGACTTGACTTGACTTGACTTGACTCGACTCGACTCGACTCGACTCGACTCGACTCGACTCGACTCGACTCGACTCGACTCGACTCGACTCGACTCGACTCGACTCGACTCGACTCAACTTAACTTAACTTAAGTATTACTTGATGCCAGAAGAGAGCACTCTCTTTCATTCCTCTTATTAGCTTAGAAGATGCTGATACTATCTTAGGCGAAGCATCTTCAGGCTTCTGATGGACTTACCTCAGTGAGCCTTTGTGGGTGTTCAGCATCATCGCTTGTTGAAAGGAATGCACTTTGATCCGCCCTGCAAAATGGAAATTGGAGAAAGAGAATCACAGACCCTTCAGCCGACCAGCATAACGAAAATTATTTGCTAAAGCTCTTTAATGCATCTACAGTCCTTAAAAGTTTATAGATATGCATTCACTGTAATTATTCCTTATGTTATTCGTCTAATCTTAATAAAGTTCCTACTCTGGATGGATGGATGGATGGATGGATGGATGGATAGATAGATAGATAGATAGATAGATAGATAGATAGATAGATAGATAGATATTTCCTGTATTTTATCTTAGGATGGATCTATGTTTATCCCAGGCATGTTTAAATTCAGTTACTGTGGATTTACCAACCACGTCTGCTGGAAGTTTGTTCCAAGCATCTACTACTCTTTCAGTAAAATAATATTTTCTCACGTTGCTTCTGATCTTTCCCTTAACTAACCTCAGACTGTGCCCCCTTGTTCTTGTGTTCACTTTCCTATTAAAAACACTTCCACCCTGAACCCTTTAACATATTTAAATGTTTCAATCATGTCCCCCCTTTCCCTTCTGTCCTCCAGATGATACAGATTGAGTTCATTAAGTCTTTCCTGATATGTTTTATGCTAAAGACCTTCCACCATTTTTGTAGCCCGTCTTTGGACCCGTTCAATAATAGATATAGATGGAGATGATAGATATAGATGGAGATGACAGATAGATAGATGGATGGATGGATGGATGGATGGATGGATGGATGGATGGATGGATGGATAGATAGATAGATAGATAGATAGATAGATAGATAGATAGATAGATAGATACATAGATAGAAAAGGAAAGAATTCTACAGTTGGAGGGAAAAGAGGAAGCAGAAATAAAGCTGTATATAGAGATACTATGTTTAATAACTACTAAAACATAATATGACTCCTGTTGAAGCTTAATATAAGAATTTATATACAATTCAAAAAGGCTCTACATAAAGCCAAAAGAAAGCCACCGGTCCCAAAGCCGTAGAATAACATAAGAGATATCAGAAATACCTGTCAAGAAAGACAGCAAGGATGTGTGTGTGTGTGTGTGTGTGTTGTTGTTGTTGTTACATGTTTCTACGTTTCTTTTTTCCTTTCCTTTTCTTATCTGTCCTTTCTGTTTTCTGTCATTGTGTAATTTGTCTGTCCAATTGAAGGCATTGTACAATACAAGATCAATGTAAATAAGTATGAAATAGATGCTAAAGATTATATAGTGTCTTTTTTAATGTGCATATTTTCAATAAAACGTTTTCTTTAAAAAAATCTTTAAGAAAAGAAAGATAGATTAACAGAAAGCAAGCAAGCAAGCAAGCAGGAAGGAAGGAAGGAAGGAAGAAAGGAAGAAAGAAAGAAAGAAAGAAGAAAGAAAGAAAGAAAGAAGAAAGAAAGAAAGAAAGAACAAAGAAAGAAAGAAGAAAGAAAGAACAAAGAACAAAGAAAGGAAGGAAGAAAGAAAGAAAGAAAGAAGGAAGGAAGGAAGAAAGAAAGAAAGAAAGAAAGAAAGAAAGAAGAAAGAAAGAAACAAGAAAGAAAGAAGAAAGAAAGAAAGAAAGAAAGAAAGAAGAAAGAAAGAAAGAAGAAAGAAAGAAAGAAAGAAAGAAAGAAGAAAGAAAGAAAGAAAGAAGAAAGAAAGAAAGAAAGAAAGAAAGAAAGAAAGAAAGAAAGAAAGAAAGAAAGAAAGAAAGAAAGAATCTCAGTCGGTCCCTCTGTAATTTTCCCAAGAAGCCACCTACACAGAAAGAAGTACCTGGGTTGGAACTTGAGAGCCGTTTCCTGGTATCTGAGTGTTACGTTGTCAGCATATTCGGTTGCTGATGCCCCTGTTTTCTTCTGACACTCTGAGAGCCAAGACCCCGCATTTCCCATCTCCTATTCAAAGAAGGAGGAGCAAAATAAAACTATATTCGGGTAATTGGGAGCCAGTCTGATGTTGACCATCTATTTTAGGAGAGGGGAGGGAAATGAAATGGGGAGAGAGAGGGGAAAAAAAGAAGACGAAGAGGGAGGTCAAAAATTCCAAATACGAGCTGAATAAACAAGACCTTGCAGACAACCCTCACTCCGTTAAAGACCTTGGATACTCATATCAAATTACCTAAATGCCAAAGCCCACTGCAACATCTACAAAAAGGCTTCAAGAGTTGTTAACTTAATCCTATGTAGCTTCTGCTCCGGTAATCTCACACTACTAACCAGAGAATACAAAACTTTCGCCAGACCAATCCTTGAATACAGCTCATCTGTCTGGGACCCGCACCACATTTCATACGTAAACAATCTAGAAAATGTCCGGAGATACTTTACTAGAAGAGCCCTCCACTCCTCCGCTCATAACAGAATACCCTACCCAACTAGACTTACAATACTAGGTTTAGAAAGCTTAGAGCTACGTCGTTTTAAACACGACCTAAGCATAGCCCATAAAATCATCTGCTACAACATTTTTCCTGTCAACGACTTCTTCAGCTTCAACCACAACAACACACGAGCACACAACAGATACAAACTTAAAGTAAACAGCTCTAAACTCGACTGCAGAAAATACAACTTTAGCAACTGAGTAGTTGATGCATGGAACTCACTACCAGACTGTTCTGTCTGGGTCCCCCCAGATACCAACACCAACCAAAAAGAGTATCCAGACACACTGGTAAAAAGCAAAGGCAGTTTATATACTGGAAAGCAAACACAGGTAACAAAAACTGTTCTTACAGACAGGAACACGATACAGTTTCACAGAGGTTTCACGAAGGCCAGGCAATAAAACAGGATTCTTGCTGGCAAAAACAACTCTGGAGATAATAAAACCCACGCCTCCTACAAGTCTTCCAGGCTTCTAGGCCACAAGCCAAGATCAGAGACGCCAAGAATCGAAGCAAGGTCACAGGACTCCCAGTTGATAACTCTCCACGAGACTGTAAGGGCGGGCCTGCCTTTTCAACCCTGCTGAGGAGAACCACACCCAAACCCAGCTGTTGCCAATTCAGGGATGGAAATACCTTTTTAATTGGCCCCTTCTTTGAGCTGCACGTCTCTGCCTCATGTCTATTATAGCCTGTGCGTCTTCATCCAATGAATCCAGGCTACTAGCTGGGGAGAGGCCCCCCCCCCCCCCCCCGGGGGTCTCAGGCTGCTCTCCCTCCTCCTCCTCCTGACGTTCCTCTCCCCCATCTGCCTGGTCCTCCCCCTCCTGGTCATTGTCCTCCTCCTCTGGGCATGGATCCGGCACAGCTCCAGCCGGTCCCTGAGGAGCCTCAGGCTGAATCACAACACAGACTCTGTAGCAGTGTTCCCTCTAATTTTTTTTTGGGGGGGGCGGAAAAGTATAGTGTCTGAGCGGCAGTCCCTTCGGGACTGGGCGGCACAGAAATAATAAATAAATAAATAAACAAACAAACAAACAAACAAACAAACAAACAAACAAATAAAAAACCCACCCTGTTTTGCCTCAGAGAATTTCAAAATAAAATACTGTACTGTGTGTCTATAACAGTGAGCTCATAATAGGGCAACTCTATCAATATCAAAATGCCACTTAAATAGTTGAGCTAGTTTCAAACTAGATTTTGATTTTCTTTGTCTCTTCCTTACTCCCATTCTTTTTCTTTCTCTTTTCCTTCCTCTCTTTTTTCTATCTGTTTCTCTCTCTTCCTCTCTTCCTCTCTCTCTCCTCCCCTCTCACTCTTTCCCTTTTGGCTTCTGGGCAGGTTTGGAAAACTCTGAGTTGATGATGATTTTTAAGTGAGCGATTGCTCACTGCTCAGCTTAGAGGGAACTATGGCCGGAGGAAGGGCCCTCTTTTTTTCTTTCTTTCTTTCTTTCTTTCTTTCTTTCTTTCTTTCCTTCTTTCTTTCTTTCTTTCTTTCCTCTGGAGCCTGGGGAGTGTAAAAATGGGCCTACTGGGCTCACCAGAAGTTGGGAAATGGGCTGTTTTTTGCTTCCAGAGGGCCTCCAGGGGGAGCAATTTACACTCATCCCCAGGCATTGAATTATGGGTATAAGCACTTGCGCAAGTCCAGTAGTATGTGAGCACATGTTTTTTGCACCCAAGCAGCGGTGAACTACTAGCTGGAATGCTAAATTGCATTCGCTGCCGTGGCTCGTAAGGGCTTGTGGAGCCAGCACGATTGCTCACTGCTCAGCTTAGAGGGAACTATGCTCTGTAGTATCATCACCTCACCCCAAAAATTTTACCCTTAGATTATCCACTGTTGACCTCTCCCAATTCCTAACAAAGTATTCCTCCAAAGTATTTTAAGTCTGCTTAGAATTTACATTTTCTTCAAATTCATTATTCTTTTTCAGTCTCTTTAACTTCCACCAAGAAAAGACAATTTTACAAGCCCTCAAATTCGGGCTTTTAAACTTGTTCCTTTAATTCTCTCTATGGTATTTCCAATTCCTAGATAGCCGCTCACTCCATTTTAGAGTCTCTCTTGTCTCCTATTGAATTTTAAATTTCTTCTTCTGTCATTAAATCAGCCAAACGCTCACCCAGCTTCAGTACTTCTTCACCACTTTCTAGCACAAATGCTTAGATCTTGTCACTCAGGCAATCCACTATCTCTCTATTTTAATCATTCCAATCACGGCCATCGCAGCTAATGACGACAGAGTCGTCTTCCACAACTGCTGGCCGAGAGGTAGGTTGGTTTGCAAGCCCCCTCAGACCACCAACTAGCACCTCTCTTCTTCAATGCTCCTCTACAGTGTACCTGACTTAGTTCCAATCCAGTTCCAGGTCTCCAAATAGCTGGGATTCAGGGGTTCCCAGCGGAGCACGGGAGACAACCATAGTGTTGTGATGTTGGTGCAGGCATGGCCAGGTTGATGTCACCCATCTCAGGGAGGCACCTGAGGTGGACCGAGTCCTCTGCCAGTGAAAATAGTCTCAAGGTTCATGTTTGGCCATAATGTCGTCTGGCGGGACCCAGCGGAAGAGCCTTCTCTGTGGTGGCTCCGACCCTCTGGAACCAGCTCCCCGCAGAGATTAGTATTGCCCCCACCCTCCTTGCCTTTCGTAAACTCCTTAAAACCCACCTCTGCAGTCAGTCATAAGGGAATTGAAACATCTCCAACTTGCCCATGTAGTTTCTGTGTATGGTTGATTGCGTGCTTGTTTTTTTATATATATATATATATTGGGGTTTCCTTTACGGACTTTTTAACCTAAAACTGTAATTTAGATTGCTAAATATTAGATTTGTTACTATGTGCTGTTTTTACCATTGTTGTGAGCCGCCCCGAGTCTGCGGAGAGGGGCGGCATATAAATCCAATAAATCTAATCTAATCTAATCTAATGGCCTCCTTCATCCCTCTTTCAGTGAATACAGAGCTCAGAAGGGCTGTGCGCAGGGCTACCTGGGCCCCTTTTTAGGTTGTGATGGCATCCTGCAGCCCCCTGCCCGTGAAAATAGAGCTCTGTTGCAAGAGGGCTGCAAGAGGCCATTGCAGCCAAAAACAGAGTCTGGGAGGGCCCTCCCAAGTTCATTTTTCACTGGTAGAGACACTGAGGCTCAGTCTTTCGCTGTTTCCAGGGAAGTCCTGCAGACCAGATCTTTCTTTTTTTTAATATTTTTATTAATTTTCTTAAAATAGACAGACACACAAACAAACATTGAACACAAAATGGGGATACATTTTCCCCGCTTATCTTGAAAGTATAAGTTCAAATACAGAAAAAGAATACATAATTAGATATATATTGAATGTTAAAAAATTTACTAAATTTGACTTAAGGTTTTTCACATTGTTACTAATATATATATAAAACCAAAATTCTTACTATATTACTTGTATATAAACTAATTCTTATATATAAACTAATTCTACCTTAGTCATTAAACAATAAATTTAAACTAATATTAGTATTATTATTACCCAAGTAAAAACAAGTACAAAAAGTTAACTAAAAATAGATTATATATCAGATCTATATATCAGACCAGATCTAAGCACCCCTTGGTCCGGATTTGGCCTGCAGACCTTGAGTTTGACACCCCTGTCCTAGAAAACATCTGTTTTAGTGCCAAGGCTGAAGACAACGAAACGAAATGCTCCCAGTGCACAAGAGATTGTATCACACACCACAGCAGCAAATTTCCCCATTTCTGACTTCTATAGAGCTGCTTCTGACGACGGCATAAGTGTCAGAGAGATATTGATGGGAGGACAACAGATGGAAAGGTCAACTCAGCTCAGCACAGTTGGAAATGGCATTTTGTGTTGCATGCTAGGGAAGACTAAGAAAGATTAGCTGCCATCGGTCCCTGCCTCCTTCGCTTGGATAACGAAAGACAACCAGTTCCTTGAATCCCAACAGCACTGATTCAACTTTAAAAGGCAAGAAAGGTTTAAAAACTGCATCTGGCCATGCTAAGAACAATAAAAACACAAACAAGCTTGATACAGGAAAGAAAATCAGCATATAATGGCATCTTTTTTCGCCAAGGTGGTTTTCTCAGATAATTCCCACAACTAGCCTTACTAAGTGTTCTGTCTGGGTCACTCCAGAAGCCAATACCAACCCAAAAAGAGAAGCCAGACACACTGGTAAAAGGCAAAGGCAGTTTATATAATTCAAGGAAAACACAGGTAACAGAAAATGTCCTTACAAACAGGAAAAACGCTGGAACTTCAAATATATACACGAAGGGAATAGTCCATGAAGCAATACCAGATTCTTGCTGCCAAGATGAAGCTGTAGATAGCAAACAGACGCCTCCCACGAGTCTTCCAGACTGCTAGGCCACAAGCCAAGATCAGAGACGCTGAGAATCAAAACAGGTCACCGCAACTCCAATTGATAACACTCCACATGGCTTCAAGGCCTTGCCTGCCTTTTAAACCCTGCTGATGAGGACCATACCCAAACCCAGCTGTTTCTAATTCAATGGTGATAATATTTCTTTAACTGCTCCTTTCGTTGCTCTGAACGTCTCTGTCTCATGTCAATGACAGCTTGTGCGTCATCACCTAATGACTCCAAGCTACTGGCTGGGGAGAGCCCCCCCCCCCGGGGCTCTCATGCTGTTCTCCTTCATCCCATTCCTGACTCTCCTATCCCCCGTCTGACTGTTCAGCCCCCTCCTCTGCGCTGTCATCCTCCTCCAGGCATGGAGCCAGCAGAGATGCAGCTGGTCCCTGAGCAGCCTCAGGCTGAACCACAACACTAAGAAACTACAACAAACACACACACACACACACACACAATCAGAATCTCTGCTCAAGATCTTCCACTCAGGAGAAAAACTGCTGCTTACCTAAAGAAGAAAAGAGAGTAAAATGTCCACCCATATACAAATCAATGTCCAACACAGAGGTCTTCAAACTTGGCAACTTTAAGGCTTATGGACTTCAACTCCCAGAATTGGCTGGAAAATTCTGGGAGTTGAAGTCCACAAGTCTTAAAGTTGCCAAGTTTGGGGAAATTTGGGGATCCCTGTCCCAACCTTTTTCCAACCCCAAAATTATTATTTATTAGATTTGTATGCCGCCCATCTCCGAGGACTCGAAGCATCTACAAAGTCTTGTAGTCTTAATGGTGTTTTATTTTAATGTTCTCATCTCATCCCAATTGAATCTGGAATGTTTGAAGATTACATTGCCTTTATGTTCAGGGTTTATTTCCAGCTTTTTAGCTGTGTTTACCGTAAGATGCCCTCTCCCCACCCATATGCCAGAGGACACTTGCCAATCTTACAAATAAAAATCCAGAGGCTTTTTCTTTTATTACTGATAAAATTGCAGCAAATACAGTGGTATCTCATGATACAAACTTAATTGGTTCCAGGAGGAGGTTGGTAAGGTGAAAAGTTCGTAAGACGAAACAATGTTTCCCATAGGAATCAATGTAAAAGCAAATAATGCGTGCAAATCCTTCAGGAAAATCCCAAACTTTAGAAGGGAGGCGAACAGAGGGTAGGGAGGAGCAGCTAAAGGGGGAGGGTGGAAGAAGCAAGGCTAGGCTAAAGGGTGAGTGGGAAGGAAGAAAGGCAAGCAGGGCAACCCTCCCTTTTCTTTCTTCAAAATACACTCTTTCAGTGCCTTTGCAAGTACACTGTTCTCTGCAAAGTCTTTCCCCCTCCAAGCCGCCCCTCCCTTTTCTTTCTTCAAAAAAGGGGGGGGGAAAGAAACCCCTTCATCCCAGCAGCAACGGCTTGGGTTTGTAAGGTGAAAATAGTTCGGAAGAAGAGGCAAAAAAATCTGAAACACAGGGTTCGTATCTTGAAAAGTTTGTTAGAAGAGGCGTTCGTAAGATGAGGTACCACTGTACCTGCAAGCAAATTACCTGATTTTCTTCATGGGTTTTCCCATTTTCTGTTTTTGGAATGGATGTAGGCTTTCTGGATTTTAAGTTCCCCATGCCAACTCTTAGAATGCCATCGAAGGGGGTCGGCGTGTCTTGAAACACTGGCTGGCTTTCCTCTAAGACTGCAGATTTGTCTGGGTAGTTTTCCTTGTTTTCATCTCTGAGGGAGAGGGAAAAAATCAATAGAAGCACATCTTAAAAAGCACTCTAAAGAATTTTAAGCCAGTAAAACAGGGGGCAAAATGGTAGTGCTCAAAGCAAGACATCGATCGCCAAGCTTATCTGAAAAATACAAATTTCCCTTTTCATTTCTCCTAAACAGACCTTCCCATCAAAATCACCAAGCCAACAATAAAGTTTCTTTATATACTATCATTTTTACACGCACACAGTAAGAAATCCACCCCCTAATCCCAGACATCAAGAATTAACTACTACAGCCAAACTGATTCACGTTTGCCAAAAAAAAATTAAAAAATCCCCAGGGTTTGCTGCTGTATGTGGAAGTGATGTGCCGGTGCCTGGAGGCTGTTGGGGTCTGGATGGGTGTCAACAGACTCAAACTCAACCCGGTTAAGACGGAGTGGCTGTCCCTAGTTATTGCTGGAATTGTGGAATTCCTATCTGCCTCCCAAGGACAATTCCATCTGTCCGTCCATAACCATGTGGGGGGAATTATTGACCCCCTCAGAGAGGGTCCACAATTTGGGCGTCCTCCTCAATCCACAGCTCACATTAGAGAATCATCTTTCAGCTGTGGCGAGGGGGGCGTTTGCCCAGGTTCGCCTGGTGCACCAGTTGCGGCCCTATCTGGACCGGGACTCACTGCTCACAGTCACTCATGCCCTCATCACCTCGAGGTTCTACTACTGTAATGCTCTCTACATGGGGCTACCTTTGAAAAGTGTTCGGAAACTTCAGATCGTGCAGAATGCAGCTGCGAGAGCAATCATGGGCTTCCCAAGGCATGCCCATGTTACACCAACACTCTGCAGTCTGCATTGGTTGCCGATCAATTTCCGGTCACAATTCAAAGTGTTGGTTATGACCTATAAAGCCCTTCATGGCATCGGACCAGAATATCTCCAGGACCGCCTTCTGCCGCACAAATCCAAGCGACCGGTTAGGTCCCACAGAGTTGGCCTTCTCCGGGTCCTGTCGACTAAACAATGTCATTTGGCGGGACCCAGGAGAAGAGCCTTCTCTGTGGCGGCCCCGACCCTCTGGAACCAGCTCCCCCCAGATATCAGAGTTGCCCCCACCCTCCTTGCCTTTCGCAAGCTCCTTAAAACCCACCTCTGTCATCAGGCATGGGGGAATTGAAATTTTCCCTTCCCCCTAGGCTTATAGAATTTATACATGGTATGCTTGTTTGTATGATTGGTTCTTTAAATTGAGGTTTTTTAGATTATTTTTTAATATTAGATTTGTTACATTGTCTTTTTTATTGTTGTTAGCCGCCCCGAGTCTTCGGAGAGGGGCAGCATACACATCTAATAAAATAAATGAATGAATGAATGAATGAATGAATGAATGAATGAATGAATAAATAAATAAATAAATAAATAAATGTGGCCTTGGAAAATAGTATGACTTCACCCTCCAGGCCTGGGGCTCAGCCTGAATGATCATCCATCCAATAGCACTATAGTACTTTGTTTTATAAACCATCTCATCGTGCTTGACAGCCTTCTCTCAGTGGTTTATACAGTCAGCCTATTGCCCTCAAACTCTCTGGGTCCACATTTTACCAATCTCAGAAGGATGGAATGCTGGCTCAACCTAGAGCTGGTCAGGACTGAACTCCAACCTGTCGATGGAGTTAGCCTGCAACACTAATCACTATGTCACCATGGCTCCGCGGCTTCATGCCGTGGGAATGTCACCCATTCTTGACCTCAATTGTCAGGTTCATTTCCCTCTGGACAAGGTTTCAATCCATTTTGGGTTGGGAAATTGCTGATGAGAGAGATGGGGGAGAGGGATAGGGAGATGAAAGAGGTGAGAGACAGACCATCAGAGCGAGAGATGATAGATAGATAGATAAGATAGATAGGATAGATAGATAGATAGATAGATAGATAGATAGATAGATAGATAGATAGATAGATAGATAAGATAGATAGATAGATAGATAGATAGATAGATAGATAGATAGATAGATAGATAGATAAGATAGATAGATAGATAGATAGATAGATAGATAGATAGATAGATAGATAGATAGATAGATAGATAGATAGATAGATAGATAAGATAGATAGATAGATAGATAGACAGACAGACAGACAGACAGACAGACAGACAGACAGACAGACAGACAGACAGATAGATAGATAGATAGGTATAGAGTGAGAGTGAGTGAGAGAGAGAGATGAGAGAGAGAGAGAGATGAGAGAGAGAGAGAGATGTGAGAGAGATCAGACAGAGAGAGGTTAGTTGATAGAAGATAGATGGATGGATGGAGGGAGGGATGGGTGGAGGGATAGACAAACAAGATCTAAGTATTGCCCACAAGATCATACGCTGCAACGTCCCGCCTGTCGGCGACTACTTCAGCTTCAACCACAACAACACAAGAGCACACAACAGATTTAAACTTAATATTAACTGCTCCAAACTTGACTGTAAAAAATATGACTTCAGTAACCGAGTTGTCGAAGCGTGGAACTCATTACCGGACTCCATAGTGTCATCCCCAAACCCCCAACACTTTACCCTTAGATTATCTACGGTTGACCTATCCAGATTCCTAAGAGGTCAGTAAGGGGCGAGTACAAGTGAACTAGAGTGCCTTCCGTCCCCTGTCCTATTGCTCTCCTATATCTCCTATACCTTTCTTCTATTCCTGTATCTCTTCTTCTATTCTTTCATTGATATGTTCTATTACTATACCTTCTTTTCTATTCTTTCTTAGATATATTTTACTATGAGTATCTCCTCTATAACCTTCATCATGTATTTTACTATGTGTATATAGATATATACCCACTAAAACCCTCATTGTGTATTGGACAAAATAAATAAATAAATAAATAAAAATAAAAGTTCATCCTCACTGCTCTAGAATTATGGTCGCACGGTGGATAGAATGCAGTATTGCAGGCTAACTCACTGCTCATTGCCAAAAACTCAATCCTTACCAGCTGAAGGTTTCCACCCTTTTTTATTTATTTATTTTATTTATTTATTCATTTGTCCAATACACAAATACATAGGAAGAAAGATAGACATGTGATAATATAAAAGAGGGTGAAAGTGAACTTAGAGGAGAGGATATATGAAAGGAAGAGACTATATATGATAGGTGAAAGAAAGGAAAGACAATTGGACAGGGGACGAAAGGCACACCAGTGCACTGGTGTGCCTTTCGTCCCCTGTCCAATTTACTGGCCTCTTAGGAACCTGGAGAGGTCAATCGTGGAGAGTCTAAGGGAGAAGTGTTGGGGGTTAGGGGTTGACACAATTGAGTCCGGTAATGAGTTCCATGCTTTGATGACTCGGTTGTTGAAATCATATTTTTTACAGTCAAGTTTGGAGCGGTTCGTATTAAGTTTGAATCTGTTGCGTGCTCTTGTGTTATTGCGGTTGAAGCTGAAGTAGTCATTGACCGGTAGGACATTGCAGCATATGATCTTGTGGGCAATACTCAAATCGTGTTTTAAGCGCCGTAGTTCTAGGCTTTCTAGGCCCAGGATTGTTAGTCTATTTTCGTAGGATATTCTGTTTCGAGTGGAGGAGTGAAGGGCTCTTCTAGTGAAATATCTTTGGACGTTTTCAAGGGTGTTGATGTCTGAGATGCGATATGGGTTCCAGACAGATGAGCAGTAGTCTAGGATGGGTCTGGCAAAAGTTTTGTAGGCTCTGGTGAGTAGTGTGAGATTGCCTGAGCAGAAGCTGCGTAGGATCAGGTTAACAACTCTAGAGGCTTTTTTGGCGATATTGTTGCAGTGATAAAATGAGGATCAAAGTTGTTGGTGGGGGGGGCAATAGGTTGACTCTGTAAACTGCTTAGAGAGGACTGTTGTTATGGTGTGTGCAGAGCAACCCTTGAGTTATCAAGGACATGAACATAGAAACGGGATATTGAAGTAGATATGAGTAATTATCCAGTCACACACACAGAAACGTCAAAGTAAATACAGTGTTTACTTTAAGAAATAGCACAGTCCAAATAAACAATCCGGTTCATACACATTCAAATCAGTCAATCTCTAGAAGTACAATAATCTTCTTACCAGTGTCTCTTTGTCATATACATTCAACAAAGATATTATAGCTTACAAACACATCAGAATTTCAGAGAGAATAACAGAGCATAACACAGAGATCACTATCAAGTCAAAGAGTCAATCAGAATGAAACAACAGAGAGACTAAGCCATGATCTCTAGCTCCCTCTTATGTTAACTTGCAATACTACAGCCAATCAGAACATGTCAAACATTTTAAAGCTATATTACATCTGTTGTGGTTAGCTCTGGCCAAGCTCCTGCCCCAAGGACTGTGGATGTGGGGGAGACATCCACATGCTGCAGGCCTGTTTTGCCCCCCCCCACCGGTGGAATCTGCTGATGAAGGCTCCTCTGACCAAGAAGACATGAGTGACAGGGAGGAGGAGAGTGTGGCAGACAGCTCAGAAGGATAGCAATTATCTAGCTCCTCCTTGGATTCAGAGCAAGAGTTAATGATACAGCCACGCATGCGGAGAGCGATGCATAGGCAGCAACAACTGAGAGATTATTATCAAAGAAAATGAGGCCACCTGTGGTTGGGTGGAGCTGTGGTAATTAGTGAGGCTGCTATAATTAGCAGCCTGTGGGTTTGGCCATTGTGGACGATTATCTGATCGTTGTGTTTCGTGACTGCATTACTGACTTTGACCTTTTGTGTGCTGATTTTTCCCTGCTTTGAAACTAAACCAGAGCAAAGTGTGTTTCACTTTGTGAAAGAAGAAGGACTGTGAATTGCCTCATAGCTGCAAGCTAAGTATCTCAGAACTGATAAGGGACTTGTACAAATTGCCAGTTTGTTTGGAGACGAGTGCTCTTTGCTATACCAAAAGAGGGCTTGGTTTAAGTGAATTTTCATTATAAAGAACATTGTTTTGAATTTTCAAATGTGTGTGTGTGTCTGAAATTTGTACCTGTGAATTTTTGGGAGGAGTCTACCAGAGAGCCCGACAGAACAACATCAATCCATACAACCATACATTGTTGGCTTGTTTATATGTTACCAACCCAACCATTTTGACAGAAGTACTAACAACTGTAAAACACTGCGAAGCAGTATACAGAAATCTAAGTGCTCTATACTTCATGTCAATAACCCAACAGGACAACTAAATGGTAGCAAAGGATTAGAAATGTATTTCTTTGTTGCCATCTGGAAGTAATCTACCTCCTTATCTCAACTAGCTCCAGAATTGACAGCTGCCTTCAATGATCCCTGAGGAAATTTGGTCTATTGATCTTTGTCCCTATCAAGCCATCATCTATACTGGTTTGCATAAACATGTTGTGTAAACTCAGCTTCACCCAAACCATAATAGATAGTCTTGCATACACTTCACCAATAATAGTGGGGGGGGGGGGGTGTTTTTCAATAAATCTTGTTTTAGTCCTGAATGTGTGAAGGGTTCTCATCTCTCAACCTTTTTCAACCTTTCTCCAGCTTTTTCAAATTTCCTTTTTCACAGCCATTGAAGAGGTTTTGAGAGCGGTAGCCTAGCAGGCTTAAGTAGACTATTTCCTTCAGCCTTCTCTAATAATAATTGAACCTGTTGTAGTACAATGTAATCAATAATCACTCTTCATTTTAAAAATCATCTTATATAAGAACTTGACCCTTGTTCTTTCTCTAAAATCACTTAATAAAAAGAATGTGGCCAGAATTTTTTTATCTCTCTCTCGCTCTCTCTTTCTCTCTCCATTCCACATATTACATGATCAGTCACTCTATTTATTTATTGAAATTTGATATATAGTGATCCCTCATTTTTCGCGGGGGATGCGTTCCAAGACCACCCACGAAAAACGAAAAACCGCGAAGTAGAGACGCTATATTTACAACATAAATATAACATGAAAAAACATTAAAAGCATGGCAGCCCCCCCCCCACACCGATGTCGCTCACCCCTCCACCACCTGCCCCTCACCCAGCGCTCCATTTTAACCTGTGCCTTAAACCAGGAGAGAAGGGGAGGAGATGTGTGTGCTCTGATGCCGATGCCGCCCCCTCCTAAGAGGACGTGGGCCGTCCGGCAGAAGCTGACCTGGGTGAAGGAGGCGGAAGAGGAGGAAGCCAAGCCTGTCACCTGGTGGCCGGACCCATGACTATGGCCGTGCTCTGCTGCGCGCTCAACAACCTAGTGATCATGAAGAAGAGTGGTGAGGAAGAGAAGGAGGAGAGGAAGAAGGGCAGGGGCTGCTGAGGAGGAGGAGGCAGGAGCAAGACCCTGCTTGCCATGTGCAGACCAGGGCCACCCACAGCCGTTTGGGGAAGCGAGAGGCACAGCAGCTATTGCCCTTCACTTCTGGGTGGCGGCGGCCATCCCAGCAGCTCCCCCCACCGCGTTCCTCTTCCCGCCAGCTGAGCTGCTATGGCCCACGGAGGAGGCTTCATTTCTCTGGTCCCCTCAAGAGTTCATCAGCCCCATCTAGACCAGCCCCCAGAGCCGGTCTCCTTCATCTGACTGGACAGAGGCTTGCGGGACGTCCCCTGTCCTTTGGCAGGAGTTGCAGAATGTGTTTGAAAAGCTGCAGCTTGAGGGTGGGAGGAGGGCAGTTCTGGGTTCTTCTCTCTCTCTTCCCCCCCCAACCGCTGTCGCCTCTCCTGAACAAGGTGGGGGTGACTTGGAAGAGGGGGGCTTGGCAGACAGCTCAGGAAGCCAATCTCCATTATCTTCGGTAGATTCGGATGATGAATTGCTAGACCCACGCATGTGTAGAGTTATGCATAGGAGAGAACAACTGAAGAACTATTACAGGTGATAGAGAATCCACCTGTGGTTGGGTGGGGCTCACGTAATTATAGCAGCTGTTATATTGGCAGCGTGCGGGCTTAGCAGCATGGAGTTTATCTGATTGTAGTTGTTGGGAGTCACGGAGTTTGAGAAAAGTAATCCTTGTAAGTTTTTGCCACGTCTGGAACAAACAGTATTTGTGCCGAACTGCACAGTACTGGTTTATTGCTGATTTATTGCTTGCCTTGTTATCAGACCGTAATCCATTACTGCCTTGTTTATACAAGAAATCCCTTTGAATTCTAAAAGGGAGTTTTGCTTCTCTTTTGCTGCAATAAAAAAAAATTACTGGAATTCTACTGCATGTGTATGTCTGTTTTGAATCAATTTAATAATAATAATAATAATAATAATAATAATAATAATAATAATAATAATAATAATTTATTGGATTTGTATGCCGCCCCTCTCCGCAGACTCGGGGCGGATAACAACAATAATAAACACAACATGTACAATCCAATAATAAAAAACAACTAGAAACCCCTATTATAAAACCAAACATACACACAAACATACCATGCATAACTTGTAATGGCCTAGGGGGAAGAGCTATCTCAACTCCCCCATGCCTGGCAGTATAAATGAGTCTTGAGTAGTTTACGAAAGACAGGGAGGGTGGGGGCAGTTCTAATCTCCGGGGGGAGTTGGTTCCAGAGGGCCGGGGCCACCACAGAGAAGGCTCTTCCCCTGGGGCCCGCCATGTAGGGCTTTAAAGGTCATGACCAACACTTTGAATTGTGACCGGAAACTGATCGGCAGCCAATGCAAGCCACGGAGTGTTGAAGAAACGTGGGCGAATCTTGGAAGCCCCACGATGACTCTTGTGGCTGCGTTCTGCATGATCTGAAGTTTCCGAACACTTTTCAGAGGTATCCCCATGTAGAGAGCATTGCAGTAATCGAACCTCGAGGTGATGAGGGCATGAGTGACTGTGAGCAATGACTCCCTGTCCAAATAGGGCCGCAACTGGTGCACCAGGCGAACCTGGGCAAACGCCCTCCTCGCCACAGCCGAAAGATGATGTTCCAATGTCAGCTGTGGATTGAGGAGGACACCCAAGTTGTGAACCCTCTCTGAGGGGATCAGTAGTTCCCCCCCCAGGGTAATGGACGGACATATGGAATTGTCCTTGGGAGGCAAGACCCACAGCCACTCTGTCTTGTCTGGGTTGAGTTTGAGTTTGTTGACACCCATCCAGGCCCCAACAGCCTCCAGGCACTGGCACATCACTTCCACTCCTTCGCTGACTGGACATGGGGTGGAGATGTATAACTGGGTATCATCGGCGTATTGATGATACCTCACCCCATGCCCTTGGATGATCTCCCCTTTTCTCAATTTCCTTTTCATTGGAGGCTTGTCCTAGAAGCCGGCAGAACAGATACTATGGCAAGCCATTGATTTATCACCAACTTCTGCACTGGCTTGGCAATTGCATTCTATCCACTGCGCTATGACAGTTCTTACAATACAGAAATTGTGATACGTGTTCAATTGACAGAGAGCAGCTGTGGTACTGTGCTGAATCCATCAACATACACGAATCATTATTTTCTCTTTAAAAAAAACCCAAACTCTAAAATCTTTATTTCCTGACCTTATACAGCAACTGCCTGGGTTCCCCCAATCTCATAGCCAGTTAATCACATGCCCCAACTATTCCTAAATATTTGTGTTGGCAGCAAAGTGATATTGGAAAGTCTAATGCAATTCAGGCTTGCAAATGGTCTGGCACACATGGGCAGAAGGAAGCCTCCGCAGGCAGAATATCATTTACCGTAGCTGCGTGACTCTGGAGAGGAAAATAGGTCACCAGGAACCGGAGCAAACTGTCTACTGTCCTTGAAGACATCTCCCTCTCTGTTCCTCAGCCCTACTACCCCACGGAAAGACTTATCGAAAGGATAACTCGATCAGCGAATAGGAAATGATTTTCATCGTTCTCCTAATAATCTAATATCTAATAATTCAGGAGTGTAACACACACAAATGGACAATGCAAAATTGGTATAGGTACACGGGGGACCACATTCAATTTGAGATTATGGATAAATAATCACCTTTAAAGCCCTTCATGGCATTGGACCAGAATACCTCTGGAACCGCCTTCTACCGCACGAATACCAGCGGCCGATAAGGTCCCACACAGTTGGCCTTCTCTGGGTCCTGTTGACCAAACAATGTCGTTTGGCGGGCCCCAGGGGAAGAGCCTTCTCTGTGGCAGCCCCGGCCCTCTGGAATCAACTCCCCGCAGAGATTAGAACGGCCCCCACCCTCCTTGTCTTTTGCAAGTTACTCAAGACCCACCTATATCACCAGGCATGGGGGAACTAAGACATCTCCCCCAGGCTTTCTTGTATTTTATGTTTGGTATGTATGTGCTGTATGGTTTTTAATTGTTGGGGGTTTTTAATGTGATTTTATTATTAGATTTGTTTCATTGTTATACTGTTTTTTATTACTGTTGTGAGCCGCTCCGAGTCTTCGGAGAGGGGCGGCATACAAATCTAAATAATAATAATAATAATAATAATAATAATAATAATAATAATAATAATAATATCATGAATTCGATTAATGAAACTGATTTGCAACAGCTGATGGGGTGATGGGACAAGGTAAGATGATATATGGCGAGTAGGATCCGAGACCAAGCTATAAGAAACAAGTTGGAATCGCTCTATAATATGAAAAGAAACATTTCACTCTTGGGTTTAAATGATTTATACAAGAAATACCCCCAACTGGTGGTGAGGTATGATTGATTGTCTGGTGGTGGGATCACTGAGCATATAATAATAATAATAATAATAATAATAATAATAATAATAATAATAATAATAATAATTTATTGGATTTGTATGCCGCCCCTCTCCGTAGACTTGGGGCGGCTAACAACAATGATAAAAACAGCAGGTGACAATCCAATAATAAAACAACTAAAAACCCTTATTATAAAACCAAACATACACACAGACATACCATGCATAACTTGTAATGGCCTAGGGGGAAGGAATATCTCAACTCCTCCATGCCTGGTGGTATAAATGAGTCTTGAGTAGTTTACGAAAGACGGGGAGGGTGGGGGCAGTTCTAATCTCCAGGGGGAGTTGGTTCCAGAGGGCCGGGGCTGCCACAGAGAAGGCTCTTCCCCTGGGGCCCGCCAAACAACATTGTTTGGTCGACGGGACCGGGAGAAGGCCAACTCTGTGGGACCTTATCGGTCGCTGGGATTCGTGCGGTAGCAGGTGGTTCCAGAGGTACTCTGGTCCAATGCCATGCAGGGCTTAAAAGGTCATAACCAACACTTTGAATTGTGACTGGAAACTGATCAGCAGCCAATGTCTATTGTCTAGTCTGTTGCCTGTCCTCACCTCACCTGTAGAAAGTCCTGTGATTCAATCTAGGGTAGCAATTCATGGACCCATTAAAGGGGGGGGGGGTTTGGACCCCTAAAATTTCCAAGCATTTATCGGGCTTGAAATTCCCAGCCTCTATCTCTTCCTCTTCTGACTCTATTGTAAAAGGTGTTGCTATAAATTAGTTTCCCAACCCTGTCAACTATTTTTTATTCTATGTGCAGCCTCTTGGCAAAGTCAAAGTATGTTTAGTCTTGATCAAAGGGTTGAAGATTCTATTTTGGTCAAAGCAAATTGGAAATGCATTATGCATTTGTCCCACTTCAGTAACAAGTCCCCCTGGGATGGGATGGGGAAATATATCAGCCCACATTGTACAGGAGTTCACAAGCTCCTATAAAAGCAAACACCTTGTAGTTCCTACCTGTTTAACTTCCCATGAAAATCTCAAAAACGGGCTTGTTAACGATGCAGCCTTAGGCTCAAAATAGCTATGTCCTAGAGGCCAGTTTGATCGCACCGCAAATCTGACTTTTTCGTTCATTAATAACTGAAACATCAGGGATAAAAATATCTCCTGAATGCTGTTCTTCATATGTCCCAGATTCCAGAAGTGTTTAAATTTTAAAATAATAGAAACTATGAATTAGACCTTGGCCACCAGGTCAGTTTTCAGTTTTTCACAAATTTATAGGCAGTGCGAAAGACACTGATATTTTCTTGCGATTTTTAAATCCTTCTTATGAAAAATGGAATCCTAATTCCTTTTGACTACTCCCACTTTTCCTCAGCAGCTCATTGGCTTCTTGGATCCTGCTGCTGCTGATACAGTTCTACAGAGGAATCATTGAGTCTGTCATCTGCACCTCTATAACTGTCTGGTTTGGTGCTGCAACCCAACAGGACCGACACAGACTTCAGAGGATAATCAGAACTGCAGAAAAAGCAATTGCTGCCAACCTGCCTTCCATTGAGGACCTGTACACTGCACGAGTCAAAAAGAGGGCGGGGAAAATATTTACTGACCCCTCACATCCTGGATACAAATTGTTTCAACTCCTACCCTCAAAACGTCGCTACAGAGCACTGCACACCAAGACAATTAGACACAAGAACAGTTTTTTTCCCAAACGCCATCACTCTACTAAACAAATAATTCCCTCAACACTGTCAGACTTTCTACTAAATCTGCACTTCTATTCTACTAGTTTTTCTCAACATTCCTATCACCCATTTCCTCCCATGTTGACTGTATGACTGTAACTTGTTGCTTATATCCTAAGATTTTTATTAATATTGATTGTTTCTTCATTGCTTATTTGACCCCTATGACAATCATTAAGTGTTGTACCACATGATTCTTGAGAAATGTATATTTTATTTTATGTACACTGAGAGCATATGCACCAAGACAAATTCCTTGTATGTCCAATCACACTTGGCCAATAAAATTCTATTCTATTCTAAAGTTGTGAGCTCGCCACTTCCATTCACCATCCCCCGTTTTGGCTTGTTTTTGCTAAAAACAAATCACTAAAAAGATCATTGCCTAAACTTTTCCAATTTCCTCAAAAGTATTTCTACTTTCCTCAACTGAAACAAAGAGATAATTGGGTGTGGCAATTCATTTTATATAATGTGATTATATCCCCAGCACTAATTGTTTTTATATATAACTTCAATTAATGTGTTGAAGTTTTAAGGGGTGTAGCATTTTGTGTTATTTTTAGAGTCAGTTCTGAATTATTTGCTAGAATAGATTTCAAAGGATGTTGTATCACAAGTAGTGATGGCCGAACCCAACGGTGTTCAGGTTCGGCAAGTTCGGACAAACTTTACGCAAAATTCGGCCGAACCTGAACCGAACCCGAACCCGAACCCAAATGGGGAATCCCTCCCACAAAGACATTCCAGGGGCGGAGCTTTGACGTCACTGGCAGGTTGCTAAGAACGCCAAGGTGATCACTTCCTGGATTCCATGGAAAGTGGCTTTCACACCAGCTCCATATTCAGAAAGTAGGATTAATTGTTTCCCTTCCTCATCCATTTTCCTACTTCGACCCTGCAATGGAAAAACACGCAAGAAGACTAAACAGGACCGGTTGGCGGGGCCATGAGGGAGGGCCTTCTTTGTGGCGGCCCCGGCTCTTTGGAACCAACTACCCCACACACACACTGAGGTTCGTACTGCTCCCACCCTACTAGCCTTCTGAAAAGCCTTGAAAACCTGGCTCTGCCGGTAGGCCTGGGAGCAGTGAGTAATTGACACTTCTTTTGATTCTGGAATCACTAAGACATGAATTGGGATGTATGATGTGGTGTGACTGCATGAATGAAATTTTATATGGTTTTATACAACTGTCATTGTTGTTATTATTTGCTTATACTGTTTCTATTGCTGTAAGCCTCCCTGAGTCCCTCAGAATTGGGCAGCATACAAATCAAATAAAATAAAATCAATCAATCAACAAAATATATATATTTATATGTCACATGGGTTTTTTGCTGAATTTGAAAGTTAAGGGAGACTAGGATAGATCTATTTTGGCCTTATTTTGACCTCATCAACTAGCCATACCCACTGGAACTTGAACCTGCAAACCTTTGCCTTGTAAGGCAGAGAATTATCCTCTAGGCCAGCATTTCCCAACCGGTGTGCCGCGGCACACTAGTGTGCCGCGAGACACAGGCAGATGTGCCGCCAAGCTCCCCGCCCGATCTGCCCCCTCTCCTCCGCTGCCGCCCCCTGCCTTGGGGTGCGACTTCTCTCGCAGTGGCTGCAGCTTCAGCTCCTCGGGACGAAAGTGCTCCCAGCCCTCTCTCGCAGCCCCCTGGCTGGGAGCGCTTTCGCTGCGAGAGAGGGCTTTCTCCATCCGTTTCGGGAATGCACACCCCGCCCCTCTCTCTCGCGCGCCGCTCCCCTTTTCTCTCAGCCCTCCCTGGCTTCGCTTCTCAATCCCTCCCTCCTTCCGTCTTTCCTTCCCCTCAGCCGTTCGGTCTGGGGGTCTCCCGCTCTTCCCTTCCCCGCCTCCCAGGCTTTGCCTTTGCCATCCCCACCCTTTTTTGGTTGACAAGGAGTCCTTTGCCGCATCCCGCAGTTCGCACTCGGCTCGAGGCCGCTTTCCCTGGCTGCGCTCGGAACCGACAGGGCGCTGCTCTTTCTCTCTCTCACTCTCTCCTGTGAGGCGGGGGAAGGGGGAAAAAAGCAAAAAAACCCTTCTTGCAGCGTGCCTGCGCTCGTCCCTTCAGCAGCGAGGGAAGGAAGTCAGAGGGCGAGCGAGCGAGCGAGCGCTCTTGTCCTCGGTGCCCTCTGCAGCCTGCCTTCCTTCTTCTTTGCCCCCGCTGAGGGACGGAGAGAAAGATAGAAAGGAAAGAGGGAGGGAGAGATAGAAAGGAAAGAGGGAGGGAGAGATAGAAAAAAAAGAGATAGAAAGGAAAGAGGGAGGGAAGAAAGAGGGAGGGAGAGATAGAAAGGAAAGAGGGAGGGAGACAGAGAGAAAGAGAAAGAGAGACATAGCAAGAGAGAGAAAAAAGAAAGAGATAGCAAGAGAGAGAGAAAGAGATAGCAAGAGAGAGACAGAGAGACAAAGAGATAGCAAGAGAGACAGAGAGAGAGAGAGAAAGAGAGAGAGAGAAAGAGACATAGCAAGAGAGACAGAAAGAGAGCAAAAGAGAGAGAATGAAAGAGATAGCAAGAGAGGCAGAGAGAGAGCAAGGGAGAGAGAAAGACATCGAGGGAAGGAAGGAGGGAGAGAGAAAGAGAGCAAAAAAGAGAGGAAGAAAGAAAGAAAGAGGGATGGAAAGAGAGAGAAAGAAGGGATGGAGAGAGAGAAAGAAGGGAAGGAAGGAAGAGAGAGAAAGAGGGAGAAATAGAGTGAAATTGAGGAAGAGATTTTTTTTGTCCAAACTTTTCTTTAGCCCCCCCCCCGCACCCCGCCATCCCCCCGTTCAGTGTTCCCCAGGATTTTGAAAATATGAATAATGTGCCGCGGCTCAAAAAAGGTTGGGAAACACTGCTCTAGGCTACAGTATCCAATCCCTTCAGCTCTGCACCAGGGAAGGGTTACATATTTTTGTGTTGAATCACCCTGGTGTATTGAAGGAACATCACAGCTCCTTATCTACCTCTCGGCTCAATTGATATACAATCTAATTAATATATAATCTAATTGATATATAATATAATTAATATATAATATAATTGATATACAATCAATATTATATACATGTATATACACAGGGAGGAGGGGAACACATTATTTTCCAAGGCACCAGAGAACCAGACAAGGAGCAACGGATGGGAGCTTGACCAAGGAGAGATTCAACCTGGAAATAAGGAAGAACTTTCTGACTGTGAGAGTGATCAACCAGTGGAACAGCTTGCCTGCAGAAGTGGTCAATGCTCCAACACTTGAGACCTTCAAGAAAAGACTGGACTGCTATTGGACTAGTGTGATGTAGGGTCTCCTGCACCAGCAGGGGGTTGGACTAGATGACCTGCAAGATCCATTCCAACTCTATTATAAACAAATAAACACACACACACACACGCACAAACATATAGGGAGGGAGGGAGGAAGGAAGGAGGAGGGAAGGAAGGATGGAAGGCCAGCAGGAAGGAAGGATGGAAGGCCAGCAGGAAGGAAGGAAGGAAGGAAGGAAGGATGGAAGGCCAGCAGGAAGGAAGGAAGGAAGACCAGCAGGAAGGAAGGAAGGAAGGAAGGCCAGCAGGAAGGAAGGATGGAAGGCCAGCAGGAAGGAAGGAAGGAAGGCCAGCAGGAAGGAAGGAAGGATGGAAGGCCAGCAGGAAGGAAGGAAGGAAGGCCAGCAGGAAGGAAGGAAGGATGGAAGGCCAGCAGGAAGGAAGGAAGGAAGGCCAGCAGGAAGGATGGAAGGCCAGCAGGAAGGAAGGAAGGAAGGAAGGAAGGCCAGCAGGAAGGAAGGAAGGATGGAAGGCCAGCAGGAAGGAAGGAAGGAAGGAAGGCCAGCAGGAAGGAAGGAAGGAAGGATGGAAGGAAGGATGGAAGGCCAGCAGGAAGGAAGGAAGGAAGGAAGGCCAGCAGGAAGGAAGGATGGAAGGCCAGCAGGAAGGAAGGAAGGAAGGCCAGCAGGAAGGAAGGAAGGAAGGAAGGCCAGCAGGAAGGAAGGAAGGAAGGAAGGAAGGAAGGAAGGCCAGCAGGAAGGAAGGAAGGAAGGAAGGAAGGCCAGCAGGAAGGAAGGAAGGATGGAAGGCCAGCAGGAAGGAAGGAAGGAAGGCCAGCAGGAAGGAAGGAAGGAAGGCCAGCAGGAAGGAAGGAAGGATGGAAGGCCAGCAGGAAGGAAGGATGGAAGGCCAGCAGGAAGGAAGGAAGGAAGGAAGGAAGGAAGGATGGAAGGCCAGCAGGAAGGAAGGATGGAAGGCCAGCAGGAAGGAAGGAAGGAAGGCCAGCAGGAAGGAAGGAAGGATGGAAGGCCAGCAGGAAGGAAGGAAGGAAGGAAGGAAGGAAGGCCAGCAGGAAGGAAGGAAGGAAGGAAGGAAAGCCAGCAGGAAGGAAGGAAGGAAGGAAGGCCAGCAGGAAGGAAGGAAGGATGGAAGGCCAGCAGGAAGGAAGGATGGAAGGCCAGCAGGAAGGAAGGAAGGAAGGAAGGAAGGAAGGATGGAAGGCCAGCAGGAAGGAAGGAAGGCCAGCAGGAAGGAAGGATGGAAGGCCAGCAGGAAGGAAGGAAGGAAGGCCAGCAGGAAGGAAGGAAGGAAGGCCAGCAGGAAGGAAGGAAGGAAGGAAGGAAGGCCAGCAGGAAGGAAGGAAGGAAGGAAGGAAAGCCAGCAGGAAGGAAGGAAGGAAGGAAGGCCAGCAGGAAGGAAGGAAGGAAGGAAGGAAGGAAGGAAGGAAGGCCAGCAGGAAGGAAGGAAGGCCAGCAGGAAGGAAGGAAGGAAGGAAGGGAAGGGAAGGGAAGGGAAGGGAAGGAAGGACAGAAGATCTCTAAGCTTTCTAGCCACCTAGCCTGACTAGGGGGCTTAGTGCCTAAGACACTGAGCTTTTGTTGATCAGAAAGGGCAGGCGGTTCAGACTCCTGCTTGAGCAGTGGGGGTTGGACTAGATGGCCTCAAAAGGTCTCTTCCAACTTTCCTCTCATAGATGGGAGGTCTGGGAGACAACCCAGGCCAAGATCAGCCCTGCCCTTTGGAAGGGGGTTTTCCTCCTGCCCTACCCACCCCTCCATTGGGCCTGACCCAAACCAAATGGCCCCAACATCATTAGTGATAGACTGCCTCTGAACGCAGAGGTCCTATTGGGATATGGGGCAGGGCTTGTGGGCCAGGGGTGGTTTGACTGATGTGATTTTTTCCACTTTCCCTTCCCTCCACAAGCCCCCCCCCCCATTTTCTTTACAAATGCTGAGCAATGAAAAAAAGGAGGCGCAGAGTCGCTCATTTGATCTCTAGGGAGGCATCTCCGCTTTGCTTTGCTTTTCTAGTTCCAAAAACGACTGAACGTGTATTTCCTCCTCAAAAAAGCCCCCCCACCCTCCCACATGCCAGGTGCCTCCTTTGGCTGAAGCCCCCCTTCCTCTTTTCCAGGCTCCCGCAAGATTTCGGAGCCCACCTGGACAGACCGATAGACACACACCCTGCATTTTGGCTGTGGAAAGACCCTGGACAGCAGCCATGGCCCCCCGATTCTTCCCTGATCAAGAAACTGTAGCTTACGTCCTGAGTAGCGCTGGTTAATTAATGGTCTTTTCCTCCCAATTCATTTTCTTTTTCTCCCAATTCATGGTGTTTTCCTCCCAATTCATGGTATTTTCCACTCAATTAATGTTATTTTCCTCCCAATTCATTTTTTCCCCTCTCAATTCATGGTCCTTTCCTCCCAATAAATGGTCTTTTATTTTATCTATCTATCTATCTATCTATCTATCTATCTATCTATCCATCCATCCATCCATCCCCCCTCTATCTATCTATCTATCTATCTATCTATCTATCTCTCTCTCTCTCTCTCTCTCTATCTCTCTCTCTCTCTATCTATCTATCTATCTCTATCTCTATCTCTCTATCTCTCTATCTCTCTATCTCTCTATCTATCTATCTCTCTCTCTCTCTCCCTATCTCTCTCTCTCTCTCTCTCTCTCTCTCTCTCTCTATCTCTCTATCTCTCTATCTCTCTATCTATATCTATCTATCTATCTATCTATCTATCTATCTATCTATCTATCTATCTATCTATCTATTTATTTTATTCGACTTCTATGCCACCCAATACCAAAGGACTCAGGGCGACTTACAACAAAATAAAAGATACAAATACAATTTTAAAAGAACTCAAAGATGAAAATCCAAAACTATAAACCCCGGTTAAAAACCCCCAACTCAATCCATCCAGGCAACACACATGCATACCATTCAATGTAGTTTGACCATAATAATAGATGTTAGTTTCATTGGCCTCCAGGCCTGCCGGCAAAGCCAGGTCTTCGTAGCCTTTCGGAAGGCCAGTAGGATGGGGGCAGTAGGACATGGGGGGGGGATTTGGTTCCATGGAGCCGGGGCGGCCAATTCATCATTTCTCCCCCACTTCCACCACCACCCGGAGCTCCTTTGGTGCCGCGACCATGCCGCAGCCTGCCGAGAGCTGGCCGCCCCCGATCCCAGTTCCGCTCCTGGGATTCCCCCCCGCTCCCTGGTGCTCGAATCCCCAAGCCCTTCGCAGCCCGGACCGACCCTCCCTCCATCCCCGGAGATTTTCCACCTCCGGCGGCCTGGCCACCAGGCTCCCCGCCAACCGAGCAGGCCCTTCTGTCCTCTACTCAACTACCTCCCCCAACCGAGCGCCCACCGCCCCCTCGCGCGGCCGCGGCACTTACTCGGGCAGCGCGGGGTTGCCGAAGCTCTGGGGCTGGACGCTGAAGCAGAAGCAGGAGAACATGGGCTCGGGCTCAGCTCGGGGGGCGGCCGCCGCAGCCGCCGCTTCCCCGGGTCCCTCTCCGCGCCGGCACCCCAGCCAGAGGCATGGCCGGCCCCGGCAGAGCGAGGTTTTTTTCACGCGCCGCTCGGCCAGCTCGCCCACCGGCGGCCGCCCGGGATTCGGCCGGCTCTGCACATGCTCCGCGTCCTCCCAGCCGCTGGGGGGGCGGCAGGCCAGCCTACCACCGGCGCCGCCGCCCCGGCCGGCTTCTCCAGCCCTGAAGCCCGCTGAGGCTCCGCGAGAGAGAGCTCCCGCCTCGGGCATCTGGCGAGGGCCGGGTCTTGCCCGACCTCCGGGAGATGCGGGGCTCCTCCGGCCGGCGGGGAGGGAGGATCGGAGGCGGCACTGCGCCAGCCAAGGAGGGCCGCGTCCCGCCTGCACTCCGCCAAGCTACAAAGGGAGGGGCGGGCAAGGCGGAGGCGCCGGTGAGGCCCCCAGGGAAGAACGGCGCTCTTGGCGCAAACGCGCAAACGCGCGCGCTCCCACGCGCAAACGCGCACACCCATGCACATACGCACAGTGGCACAAGGGAAGGCAACCTCTGATGCGCCCCCCACCCCCTTGCGCCCCGCAGTCGGGAAATGCCAGCCCCTGCTCAGAAAGAAAGCCTTTGGGAAGCTTTAGTGGGCACCAGCAGCCCACCACCACCACCGAGTGAGTGCCAGGCTCCTTCAAGAGGGCTGCTTCCCTGGGCCTTTGGGTCTTCCGGAAGAACGGTGTCTTCCTCCAAAGAGCCCCCCAAGGGGACCTTTGGTTGAGCAGGAGCCTCCGAGGCTGCGGTGCCCCCCGCCGGCTTAAAACGGCTCCGGAGGCTCCCCCAATGCGGAGGCCGGCCGCTGTCCGCCGCCAAGGTGCTGAAAGGTTGAGAATGGAAAAAAGCCATACTGGAGAGTTAAACCCGCTCAGGAGCGGATTTAGGCCACCTCTAAAAGTGGGCTGGAGCTGAGGTCGTGAGGACATGTCCTCTCTCTCTCTCCCTCTGAACGGTCACTGGGACATCGTCATCGTGACAGAGTTTACTGGGAAGGTGACGGTGGACCCAGTGGGCACACAGCGTTTATACTGCTGACTCTCAAACGGATGGGTGAGGCTGCGAGATGCTGCCAATCGTTTCTGCAGAAAGAATCTGCTAGACCCTTATTTATGTTGGAAGGGAGGGAGGGAGGGAGGGAGGGAGGAAGGAAGGAAGGAAGAAAGGAAGGAAGAATGGAAGAACGGAAGGAAAGGAAAGGAAAGCTGTGTGAAAAAAACCTTGCTATGCCGGGCCCGGCAATGCCTCTGGCTGGGCAGCTGGCACGGACAGGGAAAGGAAAGGAAAAAGGAAAGGAAGGAAAGGAAAGGAAAGAAGGAAGGAAAGGAAAGGAAAGGAAAGAAAGGAAGGATAGGAAAGGAAAGAAGGAAGGAAAGGAAAGGAAAGGAAAGAAAGGAAGGATAGGAAAGGAAGGAAGGAAGGAAGGAAAGGAAGGAAGGAAAGGAAAGGAAAGGAAGGAAAGGAAAGGAAAGGAAAGGAAAGGAAGGAAGGATAGGAAAGGAAGGAAGGAAAGGAAAGGAAAGGAAGGAAGGAAAGGAAAGGAAAGGAAGGAAGGAAAGGAAAGGAAAGGAAGGAAAGGAAAGGAAAGGAAAGGAAGGAAGGATAGGAAAGGAAGGAAAGGAAAGGAAGGATAGGAAAGGAAAGGAAAGAAGGAAGGAAAGGAAAGGAAAGGAAAGAAAGGAAGGATAGGAAAGGAAGGAAGGAAGGAAAGGAAGGAAAGGAAGGAAAGGAAGGAAGGAAAGGAAAGGAAAGGAAAGGAAGGAAAGGAAGGAAGGATAGGAAAGGAAGGAAGGAAAGGAAAGAAAGGAAGGAAGGAAAGGAAAGGAAAGGCGCGTGAAAAAAACCTTGCTATGCTGGGGCCGACAATGCCTCTGGCTGGGCTGCTGACGTGGAGAGGGAAAGTAAAGTAAAAAGGAATGGAAAGGAAAGGAAGGAAGGAAGGAAGGAAGGAGAGAGGGAAGGAAGGAAGGAAGGAAAGGGAGGAAAGGAAAAGAAAGGAAAGAAAGGAAAAAGGAAAGGAAAAAAGGTCACTTTCAAAATTGCCATCAATTTTTCATAGTCATTTGTCTCTTCTATGAATGAACGAACGAATGAATGAATGAACGAACGAACGAACGAACGAACGAATGAACGAATGAACGAATGAACGAATGAACGAATGAACGAATGAACGAATGAACGAATGAACGAATGAACGAATGAACGAATGAACGAATGAACGAATATACAAATAAACAAATAAACAAATAAACTAATGAATGAATGAATGAATGAATGAATGAATGAATGAATGAATAAATAAATAAATAAATAAATAAATAAATAAATAAATAAATAAATAAATAAATAAATACAATCCTAAGAAACTCTTCTTGAAAAGCCTAAGGTGTGAAGGAGAAGCACATCGCCTGCCTGGGGGGAAAAAAATAAGTGAGAAGAGAATCCCATTTAGAAGCCACCACCAGCCTCACACATACACTCCCCCCAATCTGAGTGGTGTGTTATGACACACCGCCACTGCCACTGCCTGGAGCAAGGCAGGTGTGAAGGTACAAACCTTAGCATCTTCCACCTCTGATGTTTAAAATTATATTTTAGATTCCCTTCAATGAATCAATGTGCAAACAGGAAGACATTCCCTGCTGCTAAGGAAAGCACCGGCTCCAAAGCAGTTATATCGGATTATTCGGGAAATTCTTATATAAGGAAATGCGGCAAAGCAGCAGCAGCTTCACGCTTGCTATGGAAGGCTGCCCACTGAGTGGGGAAAGGGAGAGAAAAAGAGAGAACTGTGCGGGTGGAGGCAACCTCAGTAATTCACTCCCACTAAATGGACTGAGATTCCTAACCAACATCATGGTTAAATAGTTTGCTAGTGTGTTCCTGAGACATTTCTCCAAATTCCAAGTGTGCCCTCATCCAAACCCCAGCTCCGAAATGTTGAAAAAAACCAGATGACCACTATTAGTTATAGATTCCATCAAAAATGAAGCTGTCTGTCTGTCTGTCTGTCTGTCTGTCTGTCTGTCTGTCTGTCTGTCTGTCTATTCTATTCTATTCTATTCAGGAAGAGGGAGATTATGATCCCGCTGTATAGAGCGCTGGTGAGACCACATTTGGAATACTGTGTTCAGTTCTGGAGACCTCACCTACAAAAAGATATTGACAAAATTGAACGGGTCCAAAGACGGGCTACAAGAATGGTGGAAGGTCTTAAGCATAAAACGTATCAGGAAAGACTTCATGAACTCAATCTATATAGTCTGGAGGACAGAAGGGAAAGGGGGGACATGATCGAAACATTTAAATATGTTAAAGGGGTAAATAAGGTCCAGGAGGGAAGTGTTTTTAATAGGAAAGTGAACACAAGAACAAGGGGACACAATCTGAAGTTAGTTGTGGGAAAGATTAAAAGCAACGTGAGAAAACATTATTTCACTGAAAGAGTAGTAGATCCTTGGAACAAACTTCCAGCAGACGTGGTAGATAAATCCACAGTAACTGAATTTAAACATGCCTGGGATAAACATATATCCATCCTAAGATAAAATACAGAAAATAGTATAAGGGCAGACTAGATGGACCATGAGGTCTTTTTCTGCCGTCAGACTTCTATGTTTCTATGTTTCTATTCTCTCACTATCTATCTATCTATCTATCTATCTATCTATCTATCTATCTATCTATCTAATGAGGTGGCAGTGAATGAGTTGCAGCGAGTGGGCAGTGAACCATCTCTCAAAGAGATGACTAAGTTTCTGTTCTATGGGTGTTAAAATTTTGGCAGATTTTATCAATTCTAAAATATCTCCTGTGGCTGCAGTGGAAGGGATTGCAGGCTGATTAGGCTCTAAAACCCTATAACATGCTTTCTCCATACATTTACTCTCTCTCTCTTTATTCTGACTTTCATCTAATCCACTGAGTTCCCATTTTTGACGTTCATTTCTTAGAATGAGGAGAAGCTGTGTCTGCTTTGCTGCACAGTGGGGAAAAAACCTTGGAGACGTGAGCAACTTAATTAGTGAAGGTGTGGGTGTGTATCAGGATGTATGCCAGGATAAAAATTATGTTTCATTCAAAACTCATGACTCAGAAGCATAGAGAAACGTGAAAACTGGAACAGCCTGAGCAATAGCAGCTCTCTAAAAATACCCAACAATTCATTTCTCTCCTCATCTCCTCAGGCTTTGCCACCAGCAGCTGTCTTTTATTTTTATTTATTTTATTTTTATTTTGCAAAATAAGTATTGGTAGTTGTTGTGATTAGCTCCTGCCCCAAGGACTGTGGATGTGGGGGAGACATCCACATGCTGCAGGCCTGTTTTGCCCCTGGTGGAATCTGCTGATGAAGGCTCCTCTGACCAAGAAGACATGAGTGACAGGGAGGAGGAGAGTGTGGCAGACAGCTCAGAAGGAGATCAATTATCTAGCTCCTCCTTGGATTCAGAACAAGAGTTAATAATACAGCCACGCATGCAGAGAGCGATGCATAGGCAACAACAACTGAGAGATTATTATCAAAGAAAATGAGGCCACCTGTGGTTGGGTGGGGCTTTGGTAATTAGTGAGGCTGCTATAAATAGCAGCCTATGGGTTTGGCCATTGTGGAGGATTATCTGATCGTTGTGTTTCATGCCTGTCTTGCTGACTTTGACCTTTTGTGTGCTGATTTTTCCCCGCTTTGAAACTAAACCAGAGCAAAGTGTGTTTCACTTTGTGAAAGAAGAAGGACTGTGAATTGCCTCACAGCTGCAAGCTAAGTATCACAGAACTGATAAGGGACTTGTACAAATTGCCAGTTTGTTTGGAGATGAGTGCTCTTTGCTATACAAAAAGAGGGCTTAGGTTAAGTGAATTTTCATTGTAAAGAACATTGTTTTGAATTTTCAAACGTGTGTGTGTCTGAAATTTGTACCTGTGAATTTTCCGGAGCAGTCTACCAGAGAGCCCGACAGAACAGTAGTATACATAGATATAACGCTGTTTATATACATGAAATGGGTACTAATAAGAGGGAAACATTAGTACAGGGACAGTAGGCACACTGGTGCACTTATGTACGCTCCTTTCTGATCTCTTAGGAATCGGGTGAGGTCAACACTGAATAGTCTAAGGGTAAAGTTTTGGGTGAGAAAAGTACAGTCAGGTAGTGAGTTCCAGGCTGAAGTCGTATTTTCTACAGTCAAATTTGGAGTGGTTTACTTTGACTTTGTATCTGTTGTGTGCTCGTGTATTGTTGTGGTTGAAGCTGAAGTAGTTGTTGACAGGAAGGACATTGTAGCAGATGATTTTATTAGCTATGCTTAGGTCGTATCGAAAGGCGACGGAGTTTTAAGCTTTCTAAGCCTAGGATTTCAAGTCTGATTGCATAAGATATTCTGATGCGAGTAGAGGGGTGGATGGCTCTCCTCATAAAGTATCTCATAAAGTATCTCTAATGTACTTTCTAATGTATTTATGTCTGAAATGTGGTGTGGGTTCCAGACAGATGAGTTGTATTCAAGGATTGGTCTGGTGAATGTTTTGTATGTTCTGGTTAAGTAGTGTGATATTACCAGAGAAGAAGTTACATAAGATTAGGTTAACAACTCTTGAAGCCTTTTTGGTGATGTTGTTACAGTGGGCTTTGGCACTTAGGTCATTTGATATGAGTATTCCAAGGTCTTTTACAGGGTGAGGGTTGACTGCAAGGTCTACTTGGCTTGTTTTTATTTTTCTGATAAATGGAGCATTTATTGGTTGAGATTTGGAGTAGCCAGATATTTGACCATTCTGACACAAAGTCAAGGTCTTTTTGGAGGGTACCAGTGTTATCAGCGGTGTTGAAGAGTTTTACATCATTGGTGAAGAGAACACAGTCACTTGTAATGCGACCACAAAGGTCATTTATATAGAGTATGAAGAGTGTTGGTCCGAGTATGCTCCCTTGGGGTACACCGCTGTTAACAGGAACAGGATTAAGGACGCTCCCTATTTTGACCACTTGTTGTCCATTTGATTGGAACACAGTTATCAAGTCATGTAGGGGTCCAGAGATGCCGTAGGATTTCAGTTTCAGAAATAGTTTATCATGAACCACTGAGTCGAAGGCTTTACAGAAGTCTATGTAAATTGCATCTATTGATTTGCCCTGATCAAGATGTGTAGTCAATACGTTTTCAAGTGTAGGAGTTGCTGGTTACAGGATAATTTTTTTCTGAGACCAAATTGCTTGTTAGAGAGTAGGTTGTTAGTTTCTAGGTAGAGGATAATGAATTGGTTTTTGATTGATTCCATGACTTTGTATGTGACACAGCATAGAGAGATTGGTCTGTAGTTTTCTACTAGCCTTGGATCTCCTTTTTTGAAGATGAGGATGACTGTGGCTAGTGACCATAGGTTTGGTAGGGAACTGGTCCTGAAGGGTTTTTCAAAGATTATGCTTAGTGGTTAAGCTATGGCTGTGAAGAGCTTTTTTAGGAAGTATGCACATAATCCGTCAGGCCTGATTGCTAGAGAAGGTTTTAGGCCCTTCATATATTGCCCTAAAGCACACCTGCCCTAATTTCAGTACACACCTAATGGATGGCCAGATCTGTTGAATCTTAGGCCTTCCTCAGAGCAAGAAGCTCCTGTGCTTCTGTCACTCCATGCCTCATTTGTGCCAGGCAGAAAGGAGCTGCCTTATTTCTGTCTTTTGACTTTAGAAGGTTTGCTCTAGAATTGTGGAAAACATGATCTTTCTGGTCACAATGCTGAAGCATCTGGAGCTGCTCAGGTGAGAGGAAATTGCTGAATGAATGTGTGTGTGATTGAACCCCGGTGTGGAATGGAGAAATAACCGGGCTTTGTTTTTTTCGCTGACGATGTTCTTTTTGCCGACAATGTAAAACTTTTCAACACCACGGACAACACATCTACTCTCCAAAAAGACCTCGACTTTCTCTCAGATTGGTCTAACACCTGGCAACTTCAAATATCAACCAGCAAATGTTCTACCCTCCACATCGGCAAAAAGAATCTGAACCTCATATATAAACTGAATAAACAGCCAACCCCCACTCAGTAAAAGACCTCGGAATACTAATATCAAATGACCTAAGTGCCAAAGCCCACTGCAACAATATCGCCAAAAAGGCTTCTAGAGTTGTTAACCTGATCCTACGCAGCTTCTACTCTGGCAATCTCACACTACTCACCAGAGCCTACAAAACTTTTGCCAGACCCATCCTTGAATACAGTTCATCTGTCTGGAACCCATACCACATCTCGGACATCAACACCCTTGAAAATGTCCAAAGATACTTCACCAGAAGAGCCATTCACTCCTCCACTCGAAACAGAATACCCTACGAAAGCAGACTATCAATCCTAGGTCTTGAAAGCTTAGAACTACGATGCCTAAAACACGATCTAAGTATTGCCCACAAGATCATATGCTGCAACGTTCTACCTCTCAATGACTACTTCAGCTTCAATCGCAACAACACAAGAGCATGCAACAGATTCAAACTTAATATTAACCGCTCCAAACTTGACTGTAAAAAATATGACTTCAGCAACTGAGTTGTCGAAGCGTGGAACTCATTACCTGACTCAGTAGTGTCAATCCCTAACCGCCAACATTTTTCCCCTAGACTATCCACGATTGACCTCTCCAGGTTCCTTAGAGGTCAGTAAGGGGCGTGCATAAGTGCACTAGTGTGCCTTCCGTCCCTTGTCCAATTGTCCCTCCTTATCTCATTTATCTTTTCTTCCTTTCAAATATGTTCACCTATGCTTTTATATCTTTTCTTCTATTCTTTTCTTTATTTATATTACTGCATATCTATTCTCTTCAATGTGTATTATGCATTGGACTAAATAAATAAATAAAAATAAATAAATGCTTCTTCTTGAAGACATTTCACTTCTCATTCAAAAATCTTCTTCATTTATGACTGACTGGTGGAGGGTGGCAGGATTGATAATCCTTGCAGATATCTGGTCGTAGGCACTTTTTCAGACTCATTGGAGGTTTCTCTGTGCCCTCGGGGTCACCTGAGTAATGCAAATGGATGTGGAGCCTTCTTCAATGTCTTCAAGGAAAGACAAAGTCCAGCTGCCTTTTGAAAAATCACCTCTGGGACAACCATGACCTGGAGGACAGAGAATCTCCATAGAATGGAAAAGTCGTTGGGAGGCAGGCTCTTGAAACACGCCATTGGGAGCCCACTAGGAATACAAACTGCAAAATAACAAAATCTGTAGCATACAAAGAAAATTATTATAAAATGTTTTATAGATAGCATTTAGCATCAGCACCAAGATTGACTAAATATATATCCAAACATAAATTTGGCTTCTTAGAAATGCAAAAAAGACGTAGGTACCTTCTTTCATATGTGGTGCTTGTGCCCAAAGCAAGAGGTTACCAGAAAAAAATAGACAACTGGCTACAACAAATTATGAAAAGAACAGTAGAATATACCCCAGAATTTTTCTTGTTGGGAATAATAAGAAAACAGCATCCGAAAAATATACAATATTTACTGTTACATATTATCACTGCAGCAAAAATCGCATACAACCAATGTTGGAAGGACAACAAAACACCACTGGAAAACGTGTTGATGGACAAAATATATAGGTGTTATGAAATGAATTTGTTGACTGTTGAACTTTTAAAGGACAAAATGATTTGGACTATTATGAAGTATGGACTAAATGGTACGATTGGATTTAAAAAAGGGAAGACTATGAGAGGATGTGAAATAAAGACAATGATATGAGACTATGTAAACATATGAAATATTGTATATTTAAAAATGATAACAATGAAGGAAATTGGGTGTAGTTCTGCACTAAAATAACATGATGTAGACAAATAATAATAATAATAATAATAATAATAATAATAATAATAATAATAATGAGGAGGAGGAGGAGAAGAAGAAGAAGAAGAAGAAGAAGAAGAAGAAAGAAAGAAAGAAAGAAAGAAAGAAAGAAAGAAAGAAAGAAAGAAAGAAAGAAAGAAAGAAAGAAGCCATGGAGATTTAACTTGATGTAAATATGAAGAAAATAACAGGATTCACAGAACGCAGGAGATGTGTATTCTAATGGCATTGCACAAAAGATGCAACTGTCAAAATGTGCAATGCAATCACAATCACACCAGACTAGTCTAAAACAAAAATAAGCCACATTCATAATATATGAAGCTGGCTAGAAGAAAGGTATCTGGAGCCAAGAAACCACTGTTGCTCATGAAGCATCTTCACCCAGACAGGCAAGTTTTTATACTCTCTGTCTAGGAGAGTATAAAAACATAAAGTATAAAGTACAAAAAGATATTGACAAGATTGAACGGGTCCAAAGACGGGCTACAAGAATGGTGGAAGGTCTTAAGCATAAAACGTATCAGGAAAGACTTAATGAACTCAATCTGTATAGTCTGGAGGACAGAAGGAAAAGGGGGGACATGATTGAAACATTTAAATATATTAAAGGGTTAAATAAGGTCCAGGAGGGAAGTGTTTTTAATAGGAAAGTGAACACAAGAACAAGGGGACACAATCTGAAGTTAGTTGGGGGAAAGATCAAAAGCAACGTGAGAAAATATTATTTTACTGAAAGAGTAGTAGATCCTTGGAACAAACTTCCAGCAGACGTGGTAGATAAATCCACAGTAACCGAATTTAAACATGCCTGGGATAAACATATATCCATCCTAAGATAAAATACAGAAAATAGTATAAGGGCAGAGTAGATGGACCATGAGGTCTTTTTCTGCCGTTAAACTTCTATGTTTCTATGTTTCTAGGAATAGACAAGAGATGGACTGATGCATAAGTCCAAGCCACAACCCTCTTCATTGCCTTAGAGAGACCCAAATTAAAATTCATTACGACCACTGTAGAAAGAGCCAAGGGCATCAGGCTTCACTTCTGCCATTTCTGTCCATCGTGGCAATATTTGAGGGGCTGCCACAAAGAAGAGGGGGTCAAATTGTTCTCCAAGGCACCAGAAGGTAAGACAAGAAACAATGGATGGAAACACGTCAAAGGGAGAAGCAATTTGGAATGAAGGAGAAACCTCCTAACGGAGAACAATTAACCAGTGGAATGGCTCGCCCCCAGAAATCGTTGGTGCTTCATCACTGGAGGTTTTTAAGAAGAATACCTGGCTGAAATGGCATAGGGCCATGATAGCGAATCTATGACAGGCAGGCCAGAGGTGGCACGCGGAGATGTATGAAAGGGCATGCAAGACTTTTCCATGTTTCATCTCCAGCGCACATGCACATGCTGATTTTCAGCCTTGGGAAAGGCCGTTTTGTCCTAGGGGACATTTCAGGGAGTCTTCCCTGAAGCCACGGAGGCAAAAATATCACTCAATGAATGTTCTGTCTGGGTCACTCCAGAAGCCAATACCAACCCAAAAAGAGAAGCCAGACACACTGGTAAAAGGCAAAGGCAGTTTTATAAAATTCAAGAAAAACACAGGTAACAGAAAATGTCCTTACAAACAGGAAAATGCTGTATCTTCAGATATATCCACGAAGGCCAAAAGTCCATGCAGCAATACAGAATTCTTGCTGCCAAGCCAAGGCTGTAAATAGCAAACAGACGCCTCCCACGAGTCGTCCAGACTGCGAGGCCACAAGCCAAGATCAGAGACGCTGAGAATCAAAACAGGTCACCGAAACTCCAATTGATAACACTCCACATGGCTTCAAGGCCTTGCCTGCCTTTTAAACCCTGCTGACGAGGACCACACCCAAACCCAGCTGTTTCTAATTCAATGGTGAAAATATTTTTTTAACTGCTCCTTTCGTTGCTGTGAACGTCTCTGTCTCATGTCAATGACAGCTTGTGCGTCATCACCTAATGACTCCAAGCTACTGGCTCGGGAGAGGGCCCCCCCCCCCGGGGCTCTCATGCTGTTCTCCTTCATCCCATTCCTGACTCTCCTCTCCCCCGTCTGACTGTTCAGCCCCCTCCTCTGCGCTGTCATCCTCCTCCGGGCATGGAGCCAGCAGAGACACAGCTGGTCCCTGAGCAGCCTCAGGCTGAATCACAACAATGAACAAACCGGAAGTTCAGAAAAATGCACTTCCGGTTTGCCGTTGTGCTGTGTTTTGCACTCTGGAGGATTTACGGAAGCTTCCTGAAACTCCCGAGTGCAAAAAAAACAGCACAATGGGCAAACTGCAAGTGTTTTTTCCGAATTTCCGGTTTGCCGTTGTTGTGGTTGGCTCTGGCCCAGCTCCTGTTCCAGGGAATATGGAGGTGGATGCAGGGGAAACGTCAACATGTCCTAGGCCTGTTTTGTTGCCGGCAGAGGCAGGTAGTGCAGTTTACTCGGACGAAGAAGAAGGTGGGGGTGACTTGGAAGAGGGGGGCTTCGCACACAGTCCAGGAAGCCAATCACCATTATCTTCGGTCGATTCGGATGACAAAGTGTTAGACCCAGCAGGCGCAGACTTATGCATCGAAGAGACCAATTGAGGAAATATTAAAAGAGATAAGAGAGGCCACCTGTGTTTGGGTGGGGCTCCAGTAATTAGAGCTGCTGCTATAAATAGCAGCGTGCTGGTTTGGCCTTTGTGGAAGATTATCTGATAGCAGTTCTTCAGGATGGTGCCTCGCTGTTTCTGAACTTTGTTTGTGGATTTTTCACGCCTTTGACACCAAAGCAGAGTAAAGTGTGTGTGTGTTTCACTTCGTGGCAAGAAGGAGGGCTGTGACGTTTCTTCACAGCTACTAGCTAAGTACTTAAGGACTGATTAAGGGGATTGTACATCCAACAAGGTTGCTTTGGGGAAGAGTGCTCTTTGCAATACAAAAAGGGTGCTTTGTTTCTTTTGAATTTTGTGATAAAAGACATTGTTTTGAACTTTCAAACGTGTGTGTGTCTGAAATTTGTACCCATGAATTTTCGGGAGGCTTTTACCAGAGAGTCCGGCAGAAGAGCTTCAGGAAGCTTCCCTGAACTCTCTGGAGTGCAAGAACACAGCACAACGGCAAACCGGAAGTGTGTTTTCCTGAACTTCCGATTTGCCCGTTTGGGCATTTTTTCCTCCTCCAAGTTTCAGCAAAGTTGCACATGCGCAGAGGGCAGCATGAGAGGTGCACATGTGGAGGGCTAGAGGAGGAATTTAGGCACATACACACAAGCTAGCCATCCACGCACTCTCTTTTTGCATGCGAACCAAAAACGTTTGCCATTACTGGTATAGGAATTTTGGCAAAAAGTGAAAAGAGGATATCAATAGAATGCTAAATATACAATGGACAATCACTAAGGAAATGGCAGTACTAGTTAAAAGCAATGCGATGGGAGAATTTAGAGAAATAAAAAAAGCAGCAATAGAAAGCGCTCAGGCAGTAATAGTTTTGGGTTGGAAGGATGCGACAAAATGGACAATGCAAAATTGGTATAGGTACATGGTGGACCCTATTCAATTTGAAACTATGGATAAAAGGATAAATTTGGATAATGAAACTGAGTTGGGACAACGGATGGGACAGTGGGACAAGGTAAGACAATATATGACGAGCAGAATCCAAGACCATGCTATAAGAAATAAATTGGAATCACTCTATAATATGTAAACAGATATACAGTGATACCTTGTCTTACAAACTTAATTGGTTCCGGGACAAGGTTCTTAAGGTGAAAAGTTTGTAAGACGAAACAATGTTTCCCATAGGAATCAATGGAAAAGTGATTAATATGTGCAAACCCAAAATTCACCCCTTTTGCCAGCCGAAGCGCCCCTTTTTGCAATGCTGGGATTCCCCTGAGGCTCCCCTCCATGGGAAACCCCACCTCCAGACTTCTGAGTTTTTGCGATGCTGCAGGGGAATACCAGCAGGGGAATACCAGCAGCACAAAAACAGCTGCTTCGCTGGCAATGGAAGTCCGGAGGTGGCGTTTCCCAGCAAAGGGAGCATCAGTGAAATCGCAGCATCGCAAAAACACCGAAGTCTTCGAAACCCCACCTCCGGACCTCTGTGTTTTTTGCGATGCTGCGATTTCACTGAGGCTTCCCTCGCTGGGAAACCTCATCTCCGGACTTCCATTGCCAGTGAAGTGCCCATTTTTGCACTGCTGGGATTCCCCTGCAGCATCACAAAAACACCGAAGTCAGGAGGTGGGGTTTCCCATGGAGGGGAGCCTCAGGGGAATCCCAGGAGTGCAAAAACGGGTGCTTCGCTGGCAACGGAAGTCCGGAGGCGGGGCATCCCAGCGGCGGTGGTGGGTTTGTAAGGTGAAAATAGTCTGTAAGAAGAGGCAATAAAATCTTCAACCCCGGGTTTGTATCTCGAAAAGTTTGTATGACGAGGCGTTTGTAAAACGAGGTATCACTGTATTGCTCTTGGGTCAAGTGGACTATACAAGAAACACCCCCGATTTGGTAGTGGGGAATGTGTGTGTGTCTGGGTGGTGGGCACAATTCACTATGCACTGTTTTATGTTGTGTGATATAAAATTTGTTAAAAATTAATTTTAATTTTTTTTAAAAAAACTGGTATAGGGTCTCCTGCTTGAGCAGGGGGCTGAACTAGAAGATCTCCACAGTCCCTTCCAGATGTATTCTATTCCAAATTCTATTCATTTCTGGTTGAGAACATGTGCACTGGGAGTATCTCACCCCTGAATTGTATCCTCTGCAAGAGAAAGGCAGAAGGGGAGGGGAGGAAAGGTAAAATAACTGCCCACTTCTGATACATATATTATCTGCACGAACAAGACATACACACCAAATTATGTAAAGGCTGTATGGGAAGGAAGGATCCATCACTTCAGCAATGCCCTGAAGAGCAATAAACAGTCTCCGTGATCATCAATTATTTACCGCATAAAAGCATCATGTTCTACTACGCAAAGCTTGGTCATATTTCTTGAAGGAAAAAAAAATGCATTTTGGAGCCAGCTAGCGGTGTAACCCTACAGCTCCCAGCTGACTTTCACAAAACCTTCACATCCACCAAAATTGCCCCCGATTCTTTTTTTAAAAAAAAATATTTTTTATTAATTTGCATAAACAAACATGACACACATAACACAAAACACACAGTGGAGCTACAGTCGCTCCGTTCATGAAAGAAGTCATCTTTACATTAAAAAGGGGGGAAAGGGGAAAAAATCTTATCATTGTTTAATGTCATCTATAAGGTGTATAGAAATATTAATTATAACATAATAAGTAAAGGATAAAAAACACATCTAAAAATTTATAAAAACATATATAGAGATTCTTAAATTATGCATGAAATCAAACTAAAATAAAGAAAATAAGAGAAGTCTCAAAATGAGTTGATATTCCTGGAGAGGTCTGTAATATGGTAAATGATTTAGCTTTACTAGATAAATGGTCAAAGCAATGGAAACTGCAGTTTAATCTTTCCAAATGTAAAATAATGCACTTGGGGAAAAGGAATCCTCAATCTGAGTATTGCATTGGCAGTTCTGTGTTAGCAAAAATTTCAGAAGAGAAGGATTTAGGGGTAGTGATTTCTGACAGTCTCAAAATGGGTGAGCAGTGTGGTCGGGCGGTAGGAAAAGCAAGTAGGATGCTTGGCTGCATAGCTAGAGGTATAACAAGCAGGAAGAGGGAGATTGTGATCCCCTTATATAGAGTGCTGGTGAGACCACATTTGGAATACTGTGTTCAGTTCTGGAGACCTCACCTACAAAAAGATATTGACAAAATTGAACGGGTCCAAAGACGGGCTACAAGAATGGTGGAAGGTCTTAAGCATAAAACGTATCAGGAAAGACTTCATGAACTCAATCTGTATAGTCTGGAGGACAGAAGGAAAAGGGGGGAAATGGTCGAAACATTTAAATAAGGTCTAGGAGGGAAGTGTTTTTAATAGGAAAGTGAACACAAGAACAAGGGGACACAATCTGAAGTTAGTTGGGGGGAAGATCAAAAGCAGCATGAGAAAATATTATTTTACTGAAAGAGTAGTGGATCCTTGGAACAGACCTCCAGCAGACATGGTGGATACATCCACAGTAACTGAATTTAAACATGCCTCATGGTCCATCTAGTCTGCCCTTATACTATTTCCTATATTTCATCTTACAATGGATATATGTTTATCCCAGGCATGTTTCCATTGCTTTGACCATTTATCTAGTAAAGCTAAATCATTTACCATATTACAGACCCCTCCAGGAATATCAACCCTATTGCACACTTTAGAGTCATCGGCAAATAGGCAAACCTTCCCTACCAAACCTTCCCCTATGTCACTCACAAACATATTAAAAATAATAGGACCCAGAACAGACCCTTGTGGCACACCGCTTGTAACCTATCTCTGCTCAGAATACTCGCCATTAACAATAACTCTCTGATGTCTACACTTCAGCAAGCTTGAAATCCACTGAACTATCCAGGGATTAAGTCCAATCTTCACTAATTTATCTATCAGCTCTTTATGTGGAACCATATCAAAGGCTTTGCTGAAGTCCAGACGCCAATGGAATGGCGTCATCCTCAATGTCCACAGAAGAAAAAATTTGAAGCAACTGCTTCCACCGGTAAGGTCATGATCACTGTGTTTTGGGACAGTGAGGTTGTCATACTCATTGATGTGATGGCAAGAGGCAGCACCATTAATTCTGAAGCTTATATGAAGACATTAACCAAACTCAAGAAACGCTTCCAGCAACTTCGGCGCCATAACAACCCAGGTGAATGTTTGATTCAACATAATAACGCTTGGCCTCACACATCTTTGAGGACTTCAGAACACATCACTAAACAGGGTTGGACACGGGGGTGGGCTGCTGCCCAGATGGGGGGGATGCAGTGGGGTAGCAAAAATGGAGCTCCACCCCAGAGCACCTAAAGAGTCGGACACGAGTTGGTCGGAAGGCCTTTTTATTGAAGGTAAACAACGAGAACAGAACGAAGCAATTACAACCATGTTAACCTCTATTTATATTCCCAGCTGGCTGAGGAGAGAGCCAATGGCCTTCTCTAGATTTTCCCGCTCAGTTGACACCACCCCTTTTTACTAACCAATCCGGTTACACGATAGCCCCACCTATTACTGTCCGTCTCTAGGCAATTCCTGCTTGTTGTTTATATGGGGACATTACAGCACCCAAATTGTACCAAAAGATGTTGAAAGAAAATGCAGGGCCTCTTCTTCGGGCAGCCTCTGCATTCTTCCCGAAAGCGTTTAAAAACCCCAATTCTGGTGTTGTGGTTGGCTCTGGCCCAGCTCCTGCCCCAAGGAAAGTGGAGGTGGATGTGGGGAAAACATGCACATGCCACAGGCCTGTTTTGCTCCCAATAGAATCTCCTGACGAAGGCTCCTCTGACAAAGGAAGCATGAGTAGCAGGGAAGAGGGGAGTTTGGCAGACAGCCCAGGAGGAGATCAATCATCCTTATCATCCCTGGATTCTGAACAAGAATTAATGACATATCCACGCATGCGTAGAGTGATGCATAGGAGACAACAACTGAAGGATTATTACAGGAGATAAGTGAGGCCACCTGTGGTTGGGTGGGGCTGCTGTAATTAGTGCTGCAGATAAAAAGAACAATGAGCTGGTTTAGCCTTGTGGAAGTTTATCTGATTCATAGTTTCGTCAAGATCATGGTTTTGCTGTTTCCCTGTTCAAGACTGTGTGTGGACTTTCTGGACTTTGGAATTGGACTCAATTTCCCAGTTACTGGGCGAGAAATTGGATTGCATTTCACCTGTGCCTTGTGTGTACAGAAAATCCCTTGGACATTTAAAAAGGGAGTTTTTTCTGCTTTTCTGTTGATAAAGACTTTTGGTTTTCCTTCTATCATGTGGTGTGTGTCTTTTTGAACTAATTACCCTGTAATTACGGGCAGTTGGGACAAAACGGCAGAAAAGCTGGTGATTCTACTACAAACACAAGGAAAAGTATAAGGAGATAAGATCTGGAATTAATTTTATATGATCTGGGTTTCTGCCTCCCCCTCCTTTCCGAATGTCTATAGTATTCTCTAGAACAGAGGTCTTCTTCGCTGGCTGGTGAATTCAGGGAGTTGACATTCACAAGTCTTAAAGTTGCCAGGTTTGGGAACCCTACTCTAGAAAATAAAATGAATAATACTTGAAACCTAATGCAAGCCACGCCTACCTGGTCACATGACCATCAAGCCACAGTCTGCATTGGTTGCCGATCAGTTTCCGGTCACAATTCAAAGTGCTGGTTATGACCTATAAAGCCCTTCATGGCACTAGACCAGACTATCTCAGGGACCGCCTTCTGCTGCACGAATCCCAGTGACCAGTTAGGTCCCACAGAGTGGGTCTTCTCCAGGTCCCATCATCTAAACAATGTCGCTTGGCGGGACCTAGGGGAAGAGCCTTCTCTGTGGCGGCCCCGGCTCTCTGGAACCAACTCCCCCCAGAGATTAGAATTGCTCCCACCCTCCTTGCCTTTCGTTAGCTTCTTAAAACCCACCTCTGCCGCCAGGCATGGGGGAACTGAGATACTATTTCCCCCTAGGCCTTTACAATTTTATGCATGGTATGTCTGTATGTATGTTTGGGTTTACAATAAGGGTTTTTAGTTGTTTTAATATTGGATTGTCATATGCTGTTTTACTACTGTTGTTAGCCGCCCCAAGTCTATGGAGAGGGGCGGCATACAAATCCAATCCAATCCAATCAAATCAAATCAAGCCACACCTACAAAATAAGCCACGCCCACAGTGTGGTAGTAAAAAGTTTGGTAGCCCTTCACTGGTTGGACAGTGTTACCCCATCCACCCTACAGCCCTGACCTAACTCCCTCAGACCTCCACTTGTTTGGGCCATTAAAGGATGCCATTCGTGGAAGACATTTTGAGGATGATTTGCACTGAGCAGAAATGGCTTCGTGACCAGAATAAGGAGTGGTACCCACAGGGCCTACACGCCTTTGTGTCTTCCTGGAGGAAGGCCACAGAACGGGACGGAGATTATGTGGAAAAATAGAGTGTAGAAGAAACATCATTCTTTCTTGTGTGTAAAGTTTCATTGTGTTCAATAAATAATCGTTGAAGAAAAAAATGTGGTGCATTAATTTCTGGGCGACCCTCATACATTCTCATCAAGGCACACAAATTAGCACATCAGTTTGTTTTTCAAGGCTGGGCGCCAGAGGATACAAAGCAAAGCTTTCTGTGCATGCACAGAGGGTAAAAGAACCCAAATTTATTTATTTTTTTATTTATTCATTTGTCCAATACACAATACATATGGAAGAGAATAGACATGAAGTAATATATATAAAGATAATATGTAAAAATAGAGGAGAAGATATATGAAAGGAAGAAAATATATATGATATATGAGATAAAGGAAAGACAATTGGACAGGGGACGGAAGGCACACTAGTGCACTTATGTATGCCCCTTACTGACCTCTTAGGAACCTGGAGAGGTCAATCGTGGATAATCTAAGGGAGAAATGTTGGGGTTTAGGGGTTGACACTACTGAGTCCGGTAATGAGTTCCACGCTTCGACAACTCGATTGTTAAAGTCATGTTTCTTGCAGTCAAGTTTGGAGCTGTTAATATTAAGTTTGAACCTGTTGCGTGCTCTTGTGTTGTTGCAGTTGAAGCTGAAGTAGTCATTGACCGGTAGGACATTGCAGCATATGATCTTGTGGGCAATACTTAAGTCGTGTTTTAGGCACCGTAGTTCTAGGCTTTCTAGACCTAGGATTGATAGTCTATTTTCGTAGGGTATTCTGTTTCGAGTGGAGGAGTGAAGGGCTCTTCTGGTGAAGTATCTTTGGACATTTTCAAGGGTGTTAATGTCAGAAATATGATTTAGCACCAGCAAAATTCAGGACAGAGCAGAAACAATGATGGGAATTGTGATTAATTCTATTGTTCTTTTTTCTTTATTTCTCCATGTATCCCACCTGGCTCATGGAAGGATTTTGCAAAGCACCAGGAAGAGAAATTAGAATTAAAATTAGAAATGGACCAAGTAGATTATCCACTATCCAAAACAGGCAGAGTGCCTGAAGCCTTTCTTTTTTGAAAAAAAAAAATCTCCATATCTGTATTATAATAGAGATATTTGGATTCCAGCGTGTTTTTATAGAAACGATATATTGCATACAAATAAACTATTCATGGATTTATTTTGCTGTCCTGAAATTATGAGGCTTCCCAGGGCGTACAGGCATTTCTGGAGCAGAATATTGCATTCCTACAGGGTGCTAATTTCCCGTTTGCAAAATACCAGCAATGATTCCAGCCAATTCCTAACGTTGTTTTCTTTCCAAATTCTATGACTGTTGTTCTGTTGCTTCTTTGGTCGCTGCAATGTTTGGTCTTTGGGGAAATCACCACTTTACTGTGCCATTAAATATAAAATGATATCAAAATTGTATTATTTTAAGCTTCCTTGTGGGAACAATTTCAGGAATTAGGGGAAAATAGAGGAGTAGATCTTGCTCATTTAAAATGATGTGATATTTGTCACCTCTCTTTCCTTACTGCACCATGTATTAAGGAGCTCCTTATAAAAGTATCTTATTATTATTATTATTATTATTAGTAGTAGTAGTAGTAGTATTTTGTCTTTGTTTTGTGATGCATTGCAGACTACATTCTCCCATCATATCTGTTCTGTCTGGGTTCCCCCCAGATGCCAACACCAACTAAAAAGAGTAGCCAGACACGCTGGTAAAAAGCACAGTTCTTTTATATCTTTGAAAACAAACACAGATAACAAAAACTGTTCTTACACACTGGAATGCTATGAAGCTTCACAGAAGAGTCACGACGGCCAGACAATACAACAGGCTTCTTGCTGGCACACACACCACTGTAGATAATAAAACCCACGCCTCCCCCAAGTTTTCAGCCTTCGAGGCCACAAGCCAGAATCAGAGACACCAAGGATCGAAGCAAGGTCACAGGACTCCCAAAAGATAACTCTCCACAATACAGGAAGGGCAGGCCTGCCTTTTCAACCTTTCTGAGGAGAACCACACCCCAACCCAGCTGTTGCCTATTAGGGATGGAAATACCTGGCTAATTGTCCCCTTCTTTGTGCTGCCCTTCTCTGCCTCATATCTATGATGGCTTGTGCGTTCTCATCTAATGACTCCAGGCTACTCGCTGGGGAGAGCTCCCCCCTGGGGGTCTCAGGCTGTTCCCCCTCCTCCTTGTCCTGACATTCCTCTTCCCCGTCTGCCTGGTCCTCCTCCTCCTCCTGTTCCTCGTCCTCCCCCTCTGAGCATGGAGCCGGCAGAGTTCCAGCCGTTCCCTGAGGAGCCTCAGACTGAATCACAACAATATCTTTCTAAACCAGGAATATTTCTGTGATGTGATTTTAGATCTATTTCCATATTGGTACCAATTTATAAAGGGATGTCTCCCCATCCCCAAGAGTCATAACAAAAATTCCCAAACTGCGCATTTAGGATTTTATTTTATTTTATTTATACTGTTTCTAAAATGCTGTTTAAGACAGGGATCTACAACCTTGGGAAATTTAAGACTTCTGGACTTCACATTCCCAGAATTTTGGGAGTTAAAGTCCACAAGTCTTAAAGTTGCCAAGGTTGGAGACCACTGGTTTAAGTTAAACATTAACAAATACAGTGGTACCTCGAGATACGAGTTTAATTCGTTCCGGACCTGGGCTCTTAAGTCGAGCAGCTCTTATCTCGAACGACTTTTCCCCATAGGAATTAATGTAAATAATTTTAATTGGTTCCAGCCCTCAAAAAACTCACAAAGTTAGTCTAAATTATGCAGAAAGATATGTTTTTAATGAAGAAATGTACATGTACATATAAATGAATAATGAAGTTTCTTTCACTTAACTTGTAAACTTTCTTAAACTTTTAAATTTACATATGTTCAACTTCTCTGCCACCCAATCCTGTAGGACAGAGGTCCCCAACCCTTTTTGCACCAGGGACCGGCTTTAAGCGATCAAGAGAGGAATGGGTGAATGAATGGACGGAGGGTGGGAAGGAAGGAAGGAAAGAGGGAAGGGACAGGAACAGAGGAAGGAAGCAAGGAAACTTATGAAAGGGGAGAGTAAGAGAGGAATGAGTGAAGGGAGGGAGGGAAGAAGGTGGGAAGGAGAAAGAAAAGAAGAAATAGAGGAAGGGAAGGTAAAAGAGAGAAAGAAAAAGAGCAAGAAAGAAAGAAAGAAAGAAAGAAAGAAAGAAAGAAAGAAAGAAAGGGGGAAGGGACAGGAACAGAGGAAGGAAGCAAGGAAACTTATGAAAGGGGAGAGTAAGAGAGGAATGAGTGAAGGGAGGGAGGGAGGGAAGAAGGTGGGAAGGAGAAAGAAAAGAAGAAATAGAGGAAGGGAAGGTAAAAGAGAGAAAGAAAAAGAGCAAGAAAGAAAGCTGCAAGCACCCCCCCCCCGAGCCCCCCAGGCCGGCTGCAACCTTTTAAAACACGCGCGCCGCTTCGCAGCTGTCTCCTGAAGCCGAACGCGGAAGTTAGTGTTTGGCTTCAGGAGACAGCTCCTTGGCGCTTGTATCTCGAATTTGGGCTTGTAAGTAGAACAAAAATATCTCTCCCCTCCCAGCTCTTATCTCGAGTTGCTCTTAAGTAGAGCAGCTCTTATGTCGGGGTTCCACTGTACAGTGGTACCTCAACTTATGAACTTCATTTGTTCCATGATCAGGAAAAGTTTGTAAGAAGAAGCAATTTTTCCCATAGCAATCAATGTAAAAGCAAATAATGTGTGCAACTGGGGAAACCACAGGGAGGGTTGGGGCCCTGTTTCCTCCCAGGAGTTTCCTAGAGAGGCCCCATGGAGGCTTCTCCCCACCTTTTCCGGCCCTGTTTCCTCCCAAGAGATTCCTAGAGGGGCCCCACGGAGGCTTCTCCCCACCTTTTCTGGCCCTGTTTCCTCCCAGGAGATTCCTAGAGAGGCCCCATGGTGGCTTGTACCTGCTTTTTCGGCTCTGTTTCCTCCCAGGAGATTCCTAGAGAGGCCCCAAGGAGGCTTCTCCCTGCCTTTTCTGGTTACAGTTTCGGAGGCTCTGGTTTGTAAGTGGGAAATGATTCTTGAGAAGAGGCAAAAAAATCTTGAACACCCAGTTCTTATCTAGAAAAGTGTATAAGTAGAGGCGTTCTTAAGTAGATGTACCACTTCAGGGCAAATGAGATTTAATCAGTTCTCCCACTATTAAATCAAGCATGCCTAATGTCTATAATGAATCTGATTTAAGAATAGAATGAAGTTCATCGGGCTGAGGAACTCTGGGAGTTGAAGTCCACAAATCTTAAACTTGTCAAAGTTGGAAACCCCTGCTTTAAGGGATGTTATCGGCCAGGATCATTCCAGAAGCCTGTGCTCACCTGAAATGATCTCTGCTGGCTTGAGTTGACTCCCAAATGAACCCTGGATGCTTGAGTTGATTGCTGAATGAACCCTGGAGGCTTCAGTTGGTCACCAAAGAGCCCTAGAAGTTGACATCAAAAAACTATTGGAAGAAGGTGTTCAGGCAAGATCTCTCAGAAGCCTGAGGTGACCTGAAATGACCTCTAACGGCTTAAGTTGACTCCCAAATGAAACCTGGATGCTTGAGTTGATCCTGAATGTACCCTAGAGCAGTGTTTTTCAACCAGTGTGCCGTGGCACACTAGTGTGCCGCGAGACATGGTCAGGTGTGCCGCGAAGAAGGAAGCTCAGGTCCTGGTCTCGCAACTTTTTGTTGAGAGAGTGAGAGTGAGAAAGAGAGAGAGAAAGAAAGAGAGAAAGAGAGAGAAAGAAAGAGAGAGAGAGAAAGAGTGAGTGACAGAGAAAACAAGAGAGAGAAAGAAAAGAGAGAGAAAGCAAGAGTGAGAGAGAAAGAGAGAGAAAGAAATCAAGAGAGAGAGAGAGAGAAAAGGAGAGGAAGGGAGAGAGAGAGAGAGAGAAATGAGCAAAAAGGGGAGGAAAAAAGAAAAACGAGAAAATGATTGAGACAGAGAATGAGAGGAAAGAGAGAGAAATAAAAGAGAGAGAGAAGTGACTCTTGATTTAAAGCATATGATAAAAAGCACCCAAAGAATAAGAGAGAAAACCCCCCAGCCCTCACCTGTTTTTGGAAATGGTTCAAGAGTGTGTGTACACACACACACACACACACACACACACACGGGTGGGGAGGAGACAGGGATGGAAAAAGAGAGGAGAGTGTCTTAGGGTGTCATTTTGTGTCATTTTGGTTGGTAGTGTGCCCCAGGATTTTGTAAATGTAAAAAATGTGCCTCGGCTCAAAAAAGGTTGAAAATCACTGCCCTAGAGGCTTCGGTTGGTCACCAAACAACCCTAGAAGTTGACACCAAAAATCCCCCAAACACCAACCCCTGGAAGATTGTGTTCAGGAAAGATCTCTCAGAAAGTGACCTGAAATTACCTCTAATGGCTTGGGTTGACCCCCAAATGAACCCTGAAAGCTTGAATTGATGCCCAAATGACAAATTATGTAGTCTGTACAGGAAGGATTGCTCTGTCACTTCAGGAATACCCCGAAGACCAGTAAACAGCCTCCACAATCCTCAATTATTTATCAGATATAAATTATGATGTAGGACATCAGGAATGAATACATCTACCTCGTTACGAATCTGAAAAGTGAGGCAACAACTTTCCTGGGTTTTTTTTAAAGTACAGTACTATTGCTGATGTGTAATTTAATAAAAGTACTAATGTAACACTCAGAGAGAACTATTAAAACATAGACATTTTGTTGTATTTAATGGTTTCTTGAGTTCTTTGAAGTATGTGCCCTCACGAATCATGTTCTCAGATGAGAACATGCTGCATATAAATATTAAATAACTGGAGGACGTCTGCTTCTCTTAAGTAGTAACTGATTGGTCTAATTGGGAATTCACTTTTGGAAGTCCCAGCAACAAGAGCTTAACATATGCCCACACCTCTGGTTGCTGCTTTGCTGCTGGGTCGCCACCCTAGAGGACAATTTAGGTACTGCTACATTGGCGATGTTTCTTCTGCATCTGGAAGGCTATATCTGCTCAATCTCATTTGAGGTCAGTTGCACACAAACCTTTGTTGCATTTACCCTTTGAAATAGATTTCAGAAAATACTCCATCAGTTCTTTTCACTTTAACCAAACTGCCTTTATTTTTTATGACTTGGGCAAATTCGAGGTCGACAGGATTTGTGGATAATTTTATTTATTCACTATAATTACAAAATCCATCAATACTTGGTTTATATTGTTGGGGGAGAGTTCTGCACATGCGGAAGTTAATCCACCAAGAAGCCACAGTTAACCAGAAGTCTTGAATGAAAAATACTGCAGCAGGCTTTCTTGTAAAATATATATATTTGCTTCTTATCAAACTGCTTCTCTAAATAATGACTTTTACATTTAACCACTATAATAAACTATCCACAATGTTTTTATATAACTCTTATTCCGTCCACCACTTCAACCACTAAGCACTAACCATTAAACTACAAACCACAACAAACCACTCTCTACTAAACCCATCTGTGCTACTGGGGTTCATTACCTGGGCATTTGTTTTCTCTGAATAGAAATTCAGACAGTACCTTTTTTTAAAAGTCGCCTGATTTGTGTTCCCCCACAACGCTCAGAATATGGTCTGAAGAGGGAAGGTGACTTTGTGTTTGTTGTGATTCAGCCTGAGGCTGCTCAGGGACCGGCTGCGTCTCTGCTGGCTCCATGCCCGGAGGAGGATGACAGCGCAGAGGAGGGGGCTGAACAGTCAGACGGGGGAGAGGAGAGTCAGGAATGGGATGAAGGAGAACAGCATGAGAGCCCCGGGAGGGTGGGCTCTCCCGAGCCAGTAGCTTGGAGTCATTAGGTGATGACGCACAAGCTGTCATTGACATGAGACAGAGACGTTCAGAGCAATGAAAGGAGCAGTTAAAGAAATATTATCACCACTGAATTAGAAACAGCTGGGTTTGGGTGTGGTCCTCCTCAGCAGGGTTTAAAAGGCAGGCAAGCCCTTGAAGCCATGTGGAGTGTTATCAATTGGAGTTGTGGTGACCTGCTTTGATTCTCAGCGTCTCTGATCTTGGCTTGTGGCCTAGCAGTCTGGAAGACTCGTGGGAGGCGTATGTTTGCTATCTACAGCTTCGTCTTGGCAGCAAGAATCTGGTATTGCTTCACGGACTATTGCCTTCGTGGACATATCTGAAGATACAGCATTTTCCTGTTTGTAAGGACATTTTCTGTTACCTGTGTTTTTCTTGAATTTTATAAAACTGCCTTTGCCTTTTACCAGTGTGTCTGGATTCTCTTTTTGGGTTGGTATTGGCTTCCGGAGTGACCCAGACAGAACAGTGTTTGTCCCAAAGGGCTGGCGATCACAAAAAGTGAGAGAGGGTGGCTCTCAGAATGTCATTTATTAAATGAAATTAATTACATTTATTACTGTATTTTTCAGAGTATAAGACACACCTTTCCCTCCCCTAAAAGAGGCTGGAAATTTGGGTGCGTCTTATACTCTGAATGTAGCTTTTACTATGCTTTTTTCAGCCCTAATAAGGTGCTAATAATCTTCCCAGCTTTTCCCGGCTTGTAGGCTTGTTGTTTTCATTGCTACTCCAAAGTTTTTTATTTTATTTTTTATTTTTATTTATTCTTTGTCCAATATAGAGTACATATGGAAGAGAATAGACATTAAGTAATATATATAAAGATAGAAAGTAAAAAAGAAGAGAAGTAGATGGGAGGGAGAGAGTATATATGATAGAAGAGATAAGGAGAGAATATATATGATATATATATATGATATAGATAGATAGATAGATAGATAGATAGATAGATAGATAGATAGATAGATAGAAAGATAGATAGATAGATAGATAGATTAGATAAGATAGATAGATAGATGATAGATAGATAGATAGATAGATAGAAAGATAGATAGATAAGATAGATAGATAGATAGATAGATAGATAGATGATAGATAGATAGATAGATAGATAGATAGATAGATCGATCGATCGATCGATAGATAGATAGATAGATAGATAGATAGATAGATAGATAGATAGATAGATAGATAGATAAGGAGAGAATATATATGATATATAAGATAAGGGAAGACAATTGAACAGGGGACGATAGGCACAGCAGTGCACTTATGTACGCCCCTTACTGGCCTCTTAGGAACCTGGAGAGGTCAATCGTGGATAGTCTAAGGGAGAAATGTTGGGGGTTGGGAGTTGACACTATTGAGTCCGGTAATGGGTTCCACGCTTCGACAACTCGATTGTTAAAGCCATATTTTTTACAGTCAAGTTTGGAGCGGTTAATATTGAGTTTGAATCTCTTGTGTGCTCTTGTGTTGTTGCGGTTGAAGCTGAAGTAGTCGTTGACCGGAAGGACATTGCAGCATACGATCTTGTGGTCAATACTTAAATTGTGTTTTAGGCACCGCAGTTCTAAGCTTTCAAGACCCAGGATAGTTAGTCTATTTTCGTAGGGTGTTCTGTTTCGAGTGGAGGAGTGAAGGGCTCTTCTGGTGAAATATCTTTGGACGTTTTCCATCCCTAAATCTTTGCAGGGTTGTTTTCATTGTTATTCCCTCCAAAAAAGGGTTTTTTTTTATACCAAACAAGGTGCTAACAGTCTTCCCTGCTTGCAGGCTTGTTTTCTTTTTCTTTCTTATATATATATACATATTATTTTATGATAAGACAAAACAGACATAAAACATATATAGGGGCTTTTGCTGCCCCGCTCTTATCAGAAGTTTCTAAAGTGAAAATATGCATATATTCAGGCAAAGATACATGTTATATTCCTTACAAATATTTTCTCTAATTCATAATACTTAACATTCTAATATTGTTTACTATTAACTATTTACACATTTATAACTATTTACTATTTATGCATTTATGACTTGATTATTTATTCATTGTTCCTTAGTCTTTTATCTAGCCAAACCTTAACCCAAACTTTGTGATATTCTGATGTTCTGATTCTTCCTGTTCTTTTGTTTCCATTGCTCCTTGGAAGTTTTTTTCCATCCCTAAGTCTTCGCAGTCTTGTTTTCATTGCTATCCCCACCAAAAAGGGGTTTTTTTTCAGCCCTTAATCTAACCTAAGAGAGGCCGAGCTTTCTCGCCAGTATTCCAAACCACCCAGTGGTTAATTTTGAAAAAAAATTGAAACATGAGAATTTGATTTAAACTTTGCAAGCCAGATGGCAAAGATGAGAAATGGTGGTAGCACTATATAATGATATAACATAAAATTTACTTATTGTTTAGATTTTAAGCATATAGAACTTTATTTTATTAAGTAGGTGATATATTATGAATATATCTATCATCTATCTACCTATCTATCTATCATCTATCTATCAATCTATCTATCTATCTATCTATCTATCTATCTATGTATCATCTATCTATCTATCTATCTATCTATCTATCTATCTTTCTATCTATCTATCTATCTATCTTATCTAATCTATCTATCTATCTATCTATCTATCTATCTATCAATCATCTATCTATCTATCTATCTATCTATCTATCTATCTATCATCTATCTATCTATCTATCTATCTATCTATCATCTATCTATCTATCTATCTTTCTTTCTATCTATCTATCTATCTATCTATCATCTATCTATCTATCTATCTATCTATCTATCATCTATCTATCTATCTATCTTATTTAATCTATCTATCTATCTTTCTATCTATCTAATCTATCTATCTATCTATCTTTCTATCTATCTATCTATCATCTATCTATCTATCTATCTTTATTAAAGATGGGGAGAGAATTTTTAATTAGCTACATGATACAATATTAAAATTTAGATAAAAGAGATTTTATTATTCTTTGCATTGATGTAATGTAGATTTTTAAGAATTGATAATGTTGCATAAAATTAATAGAACATTTTAGATGAGGAGAAATAAGAGCCTCCACTGAGGGAGTAATAAGAAAATTAAAAGTTTATATATGATTGATTTTAAGCATTATTGTTGTTTTTATAACCATATATTGTTTTCTTTTACGCTGGAGAAAAATAAAAATCTTATATTGGGGGGGGGGGAGAGAGAATGGGCCAGAACATTCCTGATCATAAGAAAAATTTAAATGAACTGAAAAAAATGATGCCTATCGGTTTATTTTTGAATATAAGACCATAGCCTACTTGAGTATAAGCCTATTTGAGTATAAGTATGGGGGCCCTTTTATGAGCAAAATAAACCAATAAGCATCAATTTTTCCAGTTCATTTCATTGTGTGCAGAAATGTTCAAACTAGTTTCTGTTGTGGTTAGCTCTGGCCCAGCTCCTGCCCCAAGGACTGTGGATGTGGGGGAGACATCCACATGCTGCAGGCCTATTTTGCCCCCGGTGGAATCTGCTGATGAAGGCTCCTCTGACCAATAAGACATGAGTGACAGGGAGGAGGAGAGTATGGCAGACAGCTCAGAAGGAGATCAATTATCTAGCTCCTCCTTGGATTCAGAACAAGAGTTAATGATACAGCCACACATGCGGAGAGCGATGCATAGGCAGCAACAACTGAGAGATTATTATCAAAGAAAATGAGGCCACCTGTGGTTGGGTGGAGCTGTGGTAATTAGTGAGGCTGCTATAAATAGCAGCCTGTGGGTTTGGCCATTGTGGAGGATTATCTGATCGTTGTGTTTCATGACTGCTTTACTGACTTTTACCTTTTGTGTGCTGATTTTCCCCCGCTTTGAAACTAAACCAGAGCAAAGTGTGTGTTTTTACTTTGTGAAAGAAGAAGGACTGTGAATTGCCTTACAGCTGCAAGCTAAGTATCTCAGAACTGATAAGGGACTTGTACAAATTTGTTTGGAGACGAGTGCTCTTTGCTATACCAAAAGAGTGCTTGGTTTAAGTGACTTTTCATTATAAAGAACATTGTTTTGAATTTTCAAACGTGTGTGTGTCTGAAATTTGTACCTGTGAAATTTTGGGAGGATTGTACCAGAGAGCCTGACAGAACAGTTTCCAAGTGAAAAAAGCTTTCAAAAAGACCAAATATAAGTACCTAAAATGAACAATTTTCGGTCCGGGTCAAATAGACCCGGAACAGAAGATAAGGGAGGTTTTTTTGAACAGAACAGCAGGGTTAAGATGCATCCTTGAAGGTATTTATTTACAGGAAAGCTCACTTGATAGAGAGGAAGGATATTTGAGGAAAGCAATGTAAAGATGAGGAGAAGAGATCCATCCTATCCATCCTATGGCATCACACATATCTCACCACCAGGTGAAGGTTAATAGAAAGTTTATGAAACTTGGAACGCAATTAAGACTCTGAGGAGCACACAGCTAGGAGCTGTGGCAGTCTCCATGGCAACCAGAGGGCTTAAAATCAGCAACAGAAGATTAACTTGAAAGTAAAAAAAAAAAAAGTACATTAAAAATAGCTCTCCTGCAATGTTTCTCTTGCTGGAGAATGGAATGGATCAATGACAAGAATAGAATAGAATAAAGTCCAGTCAACGAAGCAGTGGAAGTGATGTGCCGGTGCCTGGAGGCTGTTGGGGCCTGGATGGGTGTCAACAGATTCAAACTCAACCCAGACAAGACGGAGTGGCTGTGGGTCTTGTCTCCCAAGGACAATTCCATCTGTCTGTCCATTACCCTGGGGGGGGGGAAACTACTGACCCCCTCAGAGAGGGTACGCAACTTGGGCGTCCTCCTCGATCCACAGCTGACATTGGAACATCATCTTTCGGCTGTGGCGAGGAGGGCGTTTGCCCAGGTTCGCCTGGTGCACCAGTTGCGGCCCTATTTGGACAGGGAGTCATTGCTCACAGTCGCTCATGCCCTTATCACCTCGAAGTTCGATTACTGCAATGCTCTCTACATGGGGCTACCTTTGAAAAGTGTTTGGATACTTCAGATCGTGCAGAACACAGCCGCGAGAGCCATCGTGGGGCTTCCAAGATTGGCCCACATTTCTTCAACACTCCGTGGCTTGCATTGGCTGCCGATCAGTTTCCGGTCACAATTCAAAGTGTTGGTTCTGACCTTTAAAGCCCTACATTGGACCAGAGTACCTCCGGAACTGCCTGCTACCGCATGAATCCCAGCGACCGATCAGGTCCCACAGAGTTGGCCTTCTCCGAGTCCCGTCGACTAAACAAAGTCGTTTGGCGGGCCCCAAGGGAAGAGCCTTCTCTGTGGCAGCCCCGACCCTCGGGAACCAACTCCCCCCGGAGATTAGAACTGCCCCCACCCTTCCTGTCTTTCGTAAACTACTCAAGACTCACTTATACCGCCAGGCATAGGGGAGTTGAGACACCTTTCCCCCAGGCTCTTTATATTTTATGTTTGGTATGTATGTGTTGTTTGGTTTTTAAATATGAAAGGGTTTTATATGTTTCTTTTTTAATATTAGATTTGTTCCACTGCTATATTGTTTTTATTGCTGTTGTGAGCCGCCCCGAGTCTTCGGAGAGGGGCGGCATACAAATCTAATAAATAAAATAATAATAATAATAATAATAATAAAAAGTAGAGTGGAGTGGAGTGGAATGGAATGGAATGGAATCACACTTGGCCAATAAAGAATTCTATTCTATTCTATTCTATTCATGCCCTCATCACCTCGAGGCTCGACTACTGTAATGCTCTCTACATGGGGCTACCTTTGAAAAGTGTTCGGAAACTTCAGATCGTGCAGAAGACAGCTGTGAGAGCAATCATGGGCTTTCCTAAATATGCCCATGTCACACCAACACTCCGCAGTCTGCATTGGTTGCCGATCAGTTTCCGGTCACAATTCAAAGTGTTGGTTATGACCTATAAAGCCCTTCATGGCACCGGACCAGAATATCTCCAGGACCGCCTTCTGCCGCACGAATCCCAGCGACCGGTTAGGTCCCACAGAGTTGGCCTTCTCCGGGTCCCGTCAACTAAACAATGTCGTTTGGTGGGACCCAGGGGAAGAGCCTTCTCTGTGGCAGCCCCGACCCTTTGGAACCAACTCCCCCCAGATATCAGAGTTGCCCCCACCTTCCTTGCCTTTCGTAAAGTTCTTAAGACCCATCTCTGTCGTCAGGCATGGGGGAACTGGCACATCTCCCCCGGGCCTATATAGTTTATACATGGAATGTTTGTGTGTGTGTTTGCTTTTAATAATGGGGTTTTTATTGTTTTTTAAATTATTAGATTTGTTTTCTACACTGTTCTTGTTATTGTTGTGAGCCGCCCCGAGTCTACGGAGTCTATGGAGAGGGGCGGCATACAAATCTAATAAATAATAATAATAATTCTATTCTATTCTTTTTGTGGGGGATTTCAGAAAAGTTTAGCTCTCTTCGTCTCTTCAATGTTTTGGCCAAAGAGATAAACTTTGTCACATGCTTTGCAATTTCTCTGCTTTGGCTTAGTGCTATTGAAGAGCTACTCTTCCTTTGAAGAAAGAAAGAAAGAAAAAAAAGATTATGTCAGGTTAAAGAAAACTTCAATCTGACAGACAGAAGCAAAGGTATCTCAGAAGTACATAATGAATATGCTATTTTTGATCTACCCAGGCTAGCCTTGAAGTGGAGGTGCAGAGGAGAGCGGGGAAAAGAGGATTTCATCTTTGTGTTGCCTTAGCAACAAGTCGATGCTTGGTCTCTTCCTACAAGGGTTGTCAAAACAAGCCTGTCTATATAGCAAGGGCCTCTGATGAGATGAGGCATGCAGAGGAAATCAACAAGGAGAATAAAGCTGCCTTGGTGGGTTCTTCTCCGGATGTTTGGCTCCCTCTGTCCCTGACTCGTTATAGCGAAAGGAAGCACCGTCTCTACATACACACACAATTCTAAGTGCAAAATCCACACCTTCCCATCTTGCTCCAAAGGGACAGAAAGCAGCCATTGACCACTCCCTGACTTCTGCTCCAGTTTGTCGCATGTTATCTTGAGCTCTGCTTTGACAGGGTTATGTGGGAACCATTCCTTAGATTAGACGCAGGGGCCTCCTCCAACCTTGGCCACTTTAAGACTTCTGGTCTTCAACTCCCAGAGTTCCACAGCTGGCTGAGGAACTCTGGGAGTTGAAGTCCAAACATCTTAAAGTTGCTAAGGTTAGAGACGCCATTTTAGATTGTCTGTTGCATACCTGTAGCCGCCATAGCATGTTTGGATAGGATTACACTATATCTGGACTTCTAACATAAATGCCTTATACACTCCGATTCCATTAGCCAGGACAGGACTGCACGTAGGTCACATAGTGAGTCTGCATTTCTGGTGAAATCTGCTTAAGGAAGTGACTGGCCATAAAACGGTTCAAGCGATTCTCCTCGGATAACAAGAATATGTCAACAGGAAAAGAACTGTGTGATCAAAAGACGCAATTTACATTGCCTGGGGTAAACAGGACGAAGGCTGTGATAAAAGACCTTGCTTTGTGGTAAACAGGAGATAGCTGTGTTAAACAACAAAAGGTCCCAGGAAATTGGCCATGAGAGACATGTGCTCAGTGGAAACTGGTTACGTGCCATATGTAGATAGGAAGGACTCGGAAGTTGTGTCATCTTTTAGAGTTACATTATTGGATGTTGACATGTGTGTGTAATCATTCCCATTTGCATATTCCCCCAATAAAAGAAGGTGCACAGCTCAATACTGTGTCATTTCACCCAGAGAGAGATGTGTCCAAGTTTTCTTTCTAGGATTGGCATTCGTGAGTGACTCCCCCATGGCTGGGGCGCTCTAAGTCCCTCTGAGACATCGTTCCCCTCAGGGACTTTGCAGCACCTCACATGCCTACACTTTATATACCCTAAAAAGAAAAACAAACAGGGGTGGTGTTATGTCTCTGCCCAATGACAGGTAGAGGGGACATGTCATTGGTTGTTCCTATCACTGGGTAGAGACATGTTTTGGCGGGAAAGTTGTTGTTCTCCTATTGGTAGTTATATTGTTGAGCCGGAGTATAAAAGAACTGTCACCGGCTAGTTACCACAAGTGTTACGTTATCCATGCCTGTTGTTTTTCCATGTCGGAACAAAATAAACTGCTGTTTATTTATTTAATTTATTTATTTAATTGGATTTGTATGCCGCCCCTCTCCGAGGACTCGAGGCGGTTCACAGCATATGTTTGTTACTTGCCGCCTCTCCAACTTAAAAGGTGGGTTGAAACTTAACTCACTGCTGGTTCACTTCCTCTCGTGCTATGTGGCCGGCCCTCATGAGCATGTGTGCGCATGCGCAGTGACAAAAAATCCATTTTTAAAACATCTGAAAACAAATGGCGACCACATGCCCAGTGCTAGAAACTTGGCTTCTGCATATGCTCGGAAGAAAAAAAATATTCTTTAAAAAAATTCAAAAAAAGATGGCAGTGCCCATGGAGCACCGCCAAAGAAACTGGTTCGGTGACATCATCATGACATCACCAGGGGATCCCTCCTGGTTCAGGCAAACAGGTCCAAACCGGGAGGAACCCACCTCTGAAAACAAACTCTAGGCCAGTGATGGTGATATTTATCTATTTATCTATTTATTTATTTATCTATTTATCTATCTATCTATTTATCAATTTATCTATCTATTTGTTTATTTATTTATTTATTTATTTATTCATTCATTCATTTATTCATTTATCTATCTATCTATCTATCTATCTATTTATCTATTTATTTATTTATCTATTTATTTATCTATTTATCTATTTATCTATCTATTTGTTTATTTATTTATTTATTTATTTGTTCATTTGTTTGTTTGTTTATTTATTTATTTATTTATTAGATTTGCATGCCGCCCCTCTCCATAGACTAGGGGCGGCTAACAACAATAATGAAGCAACATATAACAAATCTAATATTTAAAATAATTTAAAAAACCCTTATTATCTGCTGGCACACGAGCTGTTGCCCTATCTCGGTTCTAACTTGCATGTGTGTGCTGGTCAGCAGATTTTTGGTTCACACAGATGCTCTGTGAGGGCATTTCTGGCTTCCAGAGAGACTCTGGAAGTATGGGGAAAGGTGTTTATACCCTCCAGGTAAGCCTTTGGGGTCTGAAGAGGGTGAAACATGAGCCTACTAGGCCCACCAGAAGTTGGGAAACAGGCTGTTTCTGGCTTCCAGGGGGTGTGGGAAGCTTTTTTCACCCTTCTGAGGCATTGAATTATGGATGTGGGCACTCACGCATGTGCAATAGCGCACGCCCATGCTTTTTCGGCACCTGGAGGACAAAAGGTTTGCAAACAATACTCTAGGCAAATGCAAAGCTGTGTGTCTCTATTGTTGGCAGGAGATCCATCCTTCAAGGTTTACCAAAAGATTGCCTTGGAAGACCAGCCTTCACTCAATCTTCCTTCCTCTATTTGTCACGTTGGTTCAAATTGACTTGTCTTGTCCACCATATTGTTAAGAATGTTCAGCCTTTGAGGTAGGACAGGTCAAGGCATGGACCCCACAAGCACTATGGGAACTCTCCTTCATTTCTAACAGAGTATAAAAACAACATCTGGAATGCCTGGCAGAGTCTTTCTGTCCTCTTTTATGCCAAAAACAATGAAGATTGGGCAGTCTTGGATTTATGTGATGACCCAGAGCATGGCACAGAGATAACACAAACATCTGGCAATACAAACCAGCCCTTTTCATGCTCCAAATCTCCCCCAAACAAACCTCAAACAGCCTCTGGTCGCAATTAGTCCAGCCGAGCACTGTCTACACCAAGGCTGTATGGCACTAGATCCCAAATTTATCTAGCAAGACACGGACAAAGCAAGGGGGCAAAAGATGAAGACAATCGGTCCAGAATGCCACACAGTGGCGCTGCAAGCAAAGGGCGGTCCTTTCACGTAAAATAAACATGTTTATTTTTACATGAAAGGACCGCCCTTTGCTTGTAGCACCGCTGCGGCGTCCGCTGCGGCGTGGAATCCAGGAAGTGATCACCTCGGCGTTCTTAGCAACCTGCCAGTGACGTCAAAGCTCCAAACGCCGAACAGGACCCCAAACTTTGCCCAAAGTTTGAAAAAATTTCGGGTTCGTATTCAGCATACCGAACACCGCAAAATTCGATACGGGCCCGAATTGTGCGGGTTCAGTTTGCCCATCACTAGTTTTAAAGTGATTTTTAAGTGATTTGTTTTGTTGCTGGGAGATTGCAGGGGGAAAGAATAGGGTTTGTTTCGGTTGAAGGATGAAAAGGGTAGAACAAACAAAGCTGTCCAAAGCAGGGGCAACTTTACAACTTGTGGAGTTTAACTCCTAGAATTCCTCGGCCAGCATGCGCTCCCAGAATTCCTCAGCCAGGAATTCTGGAAGTTAAAGTCCACAAGTCCTAAAGTTGCCAAGTTTGAAGACCCCTGGTCTAAAGATCAGCCTATTTGGCAAGACATAATATAAGAGTTGTAGAATAAATAAAAACAGGGAGGAATGAAACCTGATAGCGAGGATGCTTATCCAAAAAGGAGGAGGAAGAGGAAATAATATTACCAATGTAAGTTATTTGTTTGTTTGTTTAATAGTGTCCCAGTGCCATCAAAAATAGATTTGTTCCATATTCTAAAACTTCAAATGGAAAGGATACATTAGATAGTTTGTCTTCTGATTTCAAAATGTTATCAAGGGTTCTCCAAAGGATGCACAAATTATGTAAACAGCGGACATTTGTAGCCAAACGTCTGTTTGAACTCTGCACAGTATTATTTGAAAATCAACTGTTTTGGGGGAGTATAAATCAGAACGAAGGGTGCTTGACTTGGAAATGGATGAATTTGCCTCAGAAAAAAAAAGATTAATGCTTTTGCAAATCACAACCTCAAACTGCCCTGTTTTTCCCCGGAGCTGCAAGCTGAAAGATTAAAAACACAACATTGCCACCACATGGATGGAAGGCACCAAACAGGTTCATTTTCCTCTGCCTGTTGTATGAGCTCTTGAGGTGGCGAGGCAGGATGGAAAATCTATGGAGAAGCAACAGGTGTTACGATAAAATTAAGAAAATATGGAGGAGGTAGACAGAGGACATTTTCAAAAGACATATTGTAATTGTTGAGCTGGAAGATCACATGTTTGATTTGATTTGATTTATTGGATTTGTAAGCCGCCCCTCTCCGGAGACTCAGGGCGGCTAACAACAATAACAGAACAGTATACACAATAATCCAATAGTAAAAACAATTAAAAACCCATTAAAGTAAAAACCAAACATACATTCAGACATACCATGCATAAAATTGTAAAGGCCTAGGGGGAAAGAGTATCTCAATTCCCCCATGCCTGACGGCAGAGGTGGGTTTTAAGTAGCTTGTGAAAGGCAAGGAGGGTGGGGGCAATTCTAATCTCTGGGGGGATTTGGTTCCAGAGGGCCGGGGCCGCCGCAGAGAAGGCTCTTCCCCTGGGTCCGGCCAAGCGGCATTGTTTAGTTGACGGGACCTGGAGAAGACCCACTCTGTGGAACCTAACTGGTCGCTGGGATTCATGCAGCAGAAGGCGGTCCCTGAGATAATCTGGTCCGGTGCCATGAAGGGCTTTATAGGTCATAACCAACACTTTGAATTGTGACCGGAAACTGATCGGCAACCAATGCAGACTGCGGAGTGTTGGTGTGACATGGGCATATTTAGGGAAGCCCATGATTGCTCTCACAGCTGCATGTGGCCAGAGAATCCACTAAAACCCCTGTACTTCTATTTTAGCATGCTTCTTTGTATCTATGAGAATTCTCGCTCCTCCAAGTTGTTGATTTCAGATACCGAAGAGACAAATCATGATTAGTGATGGGCGAACTGAACCTACACAATTCGGGTTTGTACCGAATTTTGCGGTGTTCAGTATGCCAAACACGAACACGAAATTTTTCCAAAGTTTGGACAAAGTTCGGGGTTGTGTTCGGTGTTCGGAGCTTTGATGTCACCGGCAGGTTGCTAAGGACGCCAAGGTGATCACTTCCTGGATTCCTGGATGTTTATTTTTACGTGAAAGGACTGCCCTTTGCTTGCAGTGCCGCTGCGGTGTCCTTTTTCGTAAAAATAACAATGTTTATTTTTACGTGAAGACCTCCCTTTGAAGGAGCTGGGGAATCCCTCCCACGAAGAGATTCCGAGGGCGGAGCTTTGATGTCACCGGCAGGAATCCAGGAAGTGATCACCTTGGCGTCCTTAGCAACCTGCCTGTGATGTCAAAGCTCCGCCCCCAGAATTTCTTCATGGGAGGGTGTGCTGATTCAGCCTGAGGCTGCTCAGGGACCAGCTGTGTCTCTGCTGGCTCCATGCCCGGAGGAGGATGACAGCACAGAGGAGGGGGCTGAACAGTCGGACGGGGGAGAGGAAAATCAGGAATGGGATGAAGGAGAACAGCATGAGAGCCCAGGGGGGGGGGGCTCTCCCCAGCCAGTAGCTTGGAGTCATTAGGTGATGACGCACAAGCTGTCATTGACATGAGACAGCGACGTTCAGAGCAACGAAATGAGCAGTTAAAGAGATATTTTCACCATTGAAGTAGAAACAGCTGGGTTTGGGTGTGGTACTCATCAGCAGGGTTTAAAAGGCAGGCAAGCCCTTGAAGCCATGTGGAGTGTTATCAGTTTGGAGTGGCGTTATCCTGTCTTGTTTCTCGGCGTCTCTGTTCCTGGCTTGTGGCCCAGCAGCTTTGGAAGATCCGTGGGAGGTACAGGTCTGCTATCTACAGCTTTGGTTTGGCAGCAAGAATTCTGTATTGCTGCATGGACTTTTGGCTTTCGTGAATATATCTGAAGATACAGCATTTTCCTGTTTGTAAGGACATTTTCTGTTACCTGTGTTTTTCTTGGATTTTATAAAACTGCCTTTGCCTTTTACCAGAGTGTCTGGCTTCTCTTTTTGGGTTGGTATTGGCTTCTGGAGTGACACAGACAGAACAGGAGGTATTCCCCGTTTGGGTTCGAGCTCAGGTTTGGTTCGGGTTCGGCCAAATTTTGCGTAAAATTCAGCCGAACTTGCCGAACCCGAACACCGTTGGGTTCGCCCATCACTAGTCATGATTGTCCCAAAGGTGCTTTTTGAATGGGCAACTGGACTTTCTTTGTTTTTTCCTTGAAGACCTTTCACTTCTCATCCAAGAAGCTGCTTCAGTTCGGAACTGAAGAAGCTTCTCAGATGAGAAGCAAAAGGTTTTCAAGGAAAAGCAAAGAAGGTCCACTTAGCTCTATTAAAAGCACCTTAGGGATCTGTCACTTTGTAGATGACTGGAGAGCAATGAGTTGCTCTACAGCTTCATCTTCTGGTATTTAGAGTCTCAATGTCTCAGCGAAGTAACTGGGTGGCAAAGGTCAGACAGGTTAAAAATCATGGATTTCCTCCTATCTTTCACTCTTTAGATCTACATGACAGTTTAACCAGCAGCTCACTGTATGGTCATTTTTATTTCCAGATCAAGGGGCAGACAATGAAAGCAAAATCTATCAAGGAAAAATCAGATGTAAAAGCGAAGTTAGAATATTCCTCAGTCGGTTTTACATTGCTGTCCCACTGAACAAATTAGCTTTTCATTCAATATTGATTCTGTGATTGCAATATAATGAACTTCATTCTATTCTTAAATCAGATTCATTATAGACATTAGGCATGCTTGATTTAATAGTAGGGGTACTGATTAAATCTCAGTTGTCCTGAACCAATGTATTTGTTAACGTTCCACTTAAACCAGGGGTCTCCAACCTTGGCAACTTTAAGACTTGTGGACTTCAACTCCCAGAATTCCTCAACCAGGATAGATAGATAGATAGATAGATAGATAGATAGATAGATAGATAGATAGATAGATAGATGATAAATCAATCAATCAATCAATCAATCAACCCAGTCCACAGCTCTTGGATGCTTTTTTGCTTCCACAATATATTCCACTATGTGTTGGACCACTAAAGGAACAGACTGGTGTGTCGTATCCTTGAGCACTACATCAAGAGGGGAACCTCTACTGTAATGCTCTCTACATCAGTGGTCCCCAACGTTTTTCCACCAGTTTCAGCAAGACAATTTTTCTATGGCCCAGTGGGGGCGGAAAGGGGCGTGGTTGGGGGTGGGATTAAGCATGGGGGTGCTGGTCCTCCCCGCCCCTCTTTCCCGCCATCGTCCTGTGGCCGGCAGAACCTGCCTCCCAAGCCCTCTTGCCCAGCGGGAGCTAAGCGCTGGAGAGAGGGGGTCAGGCTGGCCCTCCTGCCTCCCCCCCAGCCAAAAACGCAAAAGCGCCCCGCGGCAGAAGCCAAAAGAGGCTTGAGCCTCTCGGTCCTTCCCGCCCCTCTGTCCCATCCATCGTCCTGTGGCCGGCAGAACCTGCCTCCCGAGGCCTCTTGCCCGGCGGGAGGTGAAGCGCTGGAGGGAGGGGGTGGCGGCATGAGGGCCGGCAGCTGCTGACTCCACGGACCGGTGCAACATGCCCCGCGGCCCGGTACTGGTCCGCGGCCCGGTGGTTGGGGACCCCTGCTCTACATGGGGCTACCTTTGAAAAGTGTTCGGAAACTTCAGATCGTGCAGAATGCAGCTGCGAGAGCAATCATGGGCTTCCCAAGGTATGCCCATGTTACACCAACACTCTGCAGTCTGCATCGGTTGCCGATCAATTTCCAGTCACAATTCAAACTGTTGGTTATGACCTATAAAGCCCTTCATGGCATCGGACCAGAATATCTCCGAGACCGCCTTCTGCTGCACGAATCCCAGCGACCGATTAGGTCCCACAGAGTGGGCCTTCTCCGGGTCCCGTCAACTAAACAATGTCGGTTGGCGGGCCCCAAGGGAAGAGCCTTCTCTGTGGCGGCCCCGACTCTCTGGAACCAGCTCCCCCCAGAGATTAGAACTGCCCCTACCCTCCTTGCCTTTCGTAAACTCCTCAAAACCCACCTTTGTCGTCAGGCATGGGGGAACTGAGATATCCCCCCCGGGCCTATACAATTTATGTATGGTATGTTTGTATGTATGTCTGCTTAATAATGGGGTTTTTAAAAAATATTTTAAATTGTAAATTATTAGATTTGTCATGAACTGTTTTATTGTGTTGTGAGCCGCCCCGAGTCTACGGAGAGGGGCCGCATACAAATATAATAAATAAATAAATAAACTAAAGATCCTTTGAGGCTCCGGTCCAACTTGGTTTCCACCATGCTTCCCTTTTACAGATGACAGTGACTGCTGGGAAGAGACATAATTGTGCTGTTGTCCTTGCACCATAAATTTACAAAATTTATAAAATGTCAAGGTTATAACAACAGGGATAGGGAGCTGAGTTGTGAGCCTTGGCAATTGCTGGGCATTGATTGATGTAGTACGCAACATTAACGAAAATTAATTGAAGGGTGGGACATTTGTTGGTTCCACTAACTTGAGCAAAGACATTGTGTGCCTTGCAACCTGACCTTCCCCCAGCCAATTAATATTTTAAATAAAATAACCTTACTGCATAAGAAGTTTCAAGTTTATAAAAAACTACAGTTTTACTGTATTTATTTCTGCACCCCATCCTTGGCGTAAAATATTGGTAATTAACTGATCTCCTGTAGGCCTTGTATTACATTGGTCTGCCTTCTTGCTTAAACTATATACTGTACATACAATTTATGACTGTGGCCCACATGCAAACTTTTTGCCAATTATAACAGAAAAAACCTTACACTTAATCAAACATTATTATTATTATTATTATTATTATTATTATTATTATTATTATTAATAATAATAATAATAATAATAATTTGTATGTTTGTATGTATGTCTGCTTAATAATGGGTTATTTTTAAAATATTTTAAATTGTAAATCATTAGATTTGTCATGAACTGTTTTATTGTGTTGTGAGCCGCCTCGAGTCTACGGAGAGTCTACGGAGATTTGTATGCCACCCCTCTCCGTAGACTCAGGGTGGCTCACAATAAAGAAAAGATGTACAACAAATCTAATATTTAAAAGTAACTAAAACCCCTTATTTAAAAAGCAAAGACATACACACAAACATACCATGCATAAACTATATAGGCCTGGAGGAGATGTCTCAATTCCCCCATGCCTGATGGCAGAGGTGGGTTTTAAGGAGTTTACGAAAGGCAAGGAGGATGGGGGCAATCCTAATCTCTGGGGGGAGCTGGTTCCAGAGGGTCGGGGCTGCCACAGAAAAGGCTCCTCCCCTGTGTCCCCCCAGATGGCATTGTTTAGTCGATGGGATCTGGAGAAGGCCAACATTGTGGGACAAACCTGGTCGCTGGGATTCGTGCGGCAGAAGGCGGTCCCGGAGATATGCATTTAGAGTGGGATTAAATCAACTTTTCCTAAGTGGTTTTTGAAAACAAGATACTAGAAGATTGCCACAATTAACTGAACAGAGCTCCCAAATTTTTAAAAAATAGAATTAATTTCTTATCTGGAAACATTTTTTTTTTACCCTTTGGGGTTCATGCCACATTGTTGCATCCATCTTTTTAAGATCTGCCATTGTTGTTGATGCCAAATTTGTTGTTTTCTGGTTTGTTGCTTAGTTTATTCTTCATTGATGTTTCCAAAGCTGCCCAGCTTCTTGACACCTCTTTCCTACTCATCCCTTTTGAGGACAAAACAATATATGTCTTGCTCCTGTTACAATTATTTCACTAAGTCTTGTTGTGGTTCCGTCTGAGGCCCCTCCGGGAACGGCTGACCTTCTGTCGGTTTCCAGCTCAGAGGGAGAGGCTGAGGAACAGGAGGTGCAGACAGACGAGGAGGAGGAATCCCAGGCTGAAGAAGAGGGAGGACAGCCAGAGTCCCACCAGGGGGAGCTCTCCCCAGCAAGCAGCCTGGATTCCTTAGAGGAAAATGCACAAGCCATAATTGATCTGCGACAACGAAGAGCTACTCAGAGACGGAATCAATTGGCTAAGTACTTTCAGCATTAAAGTGGCAACAGCTGGGTTTGGGTGTGGTGCTCTTGGGAAAGGCTAAAAGGCAGACCCACCCTTCCTGGCTTGTGGAGTTTTATCTTTGAGAGTCGTGGGACCTGGCTGTGAACTTTGGCGTCTTGGAATCCTGGTTTGTGCCTTTGACTATTGAAACCTTGGGGGGGGGGTGCCAGCAAGAAGCTTGCTGTATTGTCTGGACATCAGGACCCTGCTGTAACGTATTATAGCCTGTCTGTTGGGAAGAACAGGTTTTCCTCTGTGCTTATTTTTTCCAGCTATAAAATACTTTTGGCTTTTACCAGAGTGTCTGGCTGTTTTTTCCAGTTGGTGTTGAGGTCTGGGGGAACCCAGACAGAACAAGTCTCCAGGATTTTTTAAAGGTTTGTCCAGACTATCAATTAATACTTCCAAGGTTAGTGCAAAACTTAGGGTATCATACTTCTGGTGACATCAGAATAATGGAAGGGATCTTCTAGTCTAGCAGGAGACCTTATACCCATGACCCAGACCTTATACCTGGACCAGAATATCTGCGTGACCGCCTTCTGCCGCACAAATCCCAGCGGCCGGTTAGGCCCCACAGAGTTGGCCTTCTCCGGGTCCTGTCGACTAAACAATGCCGTTTGGCGGGGCCCAGTGGAAGAGCTTTCTCTGTGGCGGCCTCAACCCTTGAACCAGCTCTCGCCAGAGATTAGGATTGCCCCCACCCGACGAATCTGCTGACGAAGCCTCCTCTGACCAAGGAAGCGAGTGACAGGGAAGAAGGGAGTTTGGCAGACAGCCCAGGAGGAGATCAATCATCTGTATCATCCTTGGATTCTGAACAAGAATTAATGACACATCCATGCATGCATAGAGTGATGCATAGGAGACAGCAACTGAAGGATTATTACAAGAGAAAATGAGGCCACCTGTGGTTGGGTGGGGCTGCTGTAATTAGTGCTACAGATAAAAAGAACAGTGTGCTGGTTTAGCCTTCTGGCAGTTTATCTGATTCATTGTTTCATCAAGATCGTGGTTTTTGTGCTGTTTAAGATTGTGTGTGGACTCTCTGGACTTTAGAATTGGACTCAATTTCCCAGTTATTGGGTGAGCAATTGGGTTGCATTTAACCTGTGCCTTGTGTGTACCAGAAAATCCCTTTGACATTTAAAAGGGAGCTGTTTCTGTTTTTCCGTTTATAAAAACTTTTGGGTTTTCCTTTTATCGTGTAGTGTGTGTCTTCCTGAACTAATTACCCTGTAATTACAGGTGTTTGAAACACGCCAGCAGAACAAGGAATAATGGATGGAAGTTGACCAAGGAGAGATTCAACCTGGAAATAAGGAGGAATTTTCTGACGGTGAGAGCGATCAGCCAGTGGAACAGCTTGCCTGCAATGGTTGTGAAAGCTCCAACACTTGAGACTTTCAGAGTGAGATTGGACTGCCATTTGTCCAAAATGGTGTAAGGACTCCAGCTTGAGCAGGGGGTTGGACTAGATGACCTGCAAGGTACCTTCCAACTCTAATAATAATCTAATCTTATCTAAAGTTATTGAAATGAAAGCTAGTGTATATGATTCTGTTATTATGGACATGATTCTGTGTTGGAGTCAATATTATTTTGATGAACAATATTAAATTGAACTGAATCCAAACATTTAATTCAATTCATTTAATTGTTTCTCAGGCTTGGAAAGCATCCTTCTGTGAACAGAAATTGCTTTTTGGCATGGAGCACAGCATCTCTACTAAGCCCAGTAGATTCTCCCATCAAGGCTGGGATAGCAAAATAAAAACTGGTCTTCACATTCAAGGGACAATTCCAGGGTTTAAGGTCAAATGTCAGTTGAACAGTTATCACATGAATTTCCAAGGGAGTCCAAGTAGAACAGACTGTTCCATAATTCAAGCTCTCTCAAATATTTTTAAAAAGCAAATGCAGCTGAAATGTTCATCATTATTAACTTACAGTTAAATTTTCATCATAAATATGAGTTTTGCTCTCTGACTGTAGTATGAAAAAAAAGGGATACAGGCAGTGATGGTCTACCAAAATTTTTACTACCACACTGTGGGCGTGGCTTATGCATTTCGTTTCAACATCTTTCAGTGCAAATTGAGTGCTCTGGGATGGAGCTCCATTTTCGCTACACCACTGCGTTCCCCCCCATTACATATGTTCTGTCGGGCTCTCTGGTAGACTCCTCCCCAAAATTCACAGGTACAAATTTCAGACACACACACATTTGAAAATTCAAAACAATGTTCTTTATAATGAAAATTAACTTAAACTAAGCCCTCTTTTCGTATAGCAAAGAGCACTCGTCTCCAAACAAACTGGTAATTTGTACAAGTCCCTTATCAGTTCTGTGATACTTAGCTTGCAGCTGTGAGGCAATTCACAGTCCTTCTTCTTTCACAAAGTGAAACACACTTTGCTCTGGTTTAGTTTCAAAGCGGGGAAAAATCAGCACACAAAAAGTCAAAGTCAGTAAAGCACTCACGAAACACAACGATCAGATAATCCTCCACAATGGCCAAACCCACGGGCTGCTCTTTATAGCACCCTCACTAATTACCACAGCCCCACCCAACCACAGGTGGCCTCATTTTCTTTGATAATAATCTCTCAGTTGTTGTTGCCTATGCATCGCTCTCCGCATGCTTGGCTGTATCATTAACTCTTGTTCTGAATCCAAGGAGGAGCTAGATAATTGATCTCCTTCTGAGCTGTCTGCCCCACTCTCCTCCTCCCTGTCACTCATGTCTTCTTGGTCAGAGGAGCCTTCATCATCAGATTCCACCAGGGGCAAAACAGGCCTGCAGCATGTGGATGTCTCCCCGACATCCACAGTCCTTGAGGCAGGAGCTGGGCCAGGGCTAACCACAACAATATATAAAGTGTTAATGATACACACACGCACGCACACAGCTCTTCTAAAATTATACACATTCAACCTCATTTGCTGCAATAGGAAAAACATACCCAGAACCCAGAAAAAAGAAAATCTGACCAAAATGTTACTACCAGTACTGCGTACGTGACCCTACCCGTAGGAGCCCATCACTGGATACAGGTAATTTTAATGCACTAAGGTAGAGTAAACCTCATTGTCTTTTAGTAGTTATTTGAAATAAATCAAACCCAAATAAATAAGCCACATTCCTAAGTAAACATTCTTAAAATCAATGCATGAAAGACAAAATACATGAGCACACAACAGATAAAAATTTAAAGTAAACCGCTCTAAACTCAACTGCAGGAAATACGACTTCAGTAACCGAGTAGTTGATGCATGGAACTCACTACCTGACTCTGCAGTATCGTCACCTAATCCCCAAAACTTTACCCTTAGACTTTCCACTGTTGACCTCTCCCAATTCCTAAGAGTTCGGTAAGGGGCATGCATAAGTGTACCAGAGTGCCTTCCATCCTAATGTTTCTCTTTTACTAATATCATGCACCTCTACTTATGAACTTAATTTGTTCTGTGACCAGGTTTTTAAGTAGAAAAGTTTGTAAGAAGAAGCAATTTTTCCCTTAGGAATCAAGGTAAAAGCAAATAATGTATGCAGGGAGGGTGGCGGCCCTATTTACTCCCAGGAGATTCCTAGAGAGTGAAGGAAAAATCCATTGTGTATAAAATAATTTAAGTTTTATTTTAAAAATATCAGTATTTGCTGTCTGTAGCTTCTGTCTTTAACGAGATTAGGATTTCCTGTTTTTCCTTATCTTGTGACTGTCATTTTGGGATCTGTTTTTAACAAGATAAATGTTTGCTGATTAACAAGATAAATGTTTGCTGTTTACCCAATAAACCATATAAGGTGCTATTCATCTCCGGGAGAGGGAGGCAGGATGTGGACCATATTTGGGCAAGGAATTCTGTGTACCCCTATGATAGGTTGAGGAATTCTATGTACCTTTGTGATTTGTAAAACCTATATAACCTGCTCTTTAGCTTATGTACACGTGTCTCTTCCCTTGTGAACCGTTTTTGGTATACCCAGAGAGAATAAACATTTCTGTTCTCTTTGTCCAAACGTCTTGTGTGAACTTTTTCATAAAATTTCAGCACACAAGAGGACCCACGGAGGCCTCTCCCCAACTTTTCCGGCCCTGTTTCCTCCCATGAGATTCCTAGAGAGGTCACAAAGAGGCTTCTCCCCGCCTTTTCTGGTCCTAGGAGATTCCTAGAGAGGCTCCACGAAGACTTCTCCCCACCTTTTCTGGCCCTGTTTCCTCCCAGGAGATTCCTAGAAGGCCACACAGAGGCTTCTCCCTGCCTTTTCTGGTCCTAGGAGATTCCTAGAGAGGCCCCACGAAGGCTTCTCCCCACCTTTTCTGGCCCTGTTTCCTCCCAGGAGATTCCTAGAGAAGCCCCACAGAGGCTTCTCCTTGCCTTTTCCGGCCCTGTTTCCTCCCAGGAAATTCCTAGAGAGGCCCCACGGAGGCTTCTCCCTGCCTTTTCCAGTTACAGTTTCAGAGGCTCGGGTTGGTAAGTGGAAAATGGTTCTTTAGAAGAGGCAAAAAAATCTTGAACACCCAGCTCTTATCTAGAACAGTTCTTAAGTAGATGTGTTCTTTGGTAGAGGTATCACTGTATATAAATATTATATCTTTGTATACCACCAATACTTACAGACCTTGACAAAACAAACAAACAAACAAAATATTGACAGGGGGGGGAGGAAGAACATTTACAGATAGTAACTGAGTAGGACTGTAACAAAACCAACTCTGGGTCTCGTTGAAATAAACCAGTCATTTGCAGCAGCCTTCTGCCCTTAAGTACTGAGAAATTGCTTTTGCAAACCTTCATTTAAGCCCAAGGAGTTTTGTTCCACTTACACAGATGGAAATGGAGGCCCCTGTCCCCATGTTAATTCTGAACCAGAAGTTTGTTTGTTTGTTTGTTTGTTTGTTTGTTTGTTTGTTCGTTCGTTCATTTGTCCAATACACAAATACATAGGAAGAAAAATAGACATGTAGTAATATACATAAGGGTAAAGTGAACTTAGAGGAGAGGATATATAAAAGAAAGAAAATATATATGATAAGTGAGAGAAAGGAAAGACAATTGGACAGGGGACGAAAGGAACACCAGTGCACTTATGTACACCCCTTACTGGCCTCTTAGGAACCTGGAGAGGTCAATCGTGGAGAGTCTAAGGGAGAAATGTTGGGGGTTAGGGGTTGACACTATTGAGTCCGGTAATGAGTTCCACGCTTCGATAACTCGATTGTTGAAATCATATTTTTTACAGTCAGGTTTGGAGAGGTTCGTATTAAGTTTGAATCTGTTGCGTGCTCTTGTGTTGTTGCGGTTGAAGCTGAAGTAGTCATTGACCGGTAGGACATTGCAGCATATGATCTTGTGGGCAATACTTTAGGCGCCGTAGTTCTAGGCTTTCTAGGCCCATGATTGTTAGTCTATTTTCGTAGGGTATTCTGTTTCGAGTGGAGGAGTGAAGGGCTCTTCTGGTGAAATATCTTTGGACATTTTCAAGGGTGTTGATGTCTGAGATGTGGTATGGGTTCCAGACAGGTGAGCAGTAGTCTAGGATGGGTCTGGCAAAAGTTCTCTTAGGAGAGAAAGCCCACAGTCCAATCATGGTTTTCTTTTGCCCATCAGCAGCTCACAGGGCTGGGGCTTTGTAGACATTCATCCTTCAAAGTAGACTTGGCAGGCACTAAAGTAAACAGCCAAAGGCAGTCCTTAGAGGCACCAGATTTCTGCTTGGGATGCTCACTGTACCTACTGAACCCTTGGACAAAAGCTCCCTGGGATGTCAAAGCTAAGGATGTTGCCATGGCATCCTGCATACCAGGAAGCAATGAACCAGGAAGCAATGAATTTCCGGGAATGTGTTCTCTGGCCAGCAAGACACCCAATAGGCGCTGACAGGATTAATTAGAGTGACAAACATATTTATTTATTCATTTTGTTCCATTTTTTTTTATGCCGCCCTTCTCCTTTGACTCAGGGCGGCTTACAACATGTTAGCAATAGCACTTTTTAACAGAGCCAGCATATTGCTGTTCTGTTGGGCTCTCTGGTAGACTCCTCCCGAAAATTCAAAGGTACAAATTTCAGATATATACACGTTTGAAAATTCAAAACAATGTTCTTTATAATGGAAATTCAAATAAACTAAGCACTCTTTTTGTATAGCAAAGAGCACTCATCTCCAAACAACCTGGTAATTTGTACAAGTCCCTTATCAGTTCTTAGATACTTAGCTTGCAGCTGTGAGGCAATTCACAGTCCTTCTTCTTTCACAAAGTGAAACACACTTTGCTCTGGTTTAGTTTCAAAGCGGGGGAAAATCAACACACAAAGGTCGAAGTCAGCAAGACAGGCACGAAACACAGCGATCAGATAATCCTCCACAATGGCCAAAACCACACACTGCTAATTAATTACCACAGCCCCACCCAACCACAGGTGGCCTCATTTCCTTTGATAATAATATCTCAGTTGTTGTTGCCTATGCATCGCTCTCCGCATGCGTGGCTGTATCATTAACTCTTGTTCCAAATCCAAGGAGGAGACAGATAATTGGTCTCTTTCTGAGCTGTCTGCCAAACTCTCCTCCTCCCTGTCACTCATGTCTTCTTGGTCAGAGGAGCCTTCATCATCAGATTCCACCGGGAGCAAAACAGGCCTGCGGCATGTGGATGTCTCCCCAACATCCACATTCCTTGGGGCAGGAGCAGGGCCAGAGCTAACCACAACCATTGCCCCCACAATCTGGGTCCCCATTTTACCTACCTCGGAAGGATGGAAGGTTGAGTCAACCTTGAGCCGGTGATGAGATTTGAACTGTTGACCTACAGATCTAGCAGTCATCTTTATTGACTGCTAGAGGGTTCAATAGCTGGATGCAGGTGGAGGTTGCTGCAGGACTGCACTCTACTCACTGTGCCACCTTGGCTCATATTACCACATGTGGTCGATCTGCCCAAAAGCAAAACAATGTTGGAATAAAATCAAAATGCAATTAGAAGAGATCACCAAAGGAAAAAAATGGAGATGAAACGGGAAATATTTTTATTGGGAATACATGTGATAACAGCTGCATTGCTCTAAATTGGAAAAATTATTATTATTATTATTATTATTATTATTATTATTATTATTATTATTTTATTATTATTATTAATTAGATTTGTATGCCGCCCCTCTCCGAAGACTCGGGGTGGCTCACAACAGTAATAAAAACAGTATAACAATGGGACAAATCTAATATAAAACCCCCAATAATTAAAAACCATACAGCACATACACAACAAACATGAAATATAAAAATCCTGGGGGAGATGTCTTAGTTCCCCCATACCTTGTGATATAGATGGGTCTTGAATAACTTGCGAAAGACAAGGAGGGTGGGGGCCATTCTAATCTCTGGGGGGAGTTGATTCCAGAGGGCTGGGGCCGCCACAGAGAAGACTCTTTCCCTGGGTCCCACCAAGCGACATTGTTTAGTCGACGGGACCCAGAGAAGGCCAACTCTATGGGACCTTATTGGCCGCTGGGATTCGTGCGGTAGAAGGCGGTTCCGGAGGTATTCTGGTCCAATGCCATGTAGGGCTTTAAAGGTCATTACCAACACTTTGAATTGTGACCGGAAACTGATCGACAGCCAGTGCAGGCCACGGAGTGTTGTACAAACGTGGGCGAATCTAGGAAGCCCCACAATAGCTGTTGCGGCTGCATTCTGCACGATCTGAAGTTTCTGAACACTTTTCAAAGGTAGCCCCATATAGAGAGCATTGCAGTAATCGAACCTCGAGGTGATGAGGGCTTGAGCGACTGTGAGAAATGACCCCCTGTCCAAGTAGGGCCAGATATATATACCACCAGAAGAAAACTTAAAAACGTGATTAGAAAAGTCTTAAGAATATGCCAAAATGGATAAGCTTACAAAAGCAAAACATTGTTGGAATAAAACCAAAGTGCAATTAGAAGAGATCACCAAAGAAAAAAAAATAGAGATGAAACCGGAAATATTTTTATTGGGGATACTACCTGAAACCTACAAAAATAAAATAAAATAAATAAATGCAATATTTAATAATACATGTGATAACAGCTGCAAGAATGATCTTTGCCCAAAATTGCGAAAATAAATATATATATACCACCAGAATAAAACTTAAAAACTTGATTAGAAAGGTCTTAAGAATGTGCCAAAATGGATAAGCTTACAAAACCAAAACAATGTTGGAATAAAATCAAAATGCAATTAGAAGAGATCACCTACAAAAAATAAAATAAAATAAATGAATACAATATTTAGTAATGCATGTGATAACAGCTGCAAGGATGATCTTTGCCCAAAATTGGGAATATTCGGGGCAAAACCCGAACTCAGAACAATCTACATATATATATATATGTTCTGTCTGGGTCCCCACAGCCGCCAACACCAACTAAAAAGAGTATCCAGACACACTGGTAAAAAGCAAAGGCAGTTTATATATTTGAAAGCAAACACAGGTAACAAAAACTGTTCTTACAGACAGGAACGTTATGAAGCTTCACAGAGGTTTCACGACGGCCAGGCAATAAAACAGGATTCTTGCTGGCAAAAGCAACACTGGAGGTAATAAAACCCACGCCTCCCCCAAGTCTTCAGCCTTCGAAGCCACAAGCCAGGATCAGAGACGCCAAGAATCGAAGCAAGGTCACAGGACTCCCAATTGATAACTCTCCACAATACAGTAAGGGCGGGCCTGCCTTTTCAACCCTGCTGAGGAGAACCACACCCAAACCCAGCTGTTACCAATTCAGGGATGGAAATAACTTGCTAATTGGCCCCTTCTTTGGGCTGCCCGTCTCTGCCTCATATCTATGATAGCCTGGGCGTCTTCATCTAATGAATCCAGGCTACTCGCTGGGGAGAGCCCCCCCCCGGGGGTCTCAGGCTGCTCTCCCTCCTCCTCTTCCTCTTCTGCCTGGTCCTCCCCCTCCTGTTCATCGTCCTCCCCCTCTGAGCATGGATCCGGCAGAGTTCCAGCCGTTCCCTGAGGAGCCTCAGGCTGAATCACAACATATATACCACCAGAAGAAGATATATATACCACCAGAAGATATATGTACCAGAAGATATATATACCACCAGAAGAGAAGTTAAAACGTGATTAGAAAGGTCTTAAGATTGTGCCAAAATGGATATGTTTACAAAGGAAATACAGAGGAAGAAAAAGAGGAAACAGAATATTATAAAGTATGGGGGAAGTGGTGTGAGTGGTTAGAGAAGAGGGATAAAGGATAAGAGAATAATGTAAGAAAAAGGACAAGGAAGTTACTAGATGGTATTAAACATAAACAAATGAAAGGGAACTAGAAAATAAAGTAGAAATAGAGTACACTTATTATATAATGTATATAAATGGAATTGTGGAAATATATGTATATAATTGAAATGAAAAACTGAAGAGGAAAAAAACCTGTAAAATCTAAAATGTTCTAGCGACGCGAAATTGTTGCAAAGAAGGAGATTGTATAAATTCCTATGTTTTGTTTTTAGATTAGATGTATAGATTAGATTTATTGGATTTATATGCCGCCCCTCTCCGCAAACTCGGGGTGGCATATATTTTAACTTTAAAATGTTCAATAAAAATTATTATTTCAGGAGGGAAGTGTTTTTAATTGGAAAGTGAACACAAGAACAAGGGGACACAATCTGAAGTCAGTTTGGGGAAAGACCAAAAGCAACATGAGAAAATATTATTTGACTGAAAGAGTAGTAGATCCTTGGAACAAACTTCCAGCAGACGTGGTTGGTAAATCCACATGAAATGAATTTAAACATGCCTGGGATAAACATATATGCATCCTAAGATAAAATACAGGAAATAGTATAAGGGCAGATTAGATGGACCATGAGGTCTTTTTCTGCCGTCAGTCTTCTATGTTTCTATGTTTCTATTTTTGAAAAAATTAAAAATAAAGACAGAAAGGAGACAATGGTGGGAAGCTTTCCAAGGACTTCATTCTGCGAAGAAGCAATGCACGTTTTTAGATCTAGAGTTTCTTAGGGGAAGGGAACAACTGGGGGTCAGAGGAAATCTTTTGGGGCAAGAATTTCACAATGTGGGGAATGTTAAGTCCTCAGCTACTGGTGTATGGTCCTTTGCAGGAGAAAAAAGAGGTCAATTTGACGGTCATGATGGTATAATTGAACCTCTGCCAGTTCTTTGTGGTTGTATCTTTGGAAAAGGAGGCTTGTCTCCAGTGGTGGGCTGCTAGCCGGAACGCCTAATTGGGCTCTGGAGGTACCGTGAGTTTGAGCGGAATTATGCTACTGTACCTGTGCAGGTAGCAAAATCACGCACAGAGATGCAGATGCACCTGTGTTCCAACGAGTTTTTTTGCTTTGTTGGGGTTGAGTTTGCGTCTGATAACTCCCATCCAGGCCAGTGATGGTCTACGAGCCGGAACACTAAATTGTGCTCGCCGCGGCGGCTCGTAAGTTCTTGCGTGACCAAAGCGATTTTGCTGCTGCACCTATAAAGTTAGCAAAATTGCACCCGTGTTTCAGCGAAGTTTTACCTGCGGCTCCGTGCGTGATTTTGTTACCTCCACAGGTACAGCAGGTCCCACAGAGTCGGCCTTCTCCGGGTCCCGTCGACTAAACAATGTCGTCTGGCAGGACCCAGGGGAAGAGCCTTCTCTGTGGCGGACCCGACCCTCTGGAACCAGCTCCCCCCAGAGATCAGAATTGCCCTCACCCTCCTTGCCTTTCGCAAGCTCCTTAAAACCCACCTCTGTCATCAGGCATGGGGGAATTTAGATATGTTTTGTTTTTTAATAAGGGTTTTTTAAATGATTTTTTAATTATTAGATTTGTAATATATTGTTTCTATTGTTGCTGTGAGCCACCCCGAGTCTGCAGAGAGGGGCGGCATACAAATCTAATAAATAATAATAATAATAATAATAATAATAATAATAATAATAATAACTTACAAGCCGTGGCGGCGAGCACAATTTAGTGTTCCAGCTCATAGCCCACCACTGATCTAGACCCTCATAGGTCTGGATTGCAGAGGGCTCAACAAAGGAGAGAAAAGGGAACCTCCCCTGCTGCCCACCTGCCTTCTTTCCTTCCTATCACACAAATTGAAAACGACCCACGCATCAGTTCAGTGTTGCCTCCTGGTTTGTCGCATTGTCATGCTGGCAGTCCAGGGAACTGTCTGCAGGCTCAGCCGTGATACAGAAGTGAATTAATCTTTGTGTCTGAAGTCCAACCAGTTGCCTGAGTGGTATGCTACTCCCTAGAGAGGATCTTCCCTCAAGAGCTGCCACAAGTAATGGGCAGCCAAAATTTTTACTGCCACGCTGTGGGCATAGTTCCCTCTAAGCTGAGCAGTGAGCAATCGCTCACTTAAAAATCATCATCAACTCAGAGTTTTCCAAACCTGCCCAGAAGCCGAGAGGGAAAGAGTGAGAGGGAAGGAGAGAGAGAGGAAGAGAGGAAGAGAGAGAAACAGATAGAAAAAAGAGAGGAAGGAAAAGAGAAAGAAAAAGAATGGGAGTAAGGAAGAGAGAAAGAAAATCAAAATCTAGTTTGAAACTAGCTCAACTATTTAAGTGGCATTTTGATATTGATAGAGTTGCCCTATTATGAGCTCACTGTTATAGACACACAGTACAGTATTTTATTTTGAAATTCTCTGAGGCAAAACAGGGTGGGTTTTTTATTTGTTTGTTTGTTTGTTTGTTTGTTTGTTTGTTTGTTTGTTTGTTTGTTTGTTTGTTTGTTTATTTATTTATTTATTTATTTATTATTTCTGTGCCGCCCAGTCGCGAAGGGACTGCCGCTCAGACACTATACTTTTCCGCCCACCCCCAAAAACTATTAGAGGGAACACTGGCTGTGGGTGTGGCTTATTTTGTGGGTGTGGCATGATGGTCATGTGAGTGGTAGGAGTGGCTTGCCCACCATGTGACCAGGTGGGAGTGGTTTGAACAATCATCATCGTTCAAGTGAACTGTTAAGTCCTCGACTTACAACCTCACCAGTGTCGCTCTCTGGCATGACAATTTGCTTCGCGTTTCCTGCGCTCTCCTTCCTAGGCCACACCCTGCCTCAGGCTGGGTAGCTAGGTGAACAGGTGCCAATCAGCTGTTGAGAAAAGAGGGGGGAGGAAATGGGCCCCCTCCAAGTCCTGCCGGTGCTGGTCTCCCTGCCGCTTTCCGAGGAGGAGAACAAGGAGTATGGGAGGGAGGGATAGTCACCTGGACCTGGGCCCACAGCTTCATAGAAACATAGAAGACTGACGGCAGAAAAAGACCTCATGATCCATTTAGTCTGCTCTTATACTGTTTTCTGTATTTTATCTTAGGGTGGATATATGTTTATCCCAGGCATGTTTCAATTCAGTTACTGTGGATTTATCAACATTCATTTTATGTTGTGAGCTGCCCCGAGTCCTTGGAGAGGACAGCATACAAATCCAATAAATAAATAAATAAATTTCCACTGGTGGAACTGCGTTCTACCCCATCCTGCCTGCTGCCCATCCCTGGCTGCCACAATGGGGTGCTCAGCATTTCAAATTTTATTTTTATTTATTTATTTATTCATTTGTCCAATACATAAATACATAGGAAGAAAGATAGACATGTGATAATATAAAAGAGGGTGAAAGTGAACTTAGAGGAGAGGATATATGAAAGGAAGAGAATATATAGGATAGTTGAAAGAAAGGAAAGATTATTGGACAGGGGACGAAAGGCACACCAGTGCACTTATGTACGCCCCTTACTAGCCTCTTAGGAACCTGGAGAGGTCAATCGTGGAGAGTCTAAGGGAGAAGTGATGGGGGTTAGGGGTTGACACAATTGAGTCCGGTAATGAGTTCCACGCTTCGATAACTCGGTTGTTGAAATCATATTTTTTACAGTGAAGTTTGGAGCGGTTCGTATTAAGTTTGAATCTGTTGCGTGGTCTTGTATTATTGTGGTTGAAGCTGAAGTAGTCATTGACCGGTAGGACATTGCAGCATATGATCTTGTGGGCAATACTCAAATCGTGTTTTAAGCACCGTAGTTCTAGGCTTTCTAGGCCCAGGGTTGTTAGTCTATTTTCATAGGATATTCTGCAGAACCAGAGACTATCAACAAAACCAGAGACGATTGCTGGTTGCTTTGCAGGAAGAGAGGAGACAAAGACCTCACAGGAGTTAAAATGCCTTTTGTCGCTTTTTTAAAAACTGGGCTCAAATGGATTTGACTCACATGCATGCACAGCTGGACTAGGGCCAGAGACAAACAAGGATTCGTCTGAAAGTGCTCCTGTGGTGGACAGTGGAGAAATTTGAGCTGCAGGCTTCATAATATGGACAGATGTTCAGAAGGAATCGTTGTCCTGACTATTGTACCTTCCTTGCCTGAAGAAATAAAACTCTTCCTTACCAAATTGTTTTCTTTTGCTCACCTATACTCATCCATGTTATCCTTACAATAATAGGAAATAATATTTTTAGTAGGAAAGTGAACACAAGAACAAGGGGGCACGATCTGAGGTGAGTTGGGGGAAAGATCAGAAGCAATGTGAGAAAATATTATTTGACTGAAAGAGCAGTAGATGCTTGGAACAAACTTCCAGCAGACCTGGTTGGCAAATCCACAGTCACTGAATTTAAACATGCCTGGGATAAACACATATCCACCCTAAGATAAAATACAGAAAATAGTATAAGGGCAGACTAGATGGACCATGAGGTCTTTTTCTGCCGTCAATCTTCTGTGTTTCTATGTTTCTAATAAGAATTAATTTGACAAGTATGATTAAAATAAATACAATGGAGTAAGCTAGATGAACTTACAATGAAAGCCCCATTTATTTCTATAAGGGTTCAATAGCCGGATGCAGTCAGGAATTGAAACTCTCTGCTTGTGTTTTGCATTTGGATCAGATTTCTTTTCAGGCGGGGAGGGGAGAGTAGAACTCCTTAGCCTCACAACTTGTTTATTTATTTATTTATTTAAATATGTATGGCACCCAATTCTGAAGGATTAATAATCAATTAAAAATTAATAATAATATAAGAAATATTCATGCTCCAATGGTCATTTCAAAAAATCCTTTCTTAGTGAGTACCTAGAAGCCAAGAGGGACATACGTGGCAAATTTCAAGTTTGTAGGCTTTATGGTTTTGGAGATTTCATGATTAATGCATGAGTGATTCTCTCTCTCTCTCTCTCTCTCACACACACACACACACACACACACACAAACACAAACACACACATATATATATACACTATCTACCAAAAGAAAACCCATACCAACCGTTATCTAAATGCACACTCACACCACCACCCCGCACAAATCACCTCAGTGGCCAAAACTCTCATCACCAGAACCAAACGCTTAGCTGACCATGAGCACTTAAAAACTGAATTGAACAAACTCAAAGATGTATTAATTTCTAATGGATTCGAAGAGAAAACAATCACAAACCTAATCAAAAAAGAGACACCCCCCAAAAAACAAGATCAAGAACAGGACAATGGTACCACCATCCTCCCTTACATCAAGGGCACCACAGACAAAATTAGTAAAATTCTGCACAAACATAACATCAAAACTTCATTTTGCACCAACCAAAAAATATCTAATATCCTAAGGAGCCCCAAAGATAAAATCCAATTGGAATACCAAGGAATCTATGAAATCCCTTGCAAAACATGTGCAGCCACATACATTGGACAAACCAACCGAAGAGTAAGTGCACGCCTTGCAGAACATGTGAATGCAGTTAAAAAAGAAGAAAAGACTTCCTCCCTTGTCCAGCACATTAAAAAAACAGGTCACGAAATTGACTTTGAAAAAACTAAATTACTTCACAAAACAGAGAATTTATATAGAAGAATTGCTCTAGAAGCCATAGAAATTGAGAGGAGACCCCTTTGCATAAATAAAAGAGATGACACGTCCCGCCTACCAGAAATTTGGAAACCAGCCTTAAACAAAAAAAACACTTCATAAAAATCACCATGTCAATCCTTCTAATAATTATGATTTTGGAATTTTGAAATTTGGAAACCAGCCTTAAACAAAAAACACTTCATAAAAATCACCATGTCAATCCTTCTAATAATTATGATTACACCAACCAATCAGATCACTGAAACATAATCACCCAATCTATTTGCTACATTCAAACCAAATCTCCATCATCAGGCTGAAGTTTCCAAGCTTCGTGCTGTTGTAAAATGGAATGTTTGCAACTGTCATTTCTTCCTAGTATATAGTGTGGGGGTGGAGATTTGGTTTGAATGTAGCAAATAGATTGGGTGATTATGTTTCAGTGATCTGATTGGTTGGTGTAATCATAATTATTAGAAGGATTGACATGGTGATTTTTATGAAGTGTTTTTTGTTTAAGGTTGGTTTCCAAATTTCAAAATTCCAAATTCATAATTATTAGAAGGATTGACATGGTGATTTTTATGAAGTGTTTTTTTGTTTAAGGCTGGTTTCCAAATTTCAAAATTCCAAAATCATAATTATTAGAAGGATTGACATGGTGATTTTTAGGAAGTGTTTTTTTTGTTTATTTTGTTTAAGGCTGGTTTCCAAATTTCTGGTAGGCGGGACGTGTCATCTCTTTTATTTATGCAAAGGGGTCTCCTCTCAATTTCTATGGCTTCTAGAGCAATTCTTCTATATAAATTCTCTGTTTTGTGAAGTAATTTAGTTTTTTGAAAGTCAATTTCGTGACCTGTTTTTTTAATGTGCTGGACAAGGGAGGAAGTCTTTTCTTCTTTTTTAACTGCATTCACATGTTCTGCAAGGCGTGCACTTACTCTTCGGTTGGTTTGTCCAATGTATGTGGCTGCACATGTTTTGCAAGGGATTTCATAGATTCCTTGGTATTCCAATTGGATTTTATCTTTGGGGCTCCTTAGGATATTAGATATTTTTTGGTTGGTGCAAAATGAAGTTTTGATGTTATGTTTGTGCAGAATTTTACTAATTTTGTCTGTGGTGCCCTTGATGTAAGGGAGGATGGTGGTACCATTGTCCTGTTCTTGATCTTGTTTTTTGGGGGGTGTCTCTTTTTTGATTAGGTTTGTGATTGTTTTCTCTTCGAATCCATTAGAAATTAATACATCTTTGAGTTTGTTCAATTCAGTTTTTAAGTGCTCATGGTCAGCTAAGCGTTTGGTTCTGGTGATGAGAGTTTTGGCCACTGAGGTGATTTGTGCAGGGTGGTGGTGTGAGTGTGCATTTAGATAACGGTTGGTATGGGTTTTCTTTTGGTAGATAGTGTGTCCTAGGCTGCCATTGGGTTTTTTATAGACCAGTACATCTAGAAAGGGAAGTTGATCATTGATATATATATATATATGGCCCTGGGTTGGTCCGAGAGGCAAATAAGGAGCTGTGATGTTCCTTTGATACACCAGGATGATTCGACACAAAAAATATGTAACCCTTCCCTGGTGCAGAGCTGAAGGGATTGGATACTGTAGCCTAGAGGATAATTCTCTGCCTTACAAGGCAAAGGTTGCACGTTCAAGTCCCAGTGGGTATGGCTAGCTGATGAGGCCAAAATAAGGCCAAAATAGATCTAGCCCAGTCTCCCTTAATTTTCAAATTCCAGCTAAAAACATTTGACACACACACACACACACACACACACACACATATATATATATATATATATATATATATATATATTATATATAATTTATTACTTTATAGAAGACTTTTTAATTGTATATTTACTGAGTATATTTACTGAGTGTTTTTATTTGTTCTGGTCTCTGGTTTAAGACTGCAATATATTGAATTAAACTAGGGTTTTGCTACACTGCAATGTTCTAAGATCCCTGGGGAAATCTTGTCTTGAATTTATAAAACAAATAAAACCAATATTTCAGTTCTGTGGTTGGTGGCTTCTTTAATAAATTGTATTTATTCCTTGGTTTTACATATTTCAATTGAACATTTTTTAACAGCTCCTAATGGAAGATGCAGTAAATTTTTGGCCATCCAACATCTTCATTGGTATTAAATGCTACATTCTTGTTGTGCTGGTTACTTCATAGATCACAGGATCTTTTGGCAACCTACGAGATTCCTCAGAGGAAAAAAAAAGGGTCTTCGGTCAGTCTCTCCCTACCCAGTAACATTAAGATTCCTGAAGAGGGAAGAAGTACTGTACCAACCGGGCCAAAATTAAGTACAAGGATTACATGTAAATGAATATAAAATACACTCGTTGCACCAGAAAATACTTAGCAAAACAATGTGAGTGAGAAGAGGAACCTCATTCAGAAGACTGAACATGCCAGTTCTAGAATCCAACTTTTTTGCACACTTGCCATGGCTTGTACACTCAGCCTCCTGAGAGCAGAGAGGTCATCAAGAGAAACTCCACCTCAACAGCCGAGCTTCACTGCACCTTAAAAGTCTCTTGGTCAGTTGCACTCCCGCATTGTCATTCCTAGGCACAAGCAGCATGGTGCTAATTACGGGCAAGGGCAAAGCAGAAGGCCCCGTTGTGTTGTTGGAACTTAGCCGCAATGGCCAGGACGTGGTGTTTTGGCTCGAAGGTCCACGTGTTTCGAAGACGTATCAAAAGTGTCATAAAAACCTTTATACGCAGATGCAAAAGTTACTAAAAGTATAAAAACAGCAGCAACTGATTCCACATAGTCATTAACACTCTGGAGGCAGCTGTGGAGGAATGAGAGTTTGGGTTTGGGGCTGATGGCCATGTGTTCCATGCCAACAGGGAAGCATGGCTACCAGGAGGAGAATCCCTCCGAAGAGGACACACAGGCCACTGAAGTAGAAAGCCACATCGTAAGAAGAGGTCCAGTCGTAAAACCAACCTGAAAGAGAACAGAGAGAGATGCCAAAAACAGATCCAAGCCTTCTTATCTCACACGCATGCTATTAAAGATGATTTCCTCTTCCATAAAAATAATAATAAATATTATTAATAATAATTTATTGGATTTGTAGGCCGCCCCTCTCCGCAGACTCGGGGCAGTTAACAACAATAATAAACACAACATATACAATCCAATAAGGGGCAAGTACAAGTGCACTAGAGTGCCTTCCGTCCCCTGTCCTATTGCTCTCCTATATCTCCTATACCTTTCTTCCATTCCTATATCTCTTCTTCTATTCTTTCATTCCTATATCTCTTCTTCTATTCTTTCATTGATATGTTCTATTACTTTATCTTCTTTTCTATTATTTCTTCGATATATATTACTATGAGTATCTCCTCTATAACCTTCATCATGTATTTTATTATGTGTATATAGATATATACCCACTAAACCCTCATTGTGTATTGGACAAAATAAATAAATAAATAAAATAAAATAAATAATAAAAACAACTAAAAACTCCTATTATAAAACCAAACATACACACAAACATACCATGCATAACTTGTAATGGCCTAGGGAGAAGAGCTATCTCAACTCCCCCATTCCTGGCGGTATAAGTGAGTCTTGAGTAGTTTACGAAAGACAGGGAGGGTGGGGGCAGTTCTAATCTCCAGGGGGAGTTGGTTCCAGAGGGTCGGGGCCACCACAGAGAAGGTTCTTCCCCTGGGGCCCGCCAAATGACATTGTTTAGTCGACGGGACCCGGAGAAGGCCAACTCTGTGGGACCTTATCGGTCGCTGGGATTCGTGCGGTAGCAGGCGGTTCCGGAGGTAATCTGGTCCATGTCACGCCAGAGCATGATTGCTCAGGAAACAGTCAGGCCAGGAAGCCAGAGCTTTGGACCTGAGCCGTTAACAAGCCACAATTGCAGACAATGGCCCTACTCTTGCCGGATGTTGCTATCACGGAGGTGGAAAGGATTACCATATTGTTCAGAGTATAAGACGCCTCCCAGGAAGAAAGGCCTCTGCCTCCCAGCAATTTGCCAAATAGCAAACAGCAAACAGCACAGATGATATACACCAGTTATGGCGAATTTTTTTTTTCATCGGGTGCCGAAAGCGCGTATGTGTGTGCTATCATAAACTCCTCAAAACCCACCTTTATCGTCAGGCATGGGGGCCTGTACAATTTATGTATGGTATGTTTGTATGTATGTCTGCTTAATAATGGGGGTTTTTAAAAAATATTTTAAATATTTTAAATTGTAAATTATTAGATTTGTTATGAACTGTTTTATTGTGTTGTGAGCCGCCCCGAGTCTACGGAGAGGGGCGGCATACAAATCTAATAAACAATAATAATAATAATAATAATAATAATAATAATAATAATAATAATAATAATAATAATATCAGGCATGCATGAGTACCCACACCTATAATTCAATGCCTGGGGATGGAGAAAACAGCCTCCCCTGCTCCCTTGGAGGCCTGAAACAGCCCATTGTCCAAAGTCTGTTGGGCCTGATAGGGATGTTTTTCCCCCTCCCCAGGCTCCAGAGGCAAAAATGTCTTCCACATCCCCCCTCCAGAGACTCTCTGGAAACCGAAACCACCATCCCCAAACCGCCAAAAATCAGCTGGTCAGCACACACATGCTCGTTGGAGCTGAGTGAGAGTAATGGCTCGCATGCCAACAGATATGGCTCCGCATGCCACCTGTGGTACCCATGCCATAGGTTCGCCATCACTGAGCTAGAGCAACGGCTCGTGTGTCAGCAAATATGGCTCCGCGCCCCACCTGTGGCACCCATGCCTTAGGTTCGCCATCACTGATATACACCGTTTGCTACGTATTTTTGTGCATGTGTGCCTGTCTCATAGAAATAACAACGGCAGTATATTAATGCCAGAAGGTTTTCTTAAATGTAATCACACTAACTCCTCCCAATTATTTAAATAGATCTTCTCCAAACATGACTAAGTCAGGATTTAACTCAGCTGCTTTATCTTGAAACTAAACAGGACACTGTTACATTTCAGATTATACTTGTATCGAGCTGTTAAAATTTATGTAGCTTTCTTGAAGTACAGTAGTACCTCTAGATACGAGCTGCTCCACTTGCGAGTATTCCAAGATACGAGCCACGAGGGGAGAGAAATTTCTTTTCAAGACCTGAGCTCAAATTCGGGATACGAGCCAAGCGTCCACTAGGTGGCACAAGAATCCTTGCTTCTGGTTATCTCGGAGGGGAAAAACAAAGTCTAAAGCCATTTGTTCCAGATATGAGTTGTTCGACATACAAGCTCCCTTCTGGAACGAATTAAACTCGTATCTAGGGGTACTACTGTATACATTATTCTCTGATTTTAAAACAAAGGTACCATAGGATTGGGCCTCTTCAGATCAAGCATTTGTTTTTAAAAGCTTCTTCATTTTGTTAAGTTGTCTAGAACAATAATAAAGCAGTCTTTAAAAATAAGTCTAATAATTTGAATGCTCTACAAACATTTATAGTTATTGACTTACCTCTTTGCATCCAGATTCAGCAACTGATTAATACAAGAAAATACAATTCTGTCTCTGCCTCTCCCTCCCAATTTGCCTCTTTGCAGTTTCAGTTTCACTTTCATTTTAGCAGGTGGCTTGCCTGCCGCCTCAAATCAGCTGAGGATCGGGAAGCTGCTAATCAGTTGCTTGGCTTAATAGGCTCTGTGCTGTTTGCTGCAAGGAGGTAAATTGCTGGGAGGCAGAGGCCAAAGGGTGAGAGTGGCTGGGTGGTTGAGCCTACATTCAGTGTATAAGATGCACTCAGGTTTTCACCCTTTTGTGGAGGGGGAGGTGCATCTTATGGTACTATATGGAACAAAAACCAGGATATGAGTTGTTAAGGATGCAGTCAGGGGTGGGCAGCAGGCAGGATGGGGTGAAACGCAGTTCCACTGGTGGAAATGAAACTGTGTGCACAGCTCCAACTGACCAGTGGCAGTCAATTCCTGGATTACCGCTCTCGGCTCGGCTCTCCTTTTCCCCCCTGCTGCGGCTGCTGCACGCTCCTCGCTTTTTTCCTCTTTCCTCCTTCCTGGCCTCGGACAAGCTTCCCTCTCTCCTGCCTGGCTCCGCTCCAGCCTCATACGGCCACCTCCCAAGGCCAGGAAGGAGGAAAGAGGGAAAAAAGAAGAACCGAGCCGAGCCATGGCAAAGCAGTCTGGGCTGTGGCCTTTTTCCCTTCACGGAGCCTTCACTCCGCTCACAGCTGAGATGAAAAGGTGTAGTGCGGCAATAATAACCTTGTGACTCTCCCTCGGCTTTCTGATATTTTTAAAATCTATCCTCCTCCTCCTCCTCCTCCTCAGAAAGCAGCAGGGAAACAAGCACCAGCAGGAGTTGCAGGGGGTCCTTTTCCTCCCCCATCTTTTCTCAACAGCTGATCAGCACCTGTTCACCTAGCTACCCAGCCTGGGAACCCAGGAAGTAGAGCATGGGAAACGCGAAGCCAATTGTCCCCCCAGCGAGCGACACTGTTAGGGTTGTAAATCGAGGACTTAACAATTCACTTGAATGATAATGATCGTTCAAGCCACTCCCACCTGGTCACATGCCCATCAAGCCACACCCACAAAATAAGCCACACCCACAGTGTGGCAGTAAAAAATTTGGCTGCCCATTACTGGATACTGTGAATATGCCTCTCTCGTTTCTATTGTAATTGAATGATGCTTTATTTATTTATTTATTCATTCATTCATTCATTCATTCATTCATTCATTCATTTATTTATTTATTTATTGGATTTGTATGCCGCCCCTTTCCAGAGACTCGGGGCGGCTAACAGCGACAATAAAACAGTGTACAACAGTAATTTGGTATTGATGATTAAAAATCTATTAATATAAAAACCAAACATACATACATACATACCATGAATAGAATTGTAAAGGCCTAGGGGGGAAGAGGATCTCAATTCCCCCATGCCTGGCGGCAGAGGTGGGTTTTAAGTTGTTTACGAAAGGCAAGGAGGGTGGGGGCAGTTCTAATCTCTGGGGGGAGTTGGTTCCAGAGGGCCGGGGCCACCACAGAGAAGGCTCTTCCCCTGGGTCCCGCCAGGCGACATTGCTTAGTTGACGGGACCCGGAGAAGATCCACTCTGTGGGACCTAACTGGTCACTGGGATTCGTGCAGCAGAAGGCGGTCCCTGAGGTAATCTGGTCCGGTGCCATGAAGGGCTTTATAGGTCATAACCAACACTTTGAATTGTGACCAGAAACTGATTGACAACCAATGCAGACTGCGGAGTGTTGGTGTAACATGGGCATTTTTGGGAAAGCCCATGATTGCTCTCGCAGCTGCATTCTGCACGATCTGAAGTTTCCGAACATTTTTCAAAGGTAGCCCCATGTAGAGAGCTTTACAGTAGTCAAGCCTATGTCCACTGTTCTGTAGGTGGAGGCCATTTTTTAAAAGAAGGCATGAAATTCCGACTTACCTACAATTGGGGGTCCAAGGCTGTTTCCCAGTCCAGCAAAAAACATCAATATGCCGTAGGCGTGGGTCAGTTTCTCGATCCCCACCGTCTGGGTTGTGACGTAAGGGAAAATCGACCAATTTCCCGCCAGGAACCCTAAAACCCCCGAAAGGCTTGCCAGAGCACTGTAGCTTTGGGCGAAGGGGATTAAGACCAGGGCTGCCGCCGTCAAGATCAACGTCAGGATGTAGAGATACAAAGCGTTAACCCAGTCTATGTCCGCCAGGACGCCCAGGACCACCTTCCCTATGGCGGTCGTAATGCCGATGATGGAGATCAGAGGGATGGCGCAGTCCCCCTTAATGACCTTTGAGCTCCGCGCCACATCCTCGATGAGCAAGGAAGGAGGGAAGCCGCCAACGTCAAAGAGGAAGATGGCAATGAACAGGGCGGAAAAGACTTTGTTTTTGAAAAGACCCAGGGTGTCTTCACAGTAATTTAAATACAAGCCCCATTTCTGCTTAGCCAGTTGTTTGCACCGGTGAGTTTGTTCCGCGACTTTTTTTGGGTAGCTGTCTGCCTCTCTCAGCAACTGGCCGTTCGCTTGGTGGTTGTTGCCCGGCATCTGATTCTCCCCTTTCCCCAAACTCTGGGCCTTTTCAGGTATGGTGATGTGTTCTTCATGAAGGGGCTTCTCTTTTCCGTTACAAATGAGGTATTGATCCGGGACCTTCTCCGGATCGGGCTTCTGGGCTGCCGGTAGAGGCCTCATCAGGCTGCCACAGGCTAGGATGTTTAGAGAGAGTGCGCCGGTGATCAGCAGGCAGCCATCCAACCCATACAGTTCAATGAGCTCTTTCTGTAAGGCAGCATAGATGAAAAGGCCAACGCTTGACCCTGGAAGAAGAGAGGAGCATCGTCAGTAGATATCCCTGTACCTTGGCTGCCAATGAATCACACATTCCTGGCTGAGCACGTTCTCCCTCTTTCTTCTCTCTCCTCTCTCTCTCTCCTGTCTCCTTACCATCTCCCCTCGCCTTCCTGTATCTCTCTCTCCTCTCCTTCCTCTCTCTCTCTCCTTTCTCTCTGTCCACTCTTTTTTCTCTCTCTCTTCTTTCTCTCTCCTCTCTCCTTTCTCTCTGTTCTCTCTTTCCTCTCTCTTTTTCCTCTCCATCCTCTCTCTCTCTCTCTCCTTTCTCTCTGTCCTCTCTGTCCTCTCTTTCCTATCTCTCTCTCTTCTCCTTCCTCTCTTTCCTCTCTCTCTCCTCTCCTTCCTCTCTCCTTCCTTTCTTCTCTCCCCACTCTCTCCTCTCTCTCTCTCTCCTTCCTCTCTCCTCTCTCTTTCCTCTCTCTCCTTCCTCTCTCCTTCTTTTCCTCTCTTCCCACTCTCATCTCCTCTCTCTCTCCTTCTTCTCTCCCCTCTCTCATTACTTTCTTTCTCTCTCACTCTTTCCTTTCTCTCTCTCTCCCCTTTCTCTCTCTTCCCTCCTTCCTCTCTCTCTTTTCTCCTTCCTCTCTTCTTCCTTTCTCTGCTCTCTCCTCTCCCCACCCTCTCCTCTCTCTCTCTCCTTCCTCTCTCCTCTCTTTCTTCTCTCCTCTCTTTCCTCTCTCTCCTTCCTCTCTCCTTCCTTTCTCTCCTCTCTTCCTCTCTCCTCTCTCCCCACTTTCTCCTCTCTCCTCTTCTTCTCTCCCCTCTCTCATTCCTTTCACTCTCTCTTCTTCTTTTCTCTCTCTTTCCTCTCTCTCCCTCTCATCTCTTCCTCTCTCCTTCCTTCCTCTCTCCTCTTCTCTCCTCCTTCCCCTCCCTCCTTCTCTCTCTCCTCTCTCATTCTCCTCTCCTTTTCCCCTCTCCCTCCTCTTCTTCCTCTCCCCTTCCTCTCCCTCTCTCCCTCTCTCCCATACTCTCTCTCCTCACAATTATCCTATCAAATTCTAGCTCATCCATCTAGCTCGGCAGTGTCTTCATTATAAAATTATGGAAGTGCAGGAATAGACTGAAGCTGATCAGAAGAAATGTTTAGCCGTGATAAATGTAGACTGGTTTTTGGCATTTGGATGATACAACCCCAGTCATCCAAACTACCGCATAATGCCATTCCATCCAAAGATCAATGTCAGCTGAAAGAACAAAACACCTTACCTGTGGAAATGAGACCGAGTGCGAGGCCTCTCCGTTTGTCAAAGTATTGGCATGTGATTGTGACGGTGGCCGTGTACAATAAGCCACATCCCAGTCCTAAGGGCATAGAAAAGTTTATGGCATTTAACCAGTGCTCCAGAACTCTTGACTAATGTGATTCATGTTCAATGAAAGGACACAGGAAACTCCACAGTAATGTCTTTAAATTCCCCTGGTAGCTCTTTTTTCCTTCTATTTTCCACTTTTCCTTTATAATCTTTCTCTATGTTTGCTACCGCATTGAAATCACCTACTATGCAAATATTTTCTATTCCATGTTTTATTATTGTTTGATGTAAGTTTTTATAAAAAGTTTTTTGATCAAAATTCGGTGCGTATATCACAATAAGTAATATTTTCCCCCCAGTGTCAATTTCTAACAACAATACCCTTCCTTCCTCATCTCTATATATCATTTGGGGGTTTAACCAATCTTTAACTTAGATTGCGATCCCTCTCTTTTTCTTTTTTTCCATTAAGGATGTGAACAATCTACCTAAATTCCATTTTTCTAGTATTTGTTTATCTTTCCTTTTTATATGTATACTTCTTGAAGACATATAATATCTACATTTTCTTTTTTTAATTTGTAATATATTTGTCTTCTTTTCTTTGGGGAGTTCAGGCCATTAATATTTACATAAAATAATTTTATTTGTTTCTGCATTTTATTACTTTCTTTTGCTGCTTCTCATTTCTCGTTTGGATTCTATTCTTCCTTCTCTTCTAGTTCTTACTTCCCTGTTCCTTCCTTCCCCTGATTCTCTCTCCTCTTGACTTCCTGGAAACTATTCTGGAGGGTTCCCCAAACACCTGCACTGTTCACCTGAATATCAGGTAAATTCTGGGCCCCTGGAAATTCATGGAAATTCAACCATCCACCAGGGAAGATTACAGTTACCCACCAGGGGAGAGGAGGTCCAAGTGTAAAGTCCACCTTCTAGAACAGGAATCTCCAACCTTGGCCAGTAAGGGTCGTACATAAGTTCACTGGTGTGCCTTTCGTCCCCTGTCCAATTGTCTTTCCTTTCTTTCACCTATCATATATATTCTCTTCCTTTCATATATCCTCTCCTCTAAGTTCACTTTTACCCTTATATATATTACTACATGTCTATTTTTCTTCCTATGTATTTGTGTATTGGACAAATGAATAAATAAATGAATGAATGAATGAATGAATAAATAAATAAATAAATAAATAAATAAATAAATAAATAAGCGCACCATGGTGCCTACCGTCCCTGTCCTAATTTACTTGTACCTACTTTGCTTATGTTTATCTATATACCCTTATCTATATACCCTTATGTTTATCTATATACCCTTGAAAATGTCCAAAGATATTTCACCAGAAGAGCCCTTCACTCCACCACTCGAAATAGAATACCCTACGAGACTAGACTTTCAATCCTGGGCCTAGAAAGTTTAGAACTAAGACGCCTTAAACAAGATCTAAGTATTGCCCACAAGATCATATGCTGCAACGTCCTACCTGTCGGCGACTACTTCAGCTTCAACCACAACAACACAAGAGCACACAACAGATTTAAACTTAATATTAACCGCTCCAAACTTGACTGTAAAAAATATGACTTCAGTAACCGAGTTGTCGAAGCGTGGAACTCATTACCGGACTCGATAGTGTCATCCCCAAACCCCCAACACTTTACCCTTAGATTATCTATGGTTGACCTCTCCAGATTCCTAAGAGGTCAGTAAGGGGCGAGTACAAGTGCACTAGAGTGCCTTCCATCCCCTGTCCTATTGCTCTCCTATATCTCCTATACCTTTCTTCTATTCCTATCTCTCTTCTTCTATTCTTTCATTTATATGTTCTATTCCTATATCTTCTCTTCTATTCTCTCTTAGATATATTTTACTATGAGTATCTCCTATATAACCTTCATCATGTATTTTACTATGTGTGTATATAGATATATACCCACTAAAACCCTGGACAAAATAAATAAATAAATAAACTTGTGGATTTTCAATTACCAGAGTTCCTCAGCCAGATTTGCACAGTTGGCTGTGGAACTCTGGGAGTGGAAGTCTACAAGTCTTAAAATTGCCAAGACCTCTTTAACGCCGTTAGAAGATTTTTTTAATTTTTATTTTATTTATTTATTTATTTTGTCCAATACACAATGAGGGTTTTAGTGGGTATATATCTATATACACACATAGTAAAATACATGATGAAGATTATAGAGGAGATACTCATAGTAAAATATATCTAAGAAATAATAGAAAAGAAGATATAGGAATAGAACATATCAATGAAAGAATAGAAGAAGAGATATAGGAATAGAAGAAAGGTATAGGAGATATAGGAGAGCAATAGGACAGGGGACAGAAGGCACTCTAGTGCACTTGTACTCGCCCCTTACTGACCTCTTAGGAATCTGGATAGGTCAACCGTAGATAATCTAAGGGTAAGGTGTTGGGGGTTTGGGGATGACACTATGGAGTCCGGTAATGAGTTCCACGCTTCGACAACTCGGTTACTGAAGTCATATTTTTTTACAGTCAAGTTTGGAGCGGTTAATATTAAGTTTAAATCTGTTGTGTGCTCTTGTGTTGTTGTGGTTGAAGTTGAAGTAGTCGCCGACAGGCAGGACGTTGCAGCATATGATCTTGTGGGCAATACTTAGATCTTGTTTAAGATGCCTTTAACTCCTGAGCATTTGATTCTCTTGCTATCTGGTGGGGCCAAAGAGGACCTTGTGAATTTTCTTACCAACAATAATTCCATAGGAACAATACAAGAAGTAGATATTGGGAGCAAAGCTGCTGATCATCAGGCCTCCTGCCACCATGAAGCTACTGAAGATGGTTACTGGCCGTGCGCCGAAAGCAGAGACACAGGTGCTGCAGATGGGACCTTCATGGGGGGACAATTGGGGTGGGAGAGGAGAGAAAAGTGGTGAATCAAGAGAGTGGTTCAGTGTTTTTCAACCAGGGTTCCGCTGAACCCAAGGGTACCGCAATGGCCAGGCCGGGGTTCCATGACTTAATAAGAAAAAAAAAATGATAAAAAAGAATTAGGGCAAAACCGACCAGGATCGTATCACGCTTAACCTGCATACCTGCACCATGCTATGAATGTGCATTATGCGGTTATTAGTTGTTGCACTTGTTTACCTTCATGCTATTTCCATTGTTAGACCATGCGGTGCCGTACGCATTTGTTCTGTCGGGCTCTCTGGTGGAATCCTCCCAAAAATTCACAGGTACAAATTTCAGACACACACACGTTTGAAAATTCAAAACAATGTTCTTTATAATGAAAATTCACTTAAACCAAGCCCTCTTTTGGTATAGCAAAGAGCACTGGTCTCCAAACAAACTGGTAATTTGTACAAGTCCCTTATCAGTTCTGTGATACTTAACTTGCAGCTGTGAGGCAATTCACAGTCCTTCTTCTTTCACAAAGTGAAACACACTTTGCTCTGGTTTAGTTTCAAAGCGGGGAAAAATCAGCATAAAAAAGTCAAAGTCAGTAAAGCAGTCATGAAACACAGGCATGTTTCAATTCAGTTACTGTGGCTTTACCAACCATGTCTGCTGGAAGTTTGGTCCAAAGATCTACTACTCTTTCAGTCAAATAATATTTTCTCACGTTGCTTCTGATCTTTCCACCCAACTAACTTCAAATTGTGTCCCCTTGTTCTTGTGTTCACTTTCCTATTAAAAACACTTCCCTCCTGAACCTTATTTAACCCTTTAACATATTTAAATGTTTCGATCGTGTCCCCCCTTTCCCTTCTGTCCTCCGACTATACAGATTGAGTTCATGAAGTCTTTCCTGATAATTTCTTTTCTTTTTTTTGCAAGGAAGACTTACTTGCGAGCAGCCCCACTCCGCTGGCCAGGGATCCGATCCAGGCGGTCTTTCCTTTCCCTTCTCCAAAGAGGTCCAGCCATTCCATGTAGAGCACCCCAACCGCCAAGGGCGACCCATAGCACAAGAACTGGGTGAAGAAGGAGCTGAACACTATCACCCATCCCCACCCACCGTCGGGCGATTTCTGGAACACCATTTTGCAGCAGGATCCGAGGGATCACGAGCCCTGCGGGGAGAAAGGCAAACAAATTTAGGAATGGAAAAAAGGACACAGCTGGACATGCAGCTGACCGAAGGCCATCATGAATCTGAGTTCAAGGATGAGAAGAGGAGGAGGACGCAAGACCTTGGAAACCAAGGCAAACACCCAGCAATTTCTGGTTTCCATCCAATTGCTCTCAAAAGCTGAGAGATGCTTTCTCTCACAGCCACTGGCTGGACTATGGTCTGTCCAAGCCTTGCCTTTGTGGTCCTCTGGACAAATGGCCAATTGAAACAGCCTTAAAGGTGATGCCACAAACATAGAAGATTGATGGCAGAAAAAGACCTCATGGTCCATCTAGTCTGCCCTTATACTATTTTCTGTATTTTATCTTAGGATGGATATATGTTTATCCCAGGCATGTTTAAATTCAGTTACTGTGGATTTACCAACCATGTTTGCTGGAAGTTTGTTCCAAGGATCTACTGCTCTTTCAGTCAAATAATATTTTCTCATGTTGCTTTTGATCTTTCCCCCAACTAACTTCAGATTGTGTCCCCTTGTTCTTGTGTTCACTTTCCTATTAAAAATACTTCCCTCCTGGACCTTATTTAACCCTTTAACATATTTAAATGTTTCGATCATGTCCCCCCTTTTCCTTCTGTCCTCCAGACTATACAGATGGAGTTCATTAAGTCTTTCCTGATACGTTTTATGCTTAAGTCCTTCCGCCATTCTTGTAGCCCGTCTTTGGACCCGTTCAATTTTCTCAATATCTTTTTGTAGGTGAGGTCTCCAGAACTGAACACAGTACTCCAAATGCGGTCTCACCAGCCCTCTATATAAGGGGATCACAATCTCCCTCTTCCTGCTTGTTATACCTCTAGCTATGCAGCCAAGCATCCTACTTGCTTTCCCTACCCCCTGACTGCACTGTTCACAAAACTGTCTCTTTCTCTCCCTCTTTCCCCCCCCCCCCCAATGAACTAGAAGATGTGTGGCCACCTGGCCTTTGCACCTTCCATGCAGGTTGCGTAGCAGGCTTTGGGGCCTGGGCAGCTCTCCTCCTTGGTTGCCAACGTTTGAACATCTAGAAGGACCTCCAAGATTTGAACATCTAGATCAGGGGGTCCCCAAACCTGGCAACTTTTAAGACTTGTGGACTTCAACTCCCAGAATTCTCCAGCTATGCTTGAGTCGAACTCCACAAGTCTTAAAGTTGCCATGTTTGAAGACCTCTAATCTAGAAGGCTCAGCAATTGCCTGCTGTGCAGAAACTTCCTGGTGAGTCAGTGGGGTAACACCTGGGGTCGTTGATGTAGCTGAGGTATGCTGATTAGTTAATGGTTGTGGATTAGCATACCTCAGCTACCTTAGCTACATCAACGACCCCAGGTGTTACCCCACTGACTCACCAGGAAGTTTCTACACAGCAGGCAATTGCTGACCCATCAAACCACACGCAGCCACCAGTATTTATAGAAGGAAGGCAGCTCAGGTCTCGCTGTGTTCGCCCTAGAACAAGGACAGAAACACCAGCCTGAAGATGACGAGTGGGACCTCGTCGAAACGTCGCCAGAAATTTCCAAATCCTACACGGGAAGAAACCCGAATATACCAAGACCTTCATACCTGTACCCATGAAAATCTACGAAAACACACACACATATATGTATGTATGTATGTATGTATGTAGGTATGTATGTATGTATGTATATATTTTTTACATTCTACATATACACCCACTATTCTATTACTTTACTTTGTCGTATTTCCAACCCAACCCTTTCTATTTATATTTCCCCTCCCTCCAAATTCCTCCTCCTACCTTTAAATTCTTTTGCTTTTCCTTTCCTCTCTATAAATCAATCTCACTTACTTATTATTAGCCACTATGTATATATACTTTAACGCATATGTTATGAAATGTAACTCGGACAATAAGATACTTATCTCAATAGCAAAGACAAGCTTTTGCACAGTTCAAGACCTACAGTATCATTACGCATTATTTTGTAACAATATTTTTATTTCCCCACATCCTCTCGATTTTATGTACCCCCCCTTCCCCACTTGATCATTTGATACTTAATAAACTTTATTTAAACGAAAGAACGAAAGAACGAAAGAACGAAAGAACGAAAGAACGAAAGAACGAAAGAACAAAAGAACAAAAGAACGAAAGAACGAAAGAACGAAAGAACGAAAGAACGAAAGAACGAAAGAACGAAAGAACGAAAGAACGAAAGAACGAAAGAACGAAAGAACGAAAGAACGAAAGAACGAAAGAAAGAAAGAAAGAAAGAAAGAAAGAAAGAAAGAGGGGCCTTCCTCCGGTCCCTGGGTTTATACTGACCTTTATTCCTTCCTCAACCCAGCTGATCAACTTTCAGCTGTGTTTTGGGCTGATTTTAAGCAACAGAACATGCGCCGAAGCAAAATTGCACATAGAAGTGAAACATCCGTCACGACATGAATTGATGGAGAAGGTGCTCTACTTTTTAGAGTATATGATGCATCTCCCTCCACCCTAAAAGAGGCTGAAAATGTGGGTGTGTCTTATACTCAGAATGGAGTTTGTTTCTAAGCTTCCCCCCCACATCCTAACAAATTGCTAACAATCTTCCTGGTTCCTCCCAGCTTGCAGTCTTGTTTTCATTGCTACTCCCTCCAAAAAAGATTTTTTTCAGCCCTAAGGAGGTGCCAACCTTCTTCCCAGCCTGCAGGATTTTTTTCATTGCTACTCCGAAGAATTTTTTTTTCCAGCCCCAAGTTTTTACAGGCTTGTTTTCATTGCTACTCCCTCCAAAAAGATTTTTTCAGCCCTAAGGAGGTGCTAACCATCTTCCCAGCCTGCAGGATTTTTTTCATTGCTACTCTGAAAATTTTTTTCCCCCAGCCCTAAGTCTTTACAGACTTGTTTTTATTGTTACTCCCTCTGAAGATTTTCTTCTTCCATACCTAACCAAAGGATAAAATGATGTGCTGAATCTGACCAGATTAAGGATGCTATCCAGATGAATACCAGAAAGGTAGGTTTCTTTCTTTCTTTCTTTCTTTCTTTCTTTCTTTCTTTCTTTCTTTCTTTCCTTCTTTCTTTCCTTCTTTCTTTCTTTCCTTCTTTCTTTCTTTCTTTCCTTCCTTCCTTCCTTTCTTTTTTCCTTCTTTCTTTCTTTCCTTCCTTCCTTCCTTTCTTTCTTTCTGTATTTCTTTCTTTCTTTCTTTCTGTATTTCTTTCTTTCTTTCTTTCTTTCTGTATTTCTTTCTTTCTTTCTTTCTTTCTTTCTTTCGTTAGTTAGTTAGTTAGTTAGTTAGTTAGTTAGTTAGTCCAATACACAATGAGGGTTTTAGTGGGTATATATATATATACACACATAGTAAAATACATGATGAAGGTTATAGAGGAGATTCTCATAGTAAAATATTTCTAAGAAAGAATAGAAGATATAGGAATAGAAGAAAGGTATAAGAGATATAGTGGAGCAATAGGACAGGGGACGGAAGGCACTCTAGTGCACTTGTACTCGCCCCTTACTGACCTCTTAGGAATCTGGATAGGTCAACCATGGATAATCTAAGGGTAAAATGTTGGGGATTTGGGGATGACACTATGGAGTCCGGTAATGAGTTCCAGGCATCTACAACTCGGTTACTGAAATCATATTTTTTACAGTCACGTTTGGAGCGGTTAATATTAAGTTTAAATCTGTTGTGTGCTCTTGTGTTGTTGTGGTTGAATTCTGAAAAATACGGTAAGTAGAACCTACCCCGGTTCCATTTATTTCTTTGTGAAATGCTACCCACTAGAAAACAGAAAACTTGAAGCTCTTGGATTTTTCTGCAGCTAATTTTGACTCAGGGATGTGTATGGGCACTGAGGTGGGTCAGACCATCTAAGATGACTTTACCCTTTTGACCCCACAGTTGTTGCCCGGAGAATTTGCCCTTCTACACTGCCAGATCCTGGTTTTCACGAGGCAGCTAGCTAGAAATTAACAGAGTTTCAAGGGGAAAGTGCAAACTCTTCAAATGTGTTAAAAGTCCGAGCTCCCCCTCCTTAAGGAAGCTGGGTGCCCAGTCTTTATTCTTCCTTTTGGTGAAGGAAATACATTCCTGGAGAAGGACTTTGGATTACTGCTTAAATTAACTTGGAAGTTAACATGGGGCTACCTTTGAAAAGTGTTCGGAAACTTCAGATCGTGCAGAATGCAGCTGCGAGAGCAATCATGGGCTTTCCAAAGTATGCCCATGTTACACCAACACTCCGCAGTCTGCATTGTTTGCTGATCAATTTCTGGTCACAATTCAAAGTGTTGGTTATGACCTATAAAGCCCTTCATGGCACCGGACCAGAATATCTCCGGGATCGCTTTCTGCCGCACGAATCCCAGCGACCGGTTAGGTCCCACAGAGTTGGCCTTCTCCGGGTCCCGTCGACTAAGCAATGTCATTTGGTGGGACCCAGGAGAAGAGCCTTCTCTGTGGTGGCCCCGACCCTCTGGAACCAGCTCCCCCCAGATATCAGAGTTGCCCCCACCCTCCTTGCCTTTTGCAAGCTCCTTAAAACCCACCTCTGTCGTCAGGCATGGGGGAATTGAAAAATTTTTCTCCCTTCCCCCTAGGCTTATAGAAATTATACATGGTATGCTTGTTGGTATGATTGGTCTCTTAAATTGGGGATTTTTAGATTCCTTTTTAATATTAGATTTGTTACATTGTTTTCTTTATTGCTGTTAGCCGCCCCGAGTCTTCGGAGAGCGGTGGCATACAAATCTAAATAAACTAAACTAAACTAAACTTGCTGCAAGATAGAAATAAGTTGTCCTGCCACTTCTGTCCTTACAGCAAACATTCATGTCCTCTATCAAAAAGCTCTACACTCTTAATTTGCAACAATCCAAGACGGTTACTTCCAAAATCTCCTCTCTGGCTGAATAACCTGCTTTACCTGCGTGCTTCTTTCCAGAGAGATTGTAAAGGTCGATAAAGTTGTCCTTTTATACCTCCTTAGCTCTGGGGCAAAATTTCCTCCCCTGTACTGCAGCTGTGTATTATACTGGGATATCTAGAGCCATGCATGACATTCCGCACGAAGAAAATAATAATGCTTAAAAGCTGACCTTTCATTCATTGAAATACCGCGTTTCCCTGAAAATAAGACACTGTCTTATATTAATTTTTGCTCCAAAAGTTGTGCTACGTCTTATTCTCGGGGGGTGCCTTATATTTTTCAAATAAGACAAATTCACAGGCAGAAAAGCTGACACCCCCAAAGAAAGTGTACCATACGGCATAGTTCCCTCTAAGCTGAGCAGTGAGCAATCGCTCACTAAAAAATCATCATCAACTCAGAGTTTTTCAAACCTGCCCAGAAGCCGAGAGGGAAAGAGTGAGAGGGAAGGAGAGAGAGAGGAAGAGAGAGAAACAGATAGAAAAAAGAGAGGAAGGAAAAGAGAAAGAAAAAGAATGGGAGTAAGGAAGAGAGAAAGAAAATCAAAATCTAGTTTGAAACTAGCTCAACTATTTAAGTGGCATTTTGATATTGATTGAGTTGCCCTATTATGAGCTCACTGTTATAGACACACAGTACAGTATTTTATTTTGAAATTCTCTGCGGCAAAACAGGGTGGGGTTTTTTTGTTTGTTTGTTTGTTTGTTTGTTTGTTTATTTATTCATTCATTCATTCATTCATTCATTCATTCATTTATTTATTATTTCTGTGCCGCCCAGTCCCAAAGGGACTGCCGCTCAGACACTATACTTTTCCGCCCCCCCCCCAAAAAAAATAGAGGGAACACTGCCGTATGGTACACTAATTACGGTACGGTACCTGTCAGTATGGCACCCACACACACAAACGACGGCACTTATATGGTACAACAGTGTACTCCCGCTGTTGCAGCTTCTGGCCACCAGAGGACCTACAGTGTACGCACTGTAGTGGAGACTGTAATGGCGGTGAGACAGCAGCAGATGGTGTCTGCTGTACTGGATGGTACAAAGTGATGGAAGGGGCCAGCAGGGGATGCCACATTATTACGGTACCGCTATGAACAGCTTTGAATGGTACCGTATGTTTTTCCACCGTATCGTATGTAAACTTGACTACGCCTTATTTTCGGGGGGTGCCTTATATTAGCAAATTCTGCAAAACCTCTGACATGCCTTACTGTTTTTTCACTTTGTTGTGAGCCGCCCCGAGTCTGCGGAGAGGGGTGGCATACAAATCTAAATAAACATAAACATAAACTTTCGGGGTACGTCTTATTTTCGGGAAAACAGGGTATTATTTTGCTCCAATTAGCTGAAGCACAGAGGTATGGTCAAGCCACTAGGACACATCACCAAGTCAGAATATTTTTCTTTTCTAATCTTTTCCTTTTATACACACAAAAACCTAACATGACATAACATACAAACATATAATCTTGGGAATCCAACTTCCTATCTTCCACCCTAGAGCCTGGGTGGTGCAGTGGTTAGAGTTCAGCATTGCAGGCATCTTCAGCTAACTGCTAGCTGTCCTTCAGTAGTTCAAATCCCACCAGGCTCAAGGTTGACTCAGCCTTCCATCCTTCTGGGGCGGGTAAATGTGGACCCAGATTGTTTTGGGGGGCAATGTGCTGATTCTGTAAACTGCTTAGAGAGGGCTGTAATGCACTGTGAAGTGGTATATAAATCTAACTGCTATTGCTCCGAGTCTTCGAAGAAGGGTGGAATACAAATCTAGAAACATAGAAACATAGAAACATAGAAGATTGACGGCAGAAAAAGACCTCATGGTCCATCTAGTCTGCCCTTATACTATTTTCTGTATTTTATCTTAGGATGGATATATGTTTATCCCAGGCATGTTTAAATTCAGTTACTGTGGATTTACCAACCACGTTGGTAAATCTAATTATTATTATTATTATTAATCATCATCATCATCATCATCATCATCATCAACATCCCAGGAGACAGCAGAATTGAGGAGAAGCAACTAGAGAAATTAGTGAAATACGAAGATCTAAAAATCGAGCTGCAACGACTCTGGCATAAGCCAGTGAAAGTGGTCCCAGTGGTCCTTGGCACGCTGGGCGCATTGCCAAAGGATCTCAGCGGACATTTGAAAACCATCGGAATTGACAAAATCTCCATCTGTCAATTGCAAGAGGCTGCTTTACTGGGATCGGCAAACATAATTCGCCGCTACATCACGCAGTCCTAGGTGCTTGGGAAGCGCCCGACTGGTGATGAAATACGAAATCCAGCATAGTGATCTCGTTTTCTGACATAAGAATAAGAATAAGAATAAGAATAAGAATAAGAATAAGAATAAGAATAAGAATAAGAATAAGAATAAGAATAAGAATAAGAATAAGAATAAGAATAAGAATAAGAATAAGAATAAGAATAAGAATAAGAATAAGAATAAGAATCATAAGAATCATAAGAATCATAAGAATCATAAGAATCATAAGAATCATAAGAATCTTAAGTATAGCTAAAGATCAGTACAAAATTTGATATACATATACAGTGTTACCTCGATTTCCACGGGGGATGCGTTCCGAGACCGCCCGCAAAAGATGAATTTCCGCGAAGTAGAGATTCAGAAATACACCATTTTTGGCTATGGACAGTATCACAAGCCTTCCCTTAACACTTTAAACCCCTAAATTACCATTTCCCATTCCCTTAACAACCATTTACTCACCATGATTACTAGTACTCACCATTGAATAAGGCACTTAGTGATCCTGATATTTATAAACATAATTATTTATTAACAATAATTTTTTTTTTTGTTATTTATTTGCAAAAATTATTCGTTTGGCAATGACCTCATTGGGTGGGAAAAACCATTGTATAGGAAAAAAACCACGAAGCATTTTTTAATTAATATTTTTTGAAAAACCGTGGTATAGGCTATCCGCAAAGTTCGAACCCGCGAAAATCGAGGGAACACTGTATTGTAAATATTTACATTTCTAACTCATTCCATTATCCATTTTTTCCATCTATTTGTCCATATAACATATCTTATTTACTAAATCCTTACTTATCTTATAATTTATCTAACAATTCTTTATACGATATAATAATATAATAGTATATAATATTTAATTGTATAATTCCTCAATATTTAATCTGATCTGATTATTATATCACAACATAAGATATTCTTAGTTAGAGATAGCATTTATTAAAAAAAAAAAACCTAGGGAAGAAATATTTACGTACAAAGGGAGATAATATACTAAAGCAGATTCCAAGATGAGTTAGGAATCTTAGATAGGCAGTATCAATGTTTTTCTCCTTCCAACCATGCCAGACCCATTCTCGAATACAGCTCATCTGTCTAGAACCCACACCACATCTCAGACATCAACACTCTCGAAAACGTCCAAAGATATTTCACCAGAAGAGCCCTTCACTCCTCCACTCGAAATAGACTAACAATCCTGGGTCTAGAAAGCTTAGAACTACGGTGCCTAAAACACGATTTAAGTATTGCTCACAAGATCAAACGCTGCGGAGTCCTTCCGGTCAACTACTACTTCAGCTTCAACTGCAACAACACAAGAGCACGCAACAGCTTCAAACTTAATATTAACCGCTCCAAACTTGACTGTAAAAAATATGGCTTTAACAATTGAGTTGTCGAAGCGTGGAACTCATTACCGGACTCAATAGTGTCAACTCCCAACCCCCAACATTTCTCCCTTAGACTTCTCCACGATTGACCTCTCAAGGTTCCTAAGAGGCCAGTAAGGGGCGTACATAAGTGCACTGATGTGCCTGTCGTCCCCTGTCCAATTGTCTTTCCTTACCCCTTATATCATATATATTCTCTCCTTCCCATCTACTTCTCTTCTTTTTTACTTCCTATCTTTATATATATTACTTAATGTCTATTCTCTTTCATATGTATTGTATATTGGACAAAGAATAAATAAATAAATAAATAAAAATAAAATGTGGGAAAGGACCTCACCAGGTTAGGGTTACAGGAGTAGCCTCGCCACCTTATATTCTGACCCGCTTTCTACTTGAGTTGTTCCGCTGAAACATCTGGGTCCAGAAGTTCAGAAACTGGGTCTCCCCTGACGGTGGAGGCACATATGAATGCTAAAGATTCCTGAAGAACTTCCAAAGGGTTTAAACGATTCTTCGGAAGACCCAAAGGGGATTCTGGCAGCCTCGGGCGTTGAGTTGCACCCACCTGCAGCTGTTTCCAGGATTTGCGGTGGCTGCTTCTGCAAAGTTGCAATGGGAGACCAAAAGGAAGACAGGTTTGCCTTAGGCTCCAAGTCCTCTTTTGCAACCGGCTGCATTTGAGCTGCACAAACCAAAAAAAAGAGGAGAGTCTTCTTATCAAGTCCTCCCTGTGACAATTGCCTCAAGCCACCTCAGTCGACTTTGTCTCACATGCATATGAACACAAACATTGTGCCTCGAGCCCGGAAGAAACTTCTTTCCACCTCCAGTAGATGTGACTCAGGGTTGAATTGCTGTGCTCTTGGTTGTCCAAGGGGGTTTTCCTTGTTGATGCTTCCTGCAGATGTTTTTTTTTGCCAGGTTATCATAAGTGTTTATGTTGCAGATTGAAGGGCTCTGTGCTTCCTCTTGTCCTCAAGATTGCTTCCTTCTTAACTGATGGAACATTTTGTTTTTGCATAGAGAGAGGTGGAGCAACAGCAAAGAATTTTGTTTTCAGGAGGGGATCACCGGAGCCACCCTAGGTTTAGAAAGCTTAGAAGTACGTCGCCTTAAACACGACCTAAGCATAGCCTATAAAATCGTCTGCTACAACATCCTTCCTGTCAATAACTACTTCAGCTTCAACCACAACAACACACGAGCACACAAGAGATACAAACTTAAAGTAAACCGCTCTAAACTCGACTGAAGGAAATACGACTTTAGTAACCGAGTAGTTGATGCATGGAACTCACTACCAGACTCTGTAGTATCATCACCTAATCCCCAAAACTTTACCCTTAGACTATCCACTGTTGACCAATCCTGATTCCTAAGAGGTCAGTTAAAGCAGGGGTCTCCAACTTTGGCCACTTGAAGACTTGTGGACTTTAACTCCCAGAATTCCTCAGCCAGCTTTGCTTCCAGAATTCCTCAGCTTTGCCGGCTGAAGAATTCTGGGAGTTGAAGTCCATAAGTCTTCAAGTGGCCAAGGTTGGAGACCCCTGAGTTAAAGGGACCAGAGTGCCTTCTGTCCCCTGTCCTAATGTTTCTCTTTTACTAGTATCTTGTATATAAATATTATATCTTGGTATACCACCAATACGTTTGTGACAAAACAAATGAAATGAAATGAAATGAAATGAAATGAAATGAAATGAAATGAAATGAAATGAAATGAAATAAAATAAAATAAAATAAAATAAAATAAAATAAAATAAAATAAAATAAAATAAAATAAAATAAAATAAAATAAAATAAAATAAAATAAAATAAAATAAAATAAAATAAAATAAAATAAAATAAAATAAAATAAAATAAAATAAAATAAAATAAAATAAAATAAAATAAAATAAAATAAAATAAAATAAAATAAAATAAAATAAAATAAAATAAAATAAAATAAAATAAAATAAAATAAAATAAAATAAAATAAAATAAAATAAAATAAAATAAAATAAAATAAAATAAAATAAATAAAATAAAATAAATAAAAATAGTCCTTCCTTCCTCTGGGTAAAAATGTTGCACCCCACTCGATATGTGCTATCTAATTATCTCTATAAAAATCCAAATCAACAAATGATCTGACATACACATCAGCAAAAAGAATTAGAACACAAAATACAAGCTTGGTGGACGCGACCTTTTAGATGACCCTCACTCTGTCAAGGACCATGGAGTACTCATATCTAATGACCTAAGTTCCAGAGCCCATTGTAACAACATTGCCAAAAACGCACTAAGAGTTATTAATCTAATCCTGCGTAGCTTCTTCTCCTCAATATTATACTGATAACTAGAGCATACAAAACATTTGCTAGACCCATTTCCCATTACCCATTTCCGGGTCTTTTTTTTTTTCTCACATTGTCTTTCAGTCTTTCTCTGTCTCTTTTTTAAAATCCAAATGTACCATTTAGTCCAAACATTGTAATAATCCGAGTCTTTTAGTTCTATTGTCAGTTTCTCCATTTCTACATATCTGCATATTTTCTCAATCAATATGTTTTCCAATGGAATATTTTCATCTTTCCAATATTGAGCATAGGTAATTCTTGCTGCCGTAATGATGTGTAGTGATAAATATTATATATCTTTTGGTGGTTCCTTTTTTTTTTTAGTTATTTTGAATAAAATCAATTCAGGAATGTATGCTATTTTCTTTCCTGTGATCTGTTGCAACCAGTCATAAACCTTTTTCCAGTAACTTTTAGCTTTTGGGCATAACCAGCACATGTGGAAGAAGGTATCTACATCTTTTTTGCATTTCCAACAAGTCAAATTTGTATTTGGGTATATTTTTGCCAATCTAGATGGTGCTAGATACCTTCTATAAAACTTTTCCAACACTTGAGACTTTCAAGGGGAGATTAGACTGCCATGTTTCCGAATTGGTATAGGGTCTCCTGCTTGATCAGGGGTTGGACTAGATGACCTACAAGGTCCCTTCCAACTCTAATAAATCCACTGCTCAAAAAAAATAAAGGGAAAAACTCAAATAACACATCCTAGATCCGAATAAATGAAATATTCTCCTTGAATACTTTGTTCTGTACAAAGTTAAATGTGCACAACAGCAGGTGAAATTGATTGTCAGTCAGTGTTGCTTCCTAAGTGGACAGTTCGATTCCACAGAAGTTTGATTTACTGGGAGTTATATTGTGTTGTTTAAGTGTTCCCTTTATTTTATTTTTTTAAGCAGTATAGATAAAATAAATAAAAGCTGGCCTGTCCCTTTGTCAAAAGAGAGCCCTAACCAGTTTTGGGCTACAAGCCGGAACGCTAAATTGCACTCACTGCCACGGCTCATAAGTTCTTGCGGGATCAGCACAATTTTGCTGCTGCACCTGTGGAGGTTTTGGTGAGGTTTAACCTGCAGTTCCCTGCATGGTTTTGCTATCTCCAGAGGTGCAGCAGCAAAATCGTGCTAGTCCCGCAGGAACTTACAAGCCGTGGTGGCAGGCACAATTTAGCATTTATTTTATTTTATTTATTTATTTATTTATTTATTTATTTATTTATTAGATTTGTATGCCACCCCTCTCCGTAGACTCGGGGCAGCTCACAATACAATAAAAACAGTTCCTGACAAATCTAATAATTTACAATTTAAAATTTAAAATAGTTTAAAAAAAACATTTTTAAGCAGACATATCTACAAACATACCATACATAAATTATATAGGCCCGGGGGAGATATCCCAGTTCCCCCATGCCTGACGACAAAGGTGGGTTTTAAGGAGTTTGCGAAAGGCAAGGAGGGTAGGGGCAGTTCTAATCTCTGGGGGGGGAGCTGTTTCCAGAGAGTCGGGGCCACCACAGAAAAGGCTCTTCCCCTGGGGCCCGCCAACCGACATTGTTTAGTTGACGGGACCCGGAGAAGGCCAACTCTGTGGGACCTAACCGGTCGCTGGGATTCGTGCAGCATAAGGCGGTCTCGGAGATACCCTGGTCCGATGCCATGAAGGGCTTTATAGGTCATAACCAACACTTTGAATTGTGACCGGAAATTGATCGGCAACCAATGCAGACTGCGGAGTGTTGGTGTAACATGGGCATATTTGGGGAAACCCATGATTGCTCTCGCAGCTGCATTCTGCACGATCTGAAGTTTCCGAACACTTTTCAAAGGTAGCCCCATGTAGAGAGTGTTACAGTAGTCGAACCTCGAGGTGATGAGGGCATGAGCATTCCGGCTCATAGCCCATCGCTGGCCATCACCACGGTAGCCTATTCCTGCCTAACCTAAAACAGGCTCCACTGAGTTCAATGTGACTTGATCCCAGGTAAGTGGGTAGAGCAGCCTTCCCCAGCCAATAGTTTGCTCGCAGCTGATAATAAGTAAAATAATAAATATTAACACTAAAATTCCATTGGGGCCCAAATTGGAGAGTGAGAGGGGGTGCAAAATGTTTACTTATTCCTAAGGGGGGGTGTAACAGAAAATAATTGAGAAGCAGGGGCTGGGTTACTAAGGCCAATCAATTGGCTTTTGCTTGTTGGCTTAGTAACCAAGGGGCTGGAGGAGGGTTTCCTCCTGAAAGTAGTCCAGCACCTGAACTGAGAAGGAGGAAGGGAAAAAGAGGAAAGACTCCTGCACCCACCCCTCCCCTCTCCCCAAAAGCTGCTTGGTTCAAGGATTTCTGCACTGACCCGAACCGCAGGCTCCCTCGCGACGGCCCCCGTGGATGTGTTCACACACAAGCGCCAAACCACAAAAGCAGGCTCCCAAAACCACAAGGACGGCTTGGTGTCACATGCCGGGCTCCAAAACAAGGCGTGGGATTCGGTGTGTTCTTGGAGGGCGAGGTCTCCGTCCGGTCGCCCAGGCCAGGTGGGAGAGACGGCAAGGTCTCTCTCTCTCTCCCTCTCCCCTTCGGCCGCCCGGAGGGGCCCCCTTCTGCCGCCGCCGCCGTGCATGATGGGCTTTAAGAGAGGCAGCGCGGGTAGAAAAGTATCTCCGGGCGAGAAGTTGGGACTGAAGGGCCAGCCTCAGCCTCGCGCGCTCCCTCTCTCCCCCTCCTTCCTCTCTATCCTCTCTCCTCTCTCCTTCCTCTCCTCTCTTCTTCCCCTTCTCTCTCCCCCTCTTTCCTCTCCTCTCTCCATCTTCTCTTCCTTTCTCTCCCTCCCTCTTTCTCCTCTCCTCTCTTTTTCCTCCCTCCCTCCCCTCTCCTCTCTTCTTCCTCTCTCTCCCTCCCTTTCTCCACTCCTCTCTCCTTTATTCATCTCTCCCTCCCTCCCCTCTCCTCTCTACTTCCTCTCTTCTTCCTCTCTCTCCCCTCCCTCTCCTCTCCTTCCTCGTCTCTCTTCTTCCTCTCTCTCTTCTCTACCATTTCTTCTTTCTATCACTCTCTCGCGCGCGCTCTCTTTCCTCTCCTTTCTGTCCTCTCTCCTTCCTCTTCTCTTCCCACTTCTCTCCTTCTCCTCTCTCTTTCCTCTTTCTCCTCATCTCTTCTTTCTCTCTCCCTCCTTTTCCTCTCCTCTCCTCTCTCCTTCCTCTCTCTCTCCTTCATCTTTTCTCTTCTTCCTCTCTCTCATTCTCATCTCTTCTCTCCCTCCCTCCTTCTCTTTTCTTTCCTCTCCTCTCTCTCCTCTCTCATTCTCTTCTTTCCCCCCTCTCTCTCCTCTCCTCTCTCTCTCCTTTTTTCTTCCTCTCCCTCTCTCCCCTCCTCCCCTCCAGCCATTAGCATGTTTACTCAGAACCAAGCCTCCCTGCAGCCCAGCAGCTGCTGTCAAAGTCAGTTTCCCCTCCTCCTGGCCAATGCCTCGGACTACAAAGCTCACACTCCCCCGCCCGGTTGCCACGGTCGACACGCACCAAGCCTGGAACGCGGCGGCCTCCCCCCCCCCCCAACCTCCGCTCCGTTAAACAGCGGGGCGCCCTTTCCCCCGGCAAGCCGCCCGGGTCTCTTTGCAACCCTCCCAGTCCGCGGGGGCAAAAGCTGCGCCCGGCTCTCCATCAGTCCCCGCCTGCCTCGGCTTCTCGGAGCTCCCGGGGGCCGAGACCAAGAAGCCGGGAGGCAGGCTCGCCCCCTCCCCTCCTTCCATTTACCTGCTCGGTGCGCCCTGCCCGGTGCGCCCTCCGGCCTTTGGGGAGCCTGGCTGTGACGGGCGTCCGCGGGGCTCCCTTTCTGCAGTCCGTGGAGCCGCCGGCCGGCCGGCTGGCAGGCAAGCAGCCGGTCCAAACTGGTTGGAACCGACGCCAGGGCGGCGAAGGCGCTTTCGGGAGAGGAAGGCGGCGGCATCGCGGAGGCTCGAGCGGCGCTGCTCCGCCCGCTCGCTCGCTCGTTCGCCAGAAAGGGGCCCGGTCGCCTTTGCCTTGCGCGCAGCCCCAGCTGGGCTCTAGCCTTGCGCGCTTGGAGAGCCCCGCGCCTGGCAGCGCATCCTTTGCGCTTGGCAGCTGCTCTCTCGGCCCGGACCCCTTTTTTCCCCCTTCTCTTCCCAAGCCCTTTGCCCGAACCGCTCCCCCCTTTGAGTCGAGGGGGCGATCCTAGGAAATGAGCCCCTTGGGGAGGTTTGGAAGGCCGGGTTGAAAGGGGCGAGGCTCTCGCCCTTTGGGTTCCTCCAGGAGAGCTATGCCCCCATGGCTAAGTTATAGGAGCCACCCCACCCCACTCCAGCTAAGTCTCTCTCTTTTAATGTTTATTAATTTTCATGGAATAAAAAGAATAGATCTCATAGTTGTTTACAGATCATAACCCATGTCCATTACATTTTAAGTTTACAATTCATTGTGCTACATATTCAGTAGATAATAAATATTTAGATACATCTGTAGTAAATAAGACAAGAAAGAGAGGGGTGCAATACTGTAGGTAGGTAGGTAGGCAGGCAGGCAGGCAGGTAGCTAGGTAGGTAGCTAGGTGGATAGATAGATAGATAGATAGATAGATAGATAGATAGATAGATAGATAGATAGATAGATAGATAGATAGATAGATAGATAGATAGATAGATAGATAGATAGATAGATAGATAGATAGATAGATAGATAGATAGATAGATAGATAGATAGATAGATAGATAAATAGATAGATAGATAGATAAACAGTAAATGTAAATATCTCTTATTCTAACTAGTAAAGAAATAGCTATACTTATAGGTGCTTGATTTGCCTATCTCTATTGTTCAACTCTATATTGTGTAAATTTTTAATTTTTAAATACACTGACACCCTATATCGTTATATTTGTTTCTATTTTGGATCCATTCATACCACATATGCCAACTAATGGCTAACTCTTGGCAGGAACTGCTGCCCCCCCCCCCCATAACATCCTTCTGTAGGTGCCCAAAGAATCAGCATAAATCTTATTATATATTATTTATTTAATAATTAAATTTGTATGCCGCCCACTCCCCCGAAGGACTCTGGGCAGCTTACAACAATAAAATAGTGTAAAAAAAAAAATCACATTAATTGCAGTCGTACCATATCCTGCATTATACCATATCTTTCTGAAGACCTGGCTTTCTTGAAAGCAGAATCCCCCCCCCCTTCTTCTTCCTCTCTTCCCTGCCTCTGGTTCCTTCTCTTCCTCGTCCCTTCTTCTTCTTACCTGGAGTCCTTCAGCTAAGGTTGAGGTTGGAGAGGACTTGGTGACCAGCCATTATTTGAGCTGCTCCAATTCAAGAGATGTGTCTGAAAACAAGATTTGGCAACCTGAGCTAGATCCCAATGATTACTTGAGAATTTTGGGTATCTCTTATTAAAAATATAGTTTATTGGTTTTTTAAGAAAAGGAGAAAAAGAAAAAAAGGGGGGGAATAGGGATGCAAAAAGTAAGGGCGATACAGAACAATAGACATATTTCAGCATAAGATATTTAACTTATATATCAGTTTTAAACATTTAACTGTACATTTTCATGTTGTACTTAAATTTTTAACGTTTTATGGTTTCGTATCTATAGATTTACTTAGCAATATATTAGTATGCTTAGATAAGATAAGATAGGATTTGGTGGGGAAAGGGGAAGGGGTGATATCTACGGTATAGCAGGCATATGTCGTTTAACGACATAGAATCATAGAAACATAGAAGACTGACGGCAGAAAAAGACCTCATGATCCATCTAGTCTGCTCTTATACTATTTCCTGTATTTTATCTTAAAATGGATATATGTTTATCCCAGGCATGTTTAAATTCAGTTACTGTGGATTTACCAACCACATCTGCTGGAAGTTTGTTCCAAGGATCTACTACTCTTTCAGTCAAATAATATTTTCTCACGTTGCTTTTGATCTTTCCCCCAACTAACTTCAGATTGTGTCCCCTTGTTCTTGTGTTCACTTTCCTATTAAAAACACTTCCCTCCTGAACCTTATTTAACCCTTTAACATATTTAAATGTTTCAATCATGTCCCCCCTTTCCCTTCTGTCCTCCAGACTATACAGATTGAGTTCATTAAGTCTTTCCTGATACGTTTTATGCTTAAGACCTTCCACCATTCTTGTAGCCCGTCTTCGGACCCGCTCAATTTTGTCAATATCTTTTTGTAGGTGAGGTCTCCAGAACTGAACACAGTATTCCAAATGTGGTCTCACCAGCGCTCTATATAAGGGGACCACAATCTCCCTCTTCCTGCTTGTTATACCTCTAGCTATGCAGCCAAGCATCCTACTTGCTTTTCCTACTGCCCGACCACACTGCTCACCCATTTTGAGACTGTCAGAAATCACTACCCCTAAATCCTTCTCTTCTGAAGTTTATGCTAACACAGAACTGCCAATGCAATACTGTACTCAGATTGAGGATTCCTTTTCCCCAAGTGCATTATTTTACATTTGGAAACATTAAACTGCAGTTTCTATTGCTTTGACCATTTATCTAGTAAAGCTAAATCATTTACCATATTACAGACCCCTCCAGGAATATCAACCCTATTGCACACTTTAGAGTCATCAGCAAATAGGCAAACCTTCCCTACCAAACCTTCCCCATATTTTTAAATTATAATGTTATGGTTGTGGGTGTGTATATTGAGGATGGTTGAATGTTACATTGTTAGTAGATTATAGATAGATATCAGAGGAATTGAACTCAGACAGAAGATCTAGTTTGTATTTGGTCTATGGTTTTTGTCATTTTTGTTGTTGTATTTATTTTTTTCCTTTGGTGCCGAGTAAGGACTAACTTATGCCCAACAATGGAAAGAAAAAAACATCCCAACAACTTTAACTATTATTAGTAAAATTATGGAATGTGCTGAACTATCCAAAATGACAATGGAAATACAAAATAAGAACGAATCTGAGTTCTACAAGGCCTGGGAGAAGTGGTACAGATGGCTATCCAAGACTAATGACAATAAAACAAAAATCAACTGAGAATTTTGGGGATCTCTTTAGCCTACCATTCGGTGGTCATCAGGGTTTATGGGAGACCAGGTCTGATGACTTCAGCTGCTCAAGAAACAGACTCTATGAGTGGATTGAAAATAAAAAAATGGATAAAATACTTAATGTGAAAGAGATAAAGGAATGAGAAATGCGATTGAGAGAACCTGATTGACAGAGAGGAAAGGAGGCAGCAATAGACAAATATGTGACATATACTTAAGTGTAAACTAGAATATTGCTTGAAATAGAATTGAAGAACTAAGAAAATGATTATTAGAATTGAAAAATGAAGAAAAATGGCTTAGTCTGTCGGCGTTTTTCAGATTAAAATTAGCTATTGAAATTATACACTGCTCTAAAAAATAAATGGAGCACTTAAACAACACAATATAACTCCAAGTAAATCAAACTTCTGTGAAATCAAACTGTCCACTTAGGAAGCAACACTGATTGACAATCATTTTCACATGCTGTTGTCCACATTAAACTTTGTACAGAACAAAGTATTCAATGAGAATATTTCATTCATTCCGATCTAGGATGTGCTATTTGAGTGTCCCCTTTATTTTTTGAGCAATATATTTTAGATTGTTTATATAAAGTTTTCTTTTAGGTTTTTTTCTTAGACAAACTGTATAATCACTGATTTGAAATGTGATTTAGGATATTTTACTAATTTTTATACAAGAGACTTCACAAACATATTGTTATTCATTGAAGGTGTATGTTTTGTTATGTATTGTATGTTTGCTTTTAAGGTGGAGAAAAATTTAAAAAAATATATACTCAAAGAATCAGAAACTCCTATGGATCAGAAAGCAGAAAATAGAGTCAGTGAATGAGTACAGGAGAGTAGCTACAATGGGTAAAGCCAAACACAAGAGATTTACACAGAACTCTAAAAGTTTTCCCTCTGTGCCTCATAAATCTTCTTTCTCTCTTCCCCTTCTCTTCCTATCCCAGGTATGTTTGTTTATTGGGTCTTGGATTCCAGATGATGAGTAAATAAATATGGACTCTGATTCTGAGAAATGGTGGAGGCAGGATCCTTCAACACCAGCAGCAATAAAAGAGGAAGTAAAGAAGTAGTAGTGATGGAGGAGACACTGGGTGGGGGAAAAGTCCATTGACTCCTTAGATCAGGGCTCTCCAAAGTTGGCAACTTTTAAAAGTTGTGAACTTCAGTTGAAGAGCCCTGTGTTAGATGACCAGCTGTTTGCTTTTTAAGAAAACATTTAAAAAAATAGAGAAATGAGGTTTAAAATAGGTTAACCAACTCCCCCCAGAAATTAGAATTGCCCCCACCCTCCTTGCCTTTCGTAAGCTACTTAAAACCCACCTCTGCCGCCAGGCATGGGGGAATTGAGATACAGTACTCTTTCCCCCTAGGCCTTTACAATTTTATGCATGGTATGGTCTTAAGCATAAAACGTATCAGGAAAGACTTAATGAACTTAATCTGTATAGTCTGGAGGACAGAAGGAAAAGGGGGGACATGATCGAAACATTTAAATATATTAAAGGGTTAAATAAAATACAGAAAATACCGTAGTATAAGGGCAGACTAGGTGGATCATGAGGTCTTTTTCTGCCATCAGACTTCTATGTTTCTATGTTTCTATGTCTGTATGTATGTTTGGCTTTTATATTAATGGGTTTTTAATCATTTTTAGTATTGGATTATTATTGTACACTGTCTTGTTATAGCTGTTAGCCGCCCCGAGTCTCCGGAGAGGGGCGGCATACAAATCCAATAAATGAATGAATGAATGAATGAACGAACGAACGAACGAACAAACAAACAAACAAACAAACAAACAAATCCACACTGCTCAAAAATATAAAATAAAGGGAACAATTAAACAACACAATATAGCTCCAAGTAAACCAGACTTCTGTGAAATCAAACTATCCACTTAGGAAGCAACACTGATTGACAATCATATTTCACATGCTGTTGTGCGCATTGAACTTTGTACAGAAGAAAGTATTCAATGAGAATATTTCATTCATTCAGATCTAGGATGTGTTCTTTGAGTGTTCCCTTTATTTTTTTGAGCAGTATATATTCAATAAGATTAAATAGTTTTATAACACTGAATTATTATATAATATAATAATTCAGCATTATAAAACTATTTAATCTTATATATATATAATTATATAATGTAATAATTCCATAATAACATGGGAATGCAAACTTTCTGCCTTTCAGTCTCAGATAGATGTTTATGTTTATGTCTACATAGAGTCTTGGTCATCCCTCTTGGTCATGATTGCCCCAAAGGTGCTTTTTTCAAAAGCCAACTGGACCTTCCTTTCGCTTTTGCTTGAAGATGTTTCGCTTCTCGTTCAATAAGCTTCTTCGGTTCTGAGAAGAACGGAAGAAGCTCCTTGGATGAGGAGCGAAACCTCTTCAACAAGCAAAAGTGAAGGGAGATTCAGTTGCCTTTTGAAAAAAGCATCGCGGGGATGTCAGTTTATGCAAAACATAAGCAATCAGCCAATCAAAGTTGTCCCCAAATGACTTCCAAGCAAGCAGACTTGCCATCTTCATTGGCTCGCAAGGCACATGCCCTTATGACCTCGAGGTTCGACTATTGCAATGCTCTCTACATGGGGCTACCTTTGAAGAGTGTTCAGAAACTTCCAATCATCCAGAATGCAGCCACGTGAGCGGTTATGGGCCTTCCAAGGCATACCTATAAGGTTATGACCTATAAAGCCCTTCATGGCACCGGACCAGATTATCTCAGGGACCGCCTTCTGCTGCACGAATCCCAGTGACCATTAAGGTCCCAGAGAGTGGGTATTCTCCGGGTTCCGTCAACTAAACAATGTCGCTTGGCGGGACCCAGGAGAAGAGCCTTCTCTGTGGTGGCCCCGGCCCTCTGGAACCAACTCCCCCAGAGATTAGAATTGCCCCCACCCTCCTTGCCTTTCGTAAACGTCTTAAAACCCACCTCTGCCCCCAGGCATGGGGGAACTGAGATACTCTTTCCCCCTATGCCTTTACAATTTTATGCATGGTATGTCTGTATGTATGTTTGGTTTTATAATAAGGTTTTTTAACTGTTTTAATATTGGATTGTTATATGCTGTTTTTATTACTGTTGTTAGCCGCCCCGAGTCTATGGAGAGGGGCGGCATACAAATCCAATAAATAAATAAATAAATAAAAATAAATACCCATATTTCTCCATCACTTCGTGGACTGCATTGGCTGCCAATCAGTTTCCGGACGCAATTCAAAGTGTTGGTTATGACCTATAAAGCCCTACATGGCATCGGACCAGATTACCTCCAGGACCACCTTCTGCCACAGGTCCCACAGAGTCGGCCTTCTCCAGGTCCTGTCAACTAGACAATGTCGTCTGGCAGGACCTAGGGGAAGAGCCTTCTCTGTGGGGGGCCCAGCCCTCTCGAATCAGCTGCCCCTGGAGATTCACACTGCCTCCACCATCCTTGCCTTCCCTAAAAGCTTAAAGACCTATTTATGTCGCCTGGCTTGGGGTCATTAGACCCTAGTCACCTGGCCAATGAGTGCAGTATGTTTTGCTGTGTGAATGGTAATGAATGATTTTAAATCTTATTAGAGTTTTTTAAAAGTTTTTTAGTTATATTAATTGGATTTTTAGATATGTATAGGGTATATTGTTTTTGGCATGTTGTGAGCTACCCCAAGTCCTTGGGGAGGGGCAGCATACAAATCCAATCAATCAATCAATCAAGGACTGGAGAGCACCAGGGTGGGCTACCCACTGGTCAGAACTACCAATTAGCCTGAACCAGTCTGAACTGGCAGCAGTCTACCTCTGGATAACTCCCTGTTGTCTCCTTGAGCGATAAATTGAAATGTTTCCAGAGAGAAGCTTTCAAAAACATCTATAAACTAGACCAGGATTCTGCAACCTTGGCCACTTTAAGACTTGTGGACTACAACTCCCAGAGTTCCTCAGCCAGCAAAGCTTCATTTAACAAACTATGTTACTAGCTTAACTTGCAGTCATTTTTTTATTTATTTATTCATTTATTTATTTATTCATTCATTCATTCATTCATTCATTCATTCATTTATTTAGTCCAATACATAATACACATTGAAGAGAATAGATATGTAATAATATAAGTAAAGAAAAGTATGGAAGAAAAGATATAAAAGTATAGGTGAACATACCTGTATTTGAAAGGAAGAAAAGATAAATGAGATAAGGAGAGACAATTGGACAGGGGTAGAAGGCACACTGGTGCATTTGTACTTGCCCCTTACTGACCTCTAAGCTAAGGAACCTGGAGAGGTCAATCGTGGATAGTCTAAGGGAAAAATGTTGGGGGTTAGGGGTTGACACTACTGAGTTAGGTAATGAGTTCCATGCTTCGACAACTCGATTGTTAAAGTCATATTTTTTACAGTCAAGTTTGGAGCGGTTAATATTAAGTTTGAATCTGTTGCGTGCTCTTGTGTTGTTGCGATTGAAGCTGAAGTAGTCATTGACAGGTAGAACGTTGCAGCATATGATCTTGTGGGCAATACTTAGATCGTGTTTTAGGCGATGTAGTTCTAAGCTTTCTAGACCTAGGATTGATAGTCTGCTTTCGTAGGGTATTCTGTTTTGTAGGGTATTCACTTAACAACTGGTTGTAAAATGGGGCAAAACTCGCTGAAACCTCGGTCTTACTTATCAACAGAAATCGTGCCTGCCATTGTGGTTGTATGTTGAGGATACCTTTATATAAAATATAGAATATAAGCAATCTATAAAACTAGGATCCTAAATGATTGTTTATTCTGATGGAAGTCTTCGAGAGGCTCCCATTCCTATCTTATAAATCTTTCGTTACTGCTGTGACTTTTGATTTAGGGTTAGCTGTCCTTGCTCTCTGCTTTGAGCTTTGAGGGTGAAAATGTGGAAAAAGGCTCCTTTTTTAAAAAGAGAACACGGCCCAATTTAAACCCGGTGGCATTTTTTGATTCTGTGCCCACCAAATTTACCTTTCTTGAATTAGGGCTGTAGGGAGCTGGATTTCCAGTCCCAACTAGAGAATAAAGCTAGTATCCCCTTCGCTGTTTGCGATAGACAGGGGGAAAAAAAATCTCTTAATCATAATTAAACATCCTTGGCTGCATAGCTAGCAGTATAACAAGCAGGAAGAGGGAGATTGTGACCCCCTTATATAGAGTGCTGGTGAGACCCCATTTGGAATACTGTGTTCAGTTCTGGAGACCTCACCTACAAAAAGATATTGACAAAATTGAACGGGTCCAAAGACGGGCTACAAGAATGGTGGAAGGTCTTAAGCATAAAACATATCAGGAAAGACTTAATGAACTCAATCTGTATAGTCTGGAGGACAGAAGGGAAAGGGGGGACATGATCGAAGCATTTAAATGTGTTAAAGGGTTAAATAAGGTCCAGGAGGGAAGTGTTTTTAATAGGAAAGTGAACACAAGAACAAGGGGACACAATCTGAAGTTAGTTGGGGGAAAGATCAAAAGCAACGTGAGAAAATATTATTTTACTGAAAGAGTAGTAGATCCTTGGAACAAACTTCCAGCAGACGTGGTAGATAAATCCACAGTAACTGAATTTAAACATGCCTGGGATAAACACATATCCATTGTAAGATAAAATACAGGAAATAGTGTAAGGGCAGACTAGATGGATCATGAGGTCTTTTTCTGCCGTCAGTCTTCTATGTTTCTATCCTCTTTCAAAAAATATTTTTCATTCTTTCCCTGAATTCTTTCTGAAAAATCCGTCCAGCAGTGTCCTCTGCCCTCCACCCGTGGCTGTAGAGAGCACCTCTGGGCTTGTTTTATCTTTTTTTTCCTCCAGGGGGAAAAAAAAATCAGTATTTGAGGCGAGGAGCAGGAAGATGGTCAGATAAGGAGAAGGCGGTAGGGGACTCATTTGATTTTGCACACTGGGAAAAAAACACAACCACAACGTCAGGGTTATCCAAAAGACTACTTACCACAATTCAAGGGCGAGGCTGTCCGGTTGGTCTCTAAAGGAAACTGGGCTCCAGTCTTTGAAGAACTGGTTTCCCAGTAGCAAGGAAGCCTGTCACTTCTGAAATTAAGGGAGTTGCTTGGAGCAGGGGGAAAACCCCCTTCCTGTGTCGTGAGTTCCCTAAAAACATCTGTCAGGGCCCCTTAAAAAGACGACCAGGTGGTCCACACGCTTGGCTGAGCTGAAGGCAACACCAACACCCCCTAAAAAAATAATAAGGTTTATTTATCTCATTTATTTATCTAATCTATAGGCTGCCCAACTCCTTCCGTTGCTTAGATGGAGAGAGCCAACCAGAACAGCTGCAGGAAACACAGCTGGGTTCAAACTCTCTTTTAGGTGCAGGATGAGTAGAAAGCAGGCTATTGCTCTGTTGAGGTGTACGTGTGTGTTTGTGTATTAGGTGTTTGGTCCTTTACACCAGTGATTTTCAACCTTTTTTGAGCCACGGCACATTTTTTACATTTATGAAGCCCTGGGGCACATTGAGCGGGGGGAGGGTGGGGGCTAAAAAATGTTTGGACAAAAAAATTCTCTCTCTTCCTCCCTTTCGCTCTATTTCTCTCTCCCTCTTTCTCTCCCTTCCTTCCTCTTTCTTTCTCTCTCTCCATCCCTCTTTCTTTCTCTTCCTTCCTTCCTCTCTTTTTTGCTCTTTCTCCCTCCCTCCCTCCCTCCCTCCCTCCCTCTATGTCTTTCTTTCTCTCTCCTTCCCTCCCTCTCTTTCTCTCTCTCTCTCTCTTTCTCTCTCTTTCTCTCTCTCTCTTTCTTTCTCTTGTCCTCTTTCTCTCTCTCTTGCTTTCTTTCTCTCTCTGAGCTTCGCGGCACACCTGACCATGTCTCACGGCACACTAGTATGCCACGGCACACTGGTTGAAAAACACTGCTTTACACACTCACAGGGGTCTTTGTGAGCAGCAAATGGCAGCCACCTGCTATTCCTCCAACAGCTGGTTTGTTCCTGGCCTTTTTTCCCTCCCCTTCTGTTGCAAGGCCTCCCCTCCTGCTGCAGTCAAAACTCGGTGGATCAGCACAGCTGAAAGTCTTTCCCTCCCTTCCTCCTCCTTCCTGTTGATAAACACCAGCGAGGATCTGGAGGGTGCAAAAAGTCAGCCAGAGAGAAATTGGAAAGTGGCTTCATGCTGGTGTTTGGCTGCTTTCCAGAGCCACAAGAGACGGAAATGCAAACATCGACAGACTCACTCACACACACACAACAGGGAGAGAGAGAGAGAAGCACCCTTTCTCAGTGTTGTTGGGGGGTTTTTTGGCAGCTGGTTCATGTAGGGTAGAGATCAGCTAAGGTGAGCCTGCAAGGGATCCAGAGGCGACCGCAAAGAAGTGGTGGGCCAGAATGAGTGGGGCAGTGGGGCATTTGGCACTTTGGGCAAAATCTCTCCCCCCCTCCCCCCCCAGCAACATAGCCATAGCACTTAGATACAGGGGGTGGACAAAATAATGGAAACACTTGACTTTTAGGCATCACATTTTATTTTATTTTATTTTATTTTATTTTATTTTATTTTATTTTATTTTATTTTATTTTATTTTATTTTATTTTATTTTATTTTATTTTATTTTATTTTATTTTGTTTTATTTTGTTTTATTTTGTTTTATTTTGTTTTATTTTGTTTTATTTTGTTTTATTTTGTTTTATTTTGTTTTATTTTGTTTTATTTTGTTTTATTTTGTTTTATTTTGTTTTATTTTGTTTTATTTTGTTTTATTTTGTTTTATTTTGTTTTATTTGGTTTTATTTGGTTTTATTTGGTTTTATTTGGTTTTATTTATTTTATTTGGTTTTATATTTTATTTTATTTTATTTTATTTTATTTTATTTTACTTTTACTTTATTTTATTTTATTTTATTATTTATTTTATTTTATTTTATTTTATTTATTTATTTATTTATCTATCTATCTATCTATCTATCTATCTATCTATTTATCTATTTATCTATCTATCTATCTATCTATCTATCTATCTATTTATTTATTTATTTATTTATTTATTTATTGGATTTGTATGCCGCCCCTCTCCGTAGACTCGGGGCGGCTAACAATAGTAATAAAAACCAGCATGTAAATGCAATACTAAAACAACTTAAAAAACCCTTATTGTAAAACCAAACATACATACAAACATACCATGCATAAATTGTAAAGGCCTAGGGGGGAAGAATATCTCAGTTCCCCCATGCCTGACAGCAGAGGTGGGTTTTAAGGAGCTTACGAAAGGCAAGGAGGGTGGGGGCAATTTTAATCTCCGGGGGGGAGTTGGTTCCAGAGGCCGCTGCAGAGTAGGCTCTTCCCCTGGGCCCCGCCAAACGACATTGTTTAGTTGAAGGGATCTGGAGAAGGCCCACTCTGTGAGACCTAACTGGTCGCTGGGATTCGTGCAGCATAATGTTTGAACATGTTCAAATCAATCCAAACTTGACATATTTTAATGTGTTTGTTTAAATTCTATTATTGGATATGTTTTTTTAAACTGGCTTTTCTTTTTCACAGAAATTTAAGGAAATTGGTTATAACCTTCTAGAAAGGGCAGACCTCTCAGACTTTCAGAGGCTAAATTGTTGGTGCTCGAATGGCAGGCGCTAGTGTAACAGAAAGTGTTTGGCGTTTCAAGAGGTCATGTCTCAAAAGTAAGGACTGCTTTTAGGGAAAACGTCCTCATCCAAGCACAGGTCTGGTCGAAAGTCGAAGTTGTCTGAGAGAGACTGTCAGACTCTAAAGCGAATTGTTAGAGCGGATCGCAAGACCACAGCTCCTAAAATCACTGCAGAGCTCAATAGACACGTACAGAACCCAGTTTCCACAAAAACTGTTCGAAGGGAGCTTCACAAATCTGGATTCCGTGGAAGAGCTGCAAGGTGTTTCCATGTTTTTGTCCAGCCCCTATATACTCAGTGAAGGGCTACCAAACGTTTTACTACCACACTGTGGGCGTGGCTTATGCAGGACGCCCTGCATTTTCTTTCAACATCTTTCAGTGCAAATTGGGTGCTCTGGGGTGGAGCTCCATTTTCACTACCCCACTGTGTTCCCCCCAATTTGGGCAGCAGCCCACCCCTGCATATACCGCTTCATAATGCTTTGACAGCCCTCTCTAAGTGGTTTACAGAATCAGCCTCTTGCCCCCAAACAATCTGGGTCCTCATTTTAGGCACCTCTGAAAGATGGAAGGCTGAGTCAACCTTGAGACGGCGGTGAGTTTTGATTTCCAACAGGTTGGGTTACTTTCTGATCAGTGGTGGGATTCAAAACTTTTTACTAATGGTTCTGTGGGTGTGGCTTGGGCGTGGCTAGGATTCAGGAGGCAGAGAATAGATGGAGAGGGGGCCAGTCAGTCAGAGGTGGTATTTACCGGTTCTCCGAAAATTTCTGCTACTGGTTCTCCAGAACTAATCAGAATCTGTTGAAACTCACTCCTGCTTCACATGCTGCTCTTTAGCAACCTTTGGAGAGGTAGTTCAGTCACTCTGAAGAACTACTCATCCCTGTCTCCAATTTTGTCTGGTGAGAGAGACACTCTGGGTCAGGGGTCTCCAACCTTGGCAACTTTAAGCCTGGTGGACTTCAACTCTGAGACAGGGTTCTCCAACCTTGGCAACTTTAACCCTGGTGGACTTCAACTCTAAGACAGGGGTCTTCAACCTTGGCAACTTTAAGCCTGGTGGACTTCAACTGTGAGACAGGGGTCTCCAACCTTGGCAATTTTAAGCCTGGTGGACTTCAACTCTGAGACAGGGGTCTCCAACCTTGGCAATTTTAAGCCTGGTGGACTTCAACTCTAAGACAGGGGTCTCCAACCTTGGCAACTTTAAGCCTGGTGGACTTCAACTCTAAGACAGGAGTCTCCAACCTCGGCAACTTTAAGCCTGGTGGACTTCAACTTTGAGTCAGGGGGTCTCCAACCTTGGCAAATTTAAGCCTGGTAGACTTCAACTCTGAGACAGGGGTCTCCAACCTTGGCAATTTTAAGCCTGGTGGACTTCAACTCTGAGACAGGGGTCTCCAACCTTGGCAATTTTAAGCCTGGTGGACTTCAACTCTGAGACAGGGGTCTCCAACCTTGGCAATTTTAAGCCTGGTGGACTTCAACTCTGAGACAAGGTTCTCCAACCTTGGCAACTTTAAGCCTGGTGGACTTCAACTCTGAGACAGGGGTCTCCAACCTTGGCAATTATAAGCCTGGTGGACTTCAACTCTAAGACAGGGGTCTCCAACCTTGGCAATTTTAAGCCTGGTGGACTTCAACTCTGAGACAGGGGTCTCCAACCTTGGCAATTATAAGCCTGGTGGACTTCAACTCTGAGACAGGGGTCTCCAACCTTGGCAACTTTAAGCCTTGTGGACTTCAACTCTAAGACAGGGGTCTTCAACTTTGGCAACTTCAAGCTTGGTGGACTTCAACTCCCAGAATTCCCCAATCAGCAAAACTGGCTGGGGAATTCTGGGAGTTGAAGTCCTCCAGGCTTAAAGTTGCCAAGGTTGGAGACCCCTGCTCTGGGTCACCTTTTTAAAATGAAAATCCACCCTTGGCTCACATTTGCAAAGGACCGCAAAAAGGTATTTGACTAACTCTTTTCAATAAACATTGCATATAGGAAAGCTTTCTTGAGCTTAATCTGGAAATCCTTAATTACACTAAAAGAGTTAGGGATTAAGTTAGGCCACAGTTAACCAAAAACAAACACTCCTGGGTAATAACCTAAGAGGGCGTGGGAACTTCAGCACTGTAGACTGTTTAAGCTAAGCTGACATTTTAAAATATATTATCATTCCCAAAACAGGCACTTGGAAAAGAACCCAGGCAAAATGCATTTATTTCAATAAAGCTGCATGACAATGAGTGTTAACATTTTCGGTATAAACAAGAGAAGTTGCATCCGCTTAAATGTTTGGAAGTAACTGTCAGTGACTACTTCACCTTTAACAACAACAACACAAGAGCACGTAACAGATACAAACTGAATGCAAATCGCTCCAAACGTGACTGCAGAAAATACGATTTCAGCAATAGAGTGGTCACCGCCTGGAACTCATTACCTGACTCTGTTGTTAAAGGGAAATATTTCTTCACCCAGAAGGGTCATTGGTTTATGGAATTCACTTCCAGAAAAGGTCGTGACAGCTGTCAGCCTTGATAACTTCAAGGCAGGATTAGACAGATTCATGGATGCCAAGTGTATTGGTGGTTATTGAAACGGATGTCCATGTGCCGCCTCTATGTTGGCTGAGGCAGGCAGGGTTCCCTTGGGTCCCATTTGTTGGGGGTCAAGGGAAAGGGAGGGCTTTGCCTTCTCTTTCTGCTCAAGATCTTCATGGACAATTGGTGGGCCACTGTGTGACACAGAATGCTGGACTCGGTGGGCTTTGGCCTGATTCAGCATGGCTCTTCTTATGTTCTTATGGACTCTGTTTTGCTGTGTCCTGCACTCAAGAGTGCGAGAGAAGCCATCTGGGTTGTTGGCGAGAACCCTTGCAGGTGAGACCTACACTCAGCCTGACTTCTAGTCATCAGTATCTGTGGTGGTTCAGCCTGAGCCAGATCAAAGACCAGCTGCGTCTCTGCTGGCCCCATGCCCGGGGGAGTCTGATAGCGGAGGGGAGAGTTCTTTGCAGCCAGACAGGGGAGATAGCAGTCAGGAAAGTGACGAAAAAGAAAGGCCTGGGAGCCCTGGGGAAGGGCTATCTCGAGCAAGTAGCTTGGATTCTCTGGAGTCTCTGGAGTCATTGGATGATGCAGCACAAGCTATCATTAGTATGCGACAGAGACGCATAGATCAAAGGAGAAATCAGTTGCGTAGATATTATCAGCGCTGAATGAGGAACACCAGGGGGTTGGGTGTGGTCCTCATTAGCAGGGAAGGGTTTATAAGACATGCGAACCCTTTCGGCAGCGTGGAGTGTTATCAAAGTGGAGTTGCTGTTATCTGCCTTTTCTCTCAGCATTTTTGTTCCTGGTTCGTGGCCCAGCAGTCTTGAAGAACCGTGGGAGGTTGGTGTCTGTTAGCAACAGCCTCGTTTGGCATTGAGGATCCTGTGTTTCTGTATGAACAATTGCCTTCGTGTATCTATTTGGAGTTCCAGTGTTTTCCTGATCTGTAAGGACATTTTCTGTTGGCTTCTTTTCTCTTTATCATTATAAAACTGTGTTTGGGTTCAACCGGTGTGTCTGGCTTATCTTTTTGGGTTGGTCATAGCTTCCGGAGTGACCCAGAACAGTATCCATTGCTCTTCATAAGGCTTTGCCCCCCAATGCCTCCCTGAACCCATTTCAGTTTGTCTGACTTTCCTTACACCTTCCTGTCTAGAATTGGAGATGGACCTTGGGAGGGGGACTAAACACAGGATAAAATGGAGCAATGGCTTCTCGCATTTTGGAAATTACATTTTGATTCATACAGTCCTACAACTTTTCTTTTCTTTTCTTGCAACCACACTACCAAACTGGTGGACATTTTGCCATTGTGTCCTACTGCAAGATCTTTTTTCACAAGGACTGTTGAGTGTTGATAAACCAGATGTTTGCTGTCCTACTCACCTGTGCAGGTGTAGTTTTGCCATTCCAACGGAATAACTTTTCACGTGTTTAACTTTTAAAAAAATCATTATGTACATTCCCTTCTTTAACACAATAGCTTCAAAATCCATTTATTTGAGGGAATCTCAGCCATTCCACCTGATTTTCTGTTACCTGTGAATCTGATCAGCTTCTTCTCCGAGGTCTTATTGAGATGGATGAATAACGAATATGGGGTGTGTTCTGTCGGGCTCTCTGGTAGAATCCTCTCAAAAATTCACAGGTACAAATTTCAGACACACACATTTTCTTTGATAATAATCTCTCAGTTGTTGCTGCCTATGCATCGCTCTCCGCATGCATGGCTGTATCATTAACTCTTGTTCTGAATCCAAGGAGGAGCTAGATAATTGATCTCCTTCTGAGCTGTCTGCCACACTCTCCTCCTCCCGGTCACTTATGTCTTCTTGGTCAGAGGAGCCTTCATCAGCAGATTCCACCGGGGGCAAAACAGGCCTGCAGCATGTGGATGTCTCCCCCACATCCACAGTCCTTGGGGCAGGAGCTGGGCCAGAGCGAACCACAACAGGGTGGATCATTGGGGAAATCATCTCCATCTCTTTCTCCAAGAATGCATCAATGAGCATTTCTGAGTGTTGTGCATTCACTTACTCCAGAGGTCTTCAAACTTGGCAACTTTTAAGACTTGTGGACTTCAACTCCCAGAATTCTCCAGCCAGCAAATCATAGCTGGCTGGAAAATTCTGGGAATAGAAGTCCACAAATTTTAAAGTTGCCAAGTTGGAAGACCTCTGACTTAACTGTTATTGTCAGGCCTTTCAATCCACATAAACAAAGTTGCTCATCAGAACATTATAAGATATTTATGGTATGCTTTCCTAAAGTCAAGCTATATTAAGACTACAGGATTCTACCTGACTAAGGGAATTACCCAGTTAATGATGAGTCTTATCAGCAGTCCAATCCTTGTTTGTTTTTCATAACAGGATGCTAATCCCTTAAGTATTGAAAAGGAGCTAATTAACTCTCTAGGATAGAGGTCCTCAACCAGTCAGCAGCCTGTTGGGAAGTAGGAAGCACAAATGGTCGGCAAGTGCATGAAGCTCCATTTGCACATACATGAGATTAGGTTGTGTGGGCAAAACCATCCTGCCCCCTGTTCTGTCGGGCTCTCTGGTAGACTCCTCCCAAAAATTCACAGGTACAAATTTCAGACACACACACGTTTGAAAATTCAAAACAATGTTCTTTGTAATGAAAATTCACTTAAACCAAGCCCTCTTTTGGTATAGCAAAGAGCACTCGTCTCCAAACAAACTGGTAATTTGTACAAGTCCCTTATCAGTTCTGTGATACTTATCTTGCAGCTGTGAGGCAATTCACAGTCCTTCTTCTTTCACAAAGTGAAACACACTTTGCTCTGGTTTAGTTTCAAAGCGGGGAAAAATCAGCACACAAAAAGTCAAAGTCAGTAAAGCAGTCATGAAACACAACGATCAGATAATCCTCCACAATGGCCAAACCCACAGGCTGCAATTTATAGCAGCCTCACTAATGACCACAGCCCCACCCAACCACAGGTGGCCTCATTTTCTTTGATAATAATCTCTCAGTTGTTGCTGCCTATGCATCGCTCTCCGCATGCGTGGCTGTATCATTAACTCTTGTTCTGAATCCAAGGAGGAGCTAGATAATTGATCTCCTTCTGAGCTGTCTGCCCCACTCTCCTCCTCCCGGTCACTCATGTCTTCTTGGTCAGAGGAGCCTTCATCAGCAGATTACACCGGGGGGGGGGGGGGGGCAAAACAGGCCTGCAGCATGTGGATGTCTTTCCCACATCCACAGTCCTTGGGGCAGGAGTTGGGCCAGAGCTAACCACAACACCCCCCTTCCCTTGCCAATCCACAATCAGAAAGGCCTGGGACCGCTGAACAAGTATATAGTGGTACCTCTACTTCCGAACTTAATTTGTTCCGTGACCAGGTTCTTAAGTAGAAAAGTTTGTAAGAAGAAGTAATTTTTTCCCATAGGAAATGTGTGCGATTGGGAAAACCACAGGGAGGGTGGAGGCCCTGTTTCCTCCCAGGAGATTCCTAGAGAGGACCCACAGAAGCTTCTCCCTGCCTTTTCCGGCCCTGTTTCCTCCCAGGAGATTCCTAGAGAGGACCCACAGAGGCTTCTCCCTGCCTTTTCCGGCCCTGTTTCCTCCCATTCCTAGAGAGGCCCCATGGTGGCTTGTCCCTGCTTTTTCGGCTCTGTTTCCTCCCAGGAGATTCCTAGAGAGGCCCCACAGAAGCTTCTCTCTGCCTTTTCCAGCCCTGTTTCCTCCCAGGAGATTCCTAGAGAGGCCCCACGGAGGCTTCTCCCGGCCTTTTCCGGCCCTGTTTCCTCCCAGGAGATTCCTAGAGAGGCCCCACAGAAGCTTCTCCCGGCCTTTTCCGGCCCTGTTTCCTCCCAGGAGATTTCTAGAGAGGCACCAGGGAGGCTTCTCCCTGCCTTTTCCGGTTACAGTTTCGGAGGCTTGGGTTTGTAAGTGGAAAATGGTTCTTGAGAAGAGGCAAAAAAAAATCTGGAACACCTGGTTCTTATTTAGAAAAGTTTGTAAGTAGAGGCGTTCTTAGGTAGAGGTACCACTATACTTCTTTCCAAATTCTCAGGAGAAGTTAGGAAAGCATGATTTATTAGAAGAGAACAAAAACCCTGCATATTGCTGTTTATTGATCCTACATTGGCTTCTTTAAACGATGTGCGTAAACAAAGGTGGCACTTTTGGCTTAAAAAGCTTAGACAATAGCAGAACAAAAGGAGCCACTGTCTGAGCAGTTCAAAGGGAGGTTACGAGGTTTCTATGACCGTTATGGAAAAGCAATTATGTCTTTCTGACGCTTCTGGTGTGCCAACTGCCTTTCCCTCTCCAAGCCAAGATAAGCAACTCTACCCTACCTCACCAGCTTGAAAACAGGCAGCGCCAGTTTAGATCAAGAGAACAGCGGCTTTTTAACAGCACATAGGAAATTAGAACGATGCCCAACGATAGAGCCGCTCTAGGGATTTTCTCCATGAAAACAACTCAAGTAAACCTAATGGGTAGGAAAGACTTTTTTAAAAACAACAACTATAATCCCCACTCGGTTAAAGACCTTGGTATACTAATAACAAAAGATTTATGTGCCAAAGCCCACTGCAACAACATAGCCAAGAAGGCTTCAAGAGTTGTAAACCTAATCCTATGTAGCTTCTGCTCTGGCAATCTCACACTACTTACCAGAGCTTACAAAACTTTTGCCAGACCTTTCCTCAAATGCAGCTCATCTGTTTGGAACCCATATCGCATCTCAGACATTAACACCCTTGAAAATGTCCAAAGATACTTCACCAGAAGAGCCCTTCACTCCTCCACTCGAAACAGAATACCCTACGAGACTAGACTTTCAATCCTGGGCCTAGAAAGCCTAGAACTAAGACGCCTTAAACAAGATCTAAGTATTGCCCACAAGATCATTATGCTGCAACGTCCTGCCTGTCGGCGACTACTTCAGCTTCAACCACAACAACACAAGAGCACACAACAGATTTAAACTTAATATTAACTGCTCCAAACTTGACTGTAAAAAATATGACTTCAGTAACCGAGTTGTCGAAGCGTGGAACTCATTACCGGACTCCATAGTGTCATCCCCAAACCCCTAACACTTTACCCTTAGATTATCTACAGTTGACCTCTCCAGATTCCTAAGAGGTCAGTAAGGGGCGAGTCCAAGTGCACTAGAGTGCCTTCCGTCCCCTGTCCTATTGCTCTCCTATATCTCCTATACCTTTCTTCTATTCCTATATCTCTTCTTCTATTCTTTCATTGATATGTTCTATTCCTATGTCTTCTTTTCTATTCTTTCTTAGATATATTTTACCATGAGTATCTCCTCTATAACCTTCATCATGTATTTTACTATGGGTATATAGATATATACCCACTAAAACCCTCATTGTGTATTGGACAAAATAAATAAATAAATAAATAATAAATAATACAGCCTAGCTCAGTGATGGCGAACCTATTTGTATGCCGCTCCGAGTCCACGGAGAGGGGCAGCATGCAAATCTAATAAATTAGAAACATAGAAACATAGAAGACTGACGGCAGAAAAAGACCCCATGGTCCATCTAGTCTGCCCTTTTACTATTTCCTGTATTTTATCTTACAATGGATATATGTTTATCCCAGGCATGTTTAAATTTGGTTACTGTGGATTTACCAACCACGTCTGCTGGAAGTTTGTTCCAAGGATCTACTACTCTTTCAGTAAAATAATACTTTCTCATGTTGCCTTTGATCTTTCCCCCAACTAACTTCAGATTGTGTCCCCTTGTTCTTGTGTTCACTTTCCTGTTAAAAACACTTCCCTCCTGAACCCTATTTAACCTTTTAACATATTTAAATGTTTCGATCATGTCCCCCCTTTTCCTTCTGTCTTCCAGACTATACAGATTGAGTTCATGAAGTCTTTCCTGATACGTTTTATACTTCAGACCTTCCACCATTCTTGTAGCCCGTCTTTGGACCCGTTCAATTTTGTCAATATCCTTTTGTAGGTGAGGTCTCCAGAACTGAACACAGTCTTCCAAATGTGGTCTCACCAGCGCTCTATATAAGGGGATCACAATCTCCCTCTTCCTGCTTGTTATACCTCTAGCTATGCAGCCAAGCATCCTACTTGCCTTTCCTACCGCCCGACCACACTGCTCACCCATTTTGAGACTGTCAGAAATCACTACCCCTAAATCCTTCTCTTCTGAAGTTTTTGCTAACACAGAACTGCCAATGCAATACTCAGATTTAGGATTCCTTTTCCCCAAGTGCATTATTTTAAATTTGGAAACATTAATTAAATTAAAAGGGCGTGTGCGTGCATGCTACTGCATGCACACTCCCCTGCGTGCCCCTGCACATGTGCACAAGCCCATCCCCTGCCCCCATGCATGCACACAGGCAGTGAAGGGCCGCTCGTCTTCAGTTCTACCGGTACGCCCGCCGAAGCCTTGCAAGGAGACACGTGTGTGTGATTTCGGTGATTTTCGCCGATATTTTAGCTTCCGCGCATGCACAGAAGCAAAAATTCAGCAGAAATCACCGAAATCACTTGTGCGAGTGTCCTCACAACAGAGTTTGCTTGTTGGGCATGTGCAGAAACCCAATCTTGTGCATGTCGGGGGTGTGCAGCTGCAGACACATCCCAGAATTTCCTATTGGGACGGAGCACCTGACCGCGTTGGCTGCTGCACATCAGTGCACACAGGCCTCACTGAAGGCTGTTGTAAATTTGAACAAGGATGTTGGAAAATTTTAACATTTGATTTTTCAGGTGATAAAAGAAAGGAGGCAGCACTTGTGGAAGGATAAATACCAAAAGCCACTGGATAATTGTTGTATTAGAATGTAGATGGGGAGGTATGTGATATTGAACGTTTATGAGTGGAGAAAAATAAGAATAATAAAAAAAACCGAAAGAAAGAGAAGAAAAGCACCAAGTTGCAGCATTTCCTCCTGACCCAAGACCAACCAATTTGGGTTCTGCTGTACTGAATGAAAGTTTCGGCTCTTTGGTTTCATGATTGAAACAGACCCTGGTCCTTCTCCAAGGACTGAGACCCTTCACAGCACCTGAGGCGGTGATTATTATTATTATTATTATTATTATTATTATTAGTAGTAGTAGTAGTAGTAGTAGTAGTAGTATTTATTGGATTTGTATGCCGCCCCTCTCCGTAGACTCGGGGCGGCTAACAACAATGATAAAAACAGCATGTAACAATCCAATTAATAAAACAACTAAAAACTCTTATTATAAAACCAAACATACACACAAACATACCATGCATAACTTGTAATGGCCTAGGGGGAAGGAATATCTAAACTCCCCCATGCCTGGTGGCATAAGTGAGTCTTGAGTAGTTTACGAAAGACAGGGAGGGTGGGGGCAGTTCTAATCTCCGGGGGGAGTTGGTTCCAGAGGGCCAGGGCCGCCACAGAGAAGGCTCTTCCCCTGGGGCCCACCAAACGACATTTAGTCGACGGGACCTGGAAAAGGCAAACTCTGTGGGGCCTTATCGGTCGCTGGGATTCATGCGGTAGCAGACGGTTCCGGAGGTAATCTGGCCCAATGCCATGTAGGGCTTTAAAGGTCATGACCAACACTTTGAATTGTGACCGGAAACTGATCGGCAGCCAATGCAGGCCACGGAGTGTTGAAGAAACATGGGCAAATCTTGGAAGCCCCACGACGGCTCTCGCAGCTGCGTTCTGCACGATCTGAAGTTTCCGAACACTCTTCAAAGGTAGCCCCATGTAGAGAGCGTTGCAGTAATCGAACCTTGAGGTGATGAGGGCATGAGTGACTGTGAGCAATGACTCCCTGTCCAAATAGGGCCACAACTGGTGCACCAGGCGAACCTGGGCAAACACACCCCTCGCCACAGCCGAAAGATAATAGGTGCAGGATAGCTCCAAGGATGCGGGTTGGCTAGCTTTGCTGGAGGCAATCACCACCCACAGCTCTGGGACTGCAAAGAAGTGTGTGTGACTTTGTTTGTGTGTGTATGTGTGTGTGTTCCAAACGCTGAGAGCAGGGAACTCTTGCAAATGTCTGAGCAGAGACAGGTTACAAGCGGTGTGCCACAAGGGTCTGTTCTGGGTCCTATTCTTTTTAATATGTTTGTGAGTGACATAGGGGAAGGTTTGGAAGGGAAGGTTTGCCTATTTGCCGATGACTCTAAAGTGTGCAATAGGGTTGATATTCCTGGAGGGGTCTGTAATATGGTAAATGATTTAGCTTTACTAGATAAATGGTCAAAGCAATGGAAACTGCAGTTTAATGTTTCCAAATGTAAAATAATGCACTTGGGGAAAAGGAATCCTCAATCTGAGTATTGCATTGGCAGTTCTGTGTTAGCAAGAACTTCAGAAGAGAAGGATTTAGGGGTAGTGATTTCTGACAGTCTCAAAATGGGTGAGCAGTGTGGTCGGGCAGTAGGAAAAGCAAGTAGGATGCTTGGCTGCATAGCTAGAGGTATAACAAGCAGGAAGAGGGAGATTGTGATCCCCTTATATAGAGCGCTGGTGAGACCACATTTGGAATACTGTGTTCAGTTCTGGAGACCTCACCTACAAAAAGATATTGACAAAATTGAACGGGTCCAAAGACGGGCTACAAGAATGGTGGAAGGTCTTAAGCATAAAACGTATCAGGAAAGACTTCATGAACTCAATCTGAATAGTCTGGAGGACAGAAGGAAAAGGGGGGACATGATCGAAACATTTAAATATGTTAAAGGGTTAAATAAGGTTCAGGAGGGAAGTGTTTTTAATAGGAAAGTGAACACAAGAACAAGGGGACACAATCTGAAGTTAGTTGGGGGAAAGATCAAACGCAACGTGAGAAAATATTATTTCACTGAAAGAGTAGTAGATCCTTGGAACAAACTTCCAGCAGACGTTGTTGGTAAATCCACAGTAACTGAATTTAAACATGCCTGGGATAAACATAGATCCATTGTAAGATAAAATACAGGAAATAGTATAAGGGCAGACTAGATGGACCATGAGGTCTTTTTCTGCCGTCAGTCTTCTATGTTTCTATGATTCTATGACAAGACAGGCCCAAGTGAAACAGGGAATTTACAAATGCTAATCTTTATCTATCTAAGATATGGACTTTGCCCAAGATATAAGCCACCGAATGACCCTCGGCACAATACAAAGATCCGGCGAATTTTCTCCAAATGTTTTTCCATGCAAGCTAATTCTCCTGTAAAAAACAACAACAACACAAAAACCATACTCTGATGGTTTTCATTATACAGTGGCAAGAATTGTGTGCTTGGAGAGAGATTGGGAATCTAGTTAAAAAGGACAGTGGTTGAAAATGGGGACGTTTTTTGAGAATACACTTTTCTCGAGCAGAACAAGACACTGTGATAAAATACAAGAAATAGTATAAGGGCAGACTCGATGGACCAGGAGGTCTTTTTCTGCCGTCAATCTTCTATGTTTCTGTGATGCGTCCATTCACTCGGACGGAGTGGTATTTACTAGAGAGGCTAAAAGGCTCCTTGAGGGGGTACTACAAATAAACTAAGGAGCAAATAATACAGGGGAAAACAGCGTACTAGATTAGTGGAGCAGAATTAAGGTTTATATTTATTTTATATTTTGTGTGCTTACATAAATGCGCGAATGTCCATTTCTGACATGGATAAGAGTATCTTATAAGGGTCTATGCACATGTTCACTTTTTGTGGATTCGTTGGTTTGTGAATCAAAAAATGTTTATCAAATAATGATGCACTGGAATGCATGTTAATTGTCCTGACATTATGTCATATTTCTTGTACTGTAGTTTGTAATGTAAGACTTGAATTTTTTTTTAAAAAAAGAACAATGTTTTGTGATTGCATCTTTAAAGAGGAACTTTAATGTTGTATTACACCATTTATTGCCACTCCTGTGGCACTGGAGATAAGCATTGATTTACATAGAAACAAAGAAGACTGACGGCAGAAAAAGATTCATATATGTTTAACCACATGAATTGATTTTGGAACGAATGCGAAACCTTTTGTGTTTTTTATCTTATAGTATTTGGGTGGGGGGGTGGAGAGGTATTGAAGACTGATTTTAAGATTTATATGCATACATACTGTACATACATACATACAAACATCATACATGTATATATACACACACACAAAAACGTATCTTGTTGCATTTGGGTGTTTGTAAGATTGAGAATATCTTGGCGACATTAAGACGAGGACACACTTGTCATCTTCAGGCTAGTGTTTTTGGCGTTGTGCTAGTGCAAATAAAGCATTCGCACTAGCACAAACCCGAAACACAGGAAAAGACCCGAATACATCAAGACCTACATACCTATACCCGTGAATATCTATGAAAGCAAATGTCTGTCTGTCTGTCTGTCTGTCTGTCTGTTTATCTATCTATCTATCTATCTATCTATCTATCTATCTATCTATCATCTGTCTATCTGTCTATCTTTCTATCATCTATCATCTATCTATCTATCATCTATCTATCATCTATCTATCTATCTATCTATCATCATCTATCATCTATCTATCTATCATCTATCTATCTATCTATCTATCATCATCTATCATCTATCTATCTATCATCATCTATCTATCTATCTATCTATCTATCCATCCATCCATCATCTATCTATCATCTATCTATCTATCTATCTATCTATCTATCTATCTATCTATCTATCTATCTATCATCTATCTGTCTGTCTATCTATCATCTATCTATCTATCTATCTATCTATCTATCTATCTATCTATCTATCTATCTATCTATAATCTATCTATCTATCATCTATCTATCTATCTATCTATCTATCATCAATCATCTATCTATCTATCATCTATCTATCTACCTATCTATCATCATCTATCATCTATCTATCTATCTATCTATCTATCTATCTATCTATCTATCTATCTATCTATCCATCTATCATCTATCTATCTATCTATCTATCTATCTATATATATATATATATCATCATCTATCATCTATCTATCTATCTATCATCATCTATCATCTATCTATCTATCTTCTATCTATCTATCTCTCTATCTATCATCTATCTATCTATCTATCTATCTATCTATCTATCTATCTATCTATCTATCTATCTATCATCTATCCATCCATCATCTATCCATCCATCATCTATCTATCTATCTATCTATCTATCTATCTATCTATCTATCTATCTATCTATCTATCTATCTATCTATCTATCTATCTATCATCTATCTATCTATCTTCTATCCATCCATCATCTATCTATCTATCTATCTATCTATCTATCTATCTATCTATCTATCTATCTATCTATCTATCTATCTATCTATCATCTATCTATCTATCTATCATCTATCCATCCATCATCTATCTATCTATCTATCTATCTATCTATCTATCTATCTATCTATCTATCTATCTATCATCTATCTATCTATCTTCTATCCATCCATCATCTATCTATCTATCTATCTATCTATCTATCTATCTATCTATCAATCTATCTAGCTATCTATCTATCATCTATCCATCCATCCATCATCTATCTATCTATCTATCTATCTATCTATCTATCTATCATCTATCTATCATCTATCTGTCTATCATCTATCTATCATCTATCTATCTATCCATCCATCCATCATCTATCTATCTATCTATCTATCTATCTATCTATCATCTATCTATCATCTATCTTTCTATCATCTATCTATCTATCTATCTATCTATCTATCTATCATCTATCTATCATCTATCTATCCATCCATCATCTATCTATCTATCTATCTATCTATCTATCTATCTATCGTCTATCCATCCATCATCTATCTATCTATCTATCCATCCATCCATCCATCCATCCATCCATCCATCCATCCATCCATCCGTCCATCCATCCCAGGAAAGGCAGTATGTTAAAAATGCACCCCTTGATGGGATCTGAGCCAACTGCCAATATATGTGATAACTATTTCAAACCCTGTGCAAATTAAACCCAAGTCTGGCTCCTTTAAAGCGACCCCACTTTAATACAAATATCTGCTTCTAAAAGCCAAAAAAACCCCAAACCGTCACCAGAAATGTTGAAGCAGTCCAAATTGGTTAAGATGCTGAGCTTGTCAGCCCAGGCTTGAGTTTTGATGCTGGGACCTTCTGGTTACTCAGCCCGGCTCCTGCCAATCTAGCAGTTCGAAAGCATGCAAGTGCGAGTAGATAAATAGGTACCAGGGCAAGAGCTTTGTGCTGTGGCCACAGGACGACAAAAGCATCTCAGACAACATAGGCTCTGTCGGCTGAGAATTGGAGATGGAGCACCTCCTCCTTTGAGTCGGGTCACGCCTAGGTGGGGGGAAATTTTAGACCTTTTTCTACCTGGGCTTAAGACTCTCAAAAGAAAAATTAAGACGCAGCAGCCGTGCTCCATGAAATTTGAAGGGGTGTTAAAACTCAATTTCATTGAGAGCTGCATCAGAGTTGTATGGGGGCGTGGCGTGGCTGGGAGGGTGTGGCCAGCTCTATGTCACTCCTATCAGGGGGGGGGGAGATGTGTGCCGGACTGAGCTCCGTTTTCACCTGCCAAGGCCTCCTGCAACTCTCTGCGTCAAGCTGGTGCAGGATTTGGTGATAAATTAACGGCTTGCCACACTATCTATAGAAGGCCTGATGTTTATGGGAACTTGGGAGGGGTGATTTTCACAAGGGAACAGATGCAGCCAAGTGGTTCAAGGTCATCTATGCCCACCCACCTGGGCGGAAGCGGAGGAAAAGACTTGCCACACTGGCACAATCTGAGTGGGCAACGCGACAAGCTTGTGGGTGGGGGACAAGGGATGTGAACTTTCAACTGGGTGGGAAACTTAGGTTCGGGTTTCCCAGCGTAGGTGCCAGGATGGCTCCGGCAATAAATTGTAACTTTGAGGAGTACTTTGACTTGGACTCTGATTTAGTGTGGATGCCGCACGAATCCCAGCGACCTGTTAGGTCCCACAGAGTTGGCCTTCTCCGGGTCCCGTCGACTAAACAATGCCATTCGGCGGGACCCAGGGGAAGGGCCTTCTCTGTGGCGGCCCCGGCCCTCTGGAACCAACTCCCCCCAGATATCAGAGTTGCCCCCACCCTCCTTGCCTTTCGTAAGCTGCTTAAAACCAACCTCTGTCGTCAGGCATGGGGGAATTGAGATATTCCCTTCCCCCTAGGCTTATAAAAAAAAATGTGCATGGTATGTCTGTATGTATGATTGGATTCTTAAATTGGGGTTTCTTTTTAAATTAACTTAAATATTAGATTTGTTTATATTGTTTTATTACTGTTGTTAGCCGCCCCGAGTCTACAGAGAGGGGGGGCATACAAATTTGATTAATAAATAAAATAAATAAATAAATGCTACCTGGAACCTTGACATTTAACCTGAATCGGAGTTTCCAACCCAGTTGAAAGCAAACCTTGACTTTCTTGACAGTCAAAAAGGAGGTTGGAGACCATTTTTGCTGGTAGAAGCACCGCGGGCCAGTCCTTCGCTGTTTCCAGGGTAGACCCATGTGCCAGATCTTATGTATCCCGCAGACAGGATCTAGCTCCCATGGCCTTGAGTTTGACACCCTTGGAATATGCCTTCAATGCCTACTTTCCATTTCATAAAGAAAAATATGAAACCATATGTTGTGGTTAGCTCTGGCCCAGCTCCTGCCCCAAGGACTGTGGATGTGGGGGAGACATCCACATGCTGCAGGCCTGTTTTGCCCCTGGTGGAATCTGATGATGAAGGCTCCTCTGACCAATACGACATGAGTGACAGGGAGGAGAGTGTGGCAGACAGCTCAGAAGGAGGTCAATTATCTAGCTCCTCCTTGGATTCAGAACAAGAGTTAATGATACAGCCACGCATGCGGAGAGCGATGCATAGGCAACAACAACTGAGATATTATTATAAAAGAAAATGAGGCCACCTGTGGTTGGGTGGGGCTGTGGTCATTAGTGAGGCTGCTATAAATAGCAGCCTGTGGGTTTGGCCATTGTGGAGGATTATCTGATCGTTGTGTTTCGTGAGTGCTTTACTGACTTCGACCTTTTGTGTGCTGATTTTTCCCCGCTTTGAAACTAAACCAGGGCAAAGTGTGTTTCACTTTGTGAAAGAAGGAGGACTGTGAATTGCCTCACAGCTGCAAGATAAGTATCACAGAACTGATAAGGGACTTGTACAAATTACCAGTTTGTTTGGAGACGAGTGCCCTTGGCTATACCAAAAGAGGGCTTGGTTTAAGTGACTTTTCATTATAAAGAACATTGTTTTGAATTTTCAAACGTGTGTGTGTCTGAAATTTGTACCTGTGAATTTTTGGGAGGATTCTACTAGAGAGTCCGACACAACATCTTGTAAGCCTTGTTGGATTTGCACCAGGAACCAGAAATAAGGAATTGTCTCCTGCTTCGTACTCTCTTCTTAAGCCCCCGAGTAGTAAGCCGATTTTTCAAAGTTAGCAAGCAGGGAACCTCAAGAAAGGATGAATTAAAAAAAAAGAAGACTTCGTTCCACTGCAAAGTGAAACAAACCATTTATTTGTGCTAAATGAATTAAAAGAATGTATTCCAGAATACATTTCTTTATACATTGTACCGGCTTATGCTGCTAAATACGCATTTGCTATTGTCACCTAACTTTCTCTTGATCCTTTTCTACCAAGCAATACAACACTTTTGGCTGTTTTACCATATGCTGCTATAAAGGAGCACCTCCCATCTGCGTTGTATTTTTTTGTCTTCTTCCAAAAGCCTAACATCGCGGTTTAAACTTTCAGAGAGGAAGGGCCACACCATTAAAATATTTGAAACAAGGGGGAAATCAGAGCTTTGGGGAGGTGGGGTTTTTTTTTGTTGTTTCTTTTGCTTTTCATAAAAACTGCTTTCCTACAGCAGAAAATCAGAGAAGAGCTGTAGATGGCCCCAAGCATTATAATGAAACAGCAGAATGGGCTTTTACAAGGGAAAGAGGGAGGAAATGGGAAGAAGTTGGAAGGAAAGAAGGAAGGGAGGAAGGAAGGAAGGGAGGGAGGAAATGGGAAGAGGGAAGGAAAGAAGGAAGGAAAAAAGGAAGGAAGGAAGGAAATGGAAAGAAGAGGGAAGGAAAGAAGGAAGGAAGGAAGGAGGAAGGAAATGGAAAGAAGAGGGAGGGAAGGAAAGAAGGAAGGAAGGAAAAAAGGAAGGAGGAAGGAAATGGAAAGAAGAGGGAGGGAAGGAAGGAAATGGAAAGAAGAGGGAAGGAAGGAAGGAAATGGAAAGAAGAGGGAGGGAAGGAAAGAAGGAAGGAAGGGAGGGAGGAAATGGAAAGAAGAGGGAAGGAAAGAAGGAAGGAAGGAAGAAGGAAATGGAAAGAAGAGGGAGGGAAGGAAAGAAGGAAGGAAGGGAGGGAGGGAGGAAATGGAAAGAAGAGGGAAGGAAAGAAGGAAGGAAGGAAGGAAGAAAGGAGGAAATGGGAAGAAGAGGGAAGGAAGGAAGGAAGGAAGTAAATGGGAAGAATAGGGAAGAATGGAGGTCGGGAGATCCATACGTCTTACAGGGTCTGACATTTCAGACAGTACCAACACACACTGGATAAATGGGGGTGGGTTGTGCAGCACGTTTTACTCGAGTCTGGAAATTAAGGGACGCAATTCGAGGGACGAGGCGTGGGGCTTTCACTTTTCGCACTAAAAGCTGTACTGAAATGTAGAGCTGGTTTGCTGTAAATGATGGAAACACACCGTCATACCCGGGAGCTTGTCATGTGGAGCCCGTAGCCTTGAGTTGCAGAATGGAAGAATGGGGCAAAGAACCAGGGGAACCCTCCCTTTCGAATCTCAGAAAAGGAGGAAGTGGGCGAGGGGAGGAGGCAGCGGGCTTAAACGGAGGGGGCTGTACGGGGAGCTCAGCAAAACGGGAGGCCGCAATAACCCAACGCAGGCGCTGCGGCGTGCCATCCGCGGCAGGCACAATGCCTGGATGTTCCCGTATCAAAGACGGAGGCGTTTGGGTTGGCTTCCTTCAGACGGATGTCGCCGGTATCTCACCCCGATGGGCTGGGCTCCGGAGAAATCAGAAGAGGGTGCTTCTCGCGCAGACGGCCGATGCTTGGGCACCGCCGCCGCCCATCCCGTCCCCTGGAAAGAAGCGCCTCGGATGCGGGAGGGTCACGCGATAACGCCGGAGGAGGTCCTTGGGCAAACTGGTACAACACAATGAAACGGTGAAGCCTCGACGATTTCAGTGCAAGTCAGTCAACTGTACATTGACCGTGGTTTTTAAGCCTTTGGCTTGAAGTAAACTGCTCCGGGAGGGGATGAGTCCAACTCTGAAGGCAGGATCGCTGGCCGGGGCGCTAAGGCTGAGTGGAGGGCTGGAAAGGAGCCGGCTGGGGAGGCGGAGGTGGAGGCGGGGGAGCCGACGGCAGTGGGATCTGCGTGTTCGGAGAGGGAGGGGGCGTGGGACGCTTGAACTTGTCGGGGCTGTTGCTTCTTCGCGGCAAAGGCCTCTGCGGGTGGAAACAAAGAAACAAGGGATGGGATAATGACAGCCAAGACCCAAACCGGAGAGATGACCTCATTCTGGCACACAGGTGAGTTGGTGGGAATCCTGGTAGGGCTGTCCTTTTAGAAAGGGCATACCAACATTTTCAATCTGCACCCTTGACACCTCCCCATCCCTTGTCCCACTGCTACATCTACGGGTTTGTCTTCCGGCCATTTGTTCTTTCAGGGTGTCCAGGGGGAAAGCATTTTGAAATTCCCTGATACAGTGGTACCTCTACCTTAAGAACTTTTCTCGATAAGAACCAGGTGTTCCAAGATTTTTTCGCCTCTTTTCAAGAACCATTTTCTACTTAAGAACCCAAGCCTGGAATAATAGAAACATAGAAACCTAGAAGACTGACGGCAGAAAAAGACCTCATGGTCCATCTAGTCTGCCCTTATACTATCTCCTGTATTTTATCTTACAATGGATATATGTTTATCCCAGGCATGTTTAAATTCAGTTACTGTGGATTTACCAGCCATGTCTGCTGGAAGTTTGTTTCAAGGATCTACTACTCTTTCAGTGAAATAATATTTTCTCATGTTGCGTTTGATCTTTCCCCCAACTAACTTCAGATTGTGTCCCCTTGTTCTTGTGTTCACTTTCCTATTAAAAACACTTCCCTCCTGGACCTTATTTAACCCTTTAACATATTTAAACATTTCGATCATGTCCCCCCTTTTCCTTCTGTCCTCCAGACTATACAGATTGAGTTCATGAAGTCTTTCCTGATACGTTTTATGCTTAAGACCTTCCACCATTCTTGTAGCCCGTCTTTGGACCCGTTCAATTTTGTCAATATCTTTTTGTAATTTCCCAGGAAATGTGAGAGTGGCAGTTTCCTGCCATTCCCCCTTTAATCCCGGCCATCTCGGGCTTTTCTGGGCTGCCAGAGGAGCCTTTTGCTGGCGCTTAAGGAGGCTTCGGCAGTCCAGAGCGAACGAAGAGTTTTCCTTTCTCTGGGCGCTTAGAGAGGGAATAAACCACTTCGCTGTGGTGACTCTCTATCGCTGCCTCCCATATACCCGGTGCACAGTTGCCTCCTGTAGCGTCTGGGCGCAGAAAGGCAAAAGGAGGCGCTTTGCCCCGGCCGGATCAACTCAGCTTCAGCCAAACTGAGGAGTCAACATAGTGAAGGAAAGGCGACGGCTACAAAGTGAGCGAGCGAGAGGAGAGGGGAGCCCTTCAGCATGGGAAGGAAGAGGAAGCAGGTAGCAGCAGCAGCCGCCTTTCGGTCAAAGGAGCGGGAGGTTCCCCCCTCTCGCCTGCCTAGGTTTCTCTCTTTGGTGCAGTGTATGGGAGGCAGCCTCGTGCCAGGTATATGGGAGGTACGTGCTCCTCCTCGCCACCTTAGAGTCACCCCCCCTTTTTTTAAGCCTTAAAAGTTTTGAATTTTTTTGATTCCCCTCCCCTCACCTTCTTCCTTCGGCAGCGACTGTCCTCCTCCTCTTCCTCCTCCTCCTCCTCCCACCCAAATTCCGAGCTTTTATTTCTTTCCTAATGGGTTTGCATGCATTATTTGCTTTTATATTGATTCCTATGGGAAAAATTGCTTCTACTTACAAACTTTTCTACTTAAGAACCTGGTCACGGAACGAATTAAGTTCTTAAGTAGAGGTACCACTGTATTTCCCTGACATTTCCCTGTAACTTGCAATAGAGTTAAAGTGAAGTCGTGGATGATGTCATACCAAACGGCTAAGCCATGGAGAAATATCAGTAGCTGAGGAAGCATGTTGTTGCCACAATTATGCTCATTTTTGCTTGACTCTGCCAGGCAGCGTGATCCATTTTTTAAATGTAATTTTTCCGATTTTAATACATTTTAATACATTTTTTTCCCCTGATTTATTCTGGTTTTTTCATGCATTTCTTGATAATTCCCTGATATTTTCCAAACCACCGATTTCCCTGATAATTCTCTTAATTCCCTGTTTTACAGGTTTACTGGATACCCTGTTCTTTGCAACTGAAATCCAGCCAGAGCACTCCTTAGAACGTCACCTCTGTACAGCAGGCTGGAGGAGGATCATTCTATAATGATCTCCTCCTGTGTTTCCCCACCTCACTGCCTCCCTGCCCCCCGTGGCTCCGGAGGAGATGGCGCCTTCCACCCGGAAGGGCTCGAGGCAAAAGAAGATGGGGAGCTGCTAGGGCTGATCCCACATGGAGGGCGAAGAGCCTCAGTGGTGCAGTGGTTAGAGTGCAGTAGTGCAAGCTACTTCTGCTATCACCGGCTGCCAGCAGTTTGGTAGATCGAATCTCACCAGGCTCAAGGTTGACTCAGCCTTCCATCCTTTCGAGGTGGGTAAAAGGAGGACCCAGATTGTTGGGAGCAATATGCTTACTCTCTATAAAATGCTTAGAGAGGGCTGTAAACAGGGGTGGGAAGCAGGTAGGACAGGGTGGAACATAGTTCCACCGGCAAAAAATGAAGATGCGTGCACAGCTCCAGTTGATTGGCGGCTGTCACTTCCTGGATTATTGGTCTCTGCTCAGCTCTCCTTTTTTTCTCTGCTGCTGCTGCATCTGCACTCCTTGCTTTTTTCCTCTTTCCTCCTTCCTGGCCTCGGACGAGCTTCCCTCTCTCCTGCCTGGCTTCCCTACAGCCTCACGTGGCCACCTCCCATCTGAGGTGCAAGAAGAAGGCATGGGTGGAAGCGGTAGCATTTATGCTTCTGGCAGCACCCGTTCGCCTAGCTACCCAGCCTGAGGAGGGGGGTGGGGGAGGACCCAGGAAGGAGAGCGCGGGAAACGTGAAAAAAAATTGTCACCTTAGCAAGCGACACTAGTAAGGTTGTAAGTCGAGGATTTAACAGTTCACTTGAACGATATTGATCGTTCAAGCCACTCCTATCCAGTCACATGACCATTAAGCCACACCCACATGATAAGGCACAGCCAGAGTATGGCAGTAAAAATTTGGGCTGCCCATTACTGGCTGTAAAGGACTGTGAAGCGGTATACAGTGTTCCCTAGATTTTCGCGGGTTCGAACTTCTCGCAAAGTCTATACCAAGGTTTTAAAAAAATATTAATTAAAAAATACTTCGCGGTTTTTTCCCCATATGTTTTTCCCGCCCGATGACATCATATGTCATCGCCAAACTTTCGTCTGCCTTTAATAAATATTTTTAAAATAAATTTTAATAAATAAACATGATTGCTAAGGGAATGGGAAATTGTAATTTAGGGTTTTAAAGTCTTAAGGGAAGGCTTGTGATACTGTTCATGGCCAAAAATAGTGTATTTACTTCCGCATCTCTACTTCGCGGAAATTCGACTTTCCCGGACGATCTTGGAACGCATCCCCCGCGAAAATCGAGGAAACACTGTATAAGTCAAGGTTGACTCAGCCTACCATCCTTCCGAGGTGGGTAAAATGAGGACCCGGATTGTGGGGGCAATAGCCTAGCTCTGTTAAAAAGTGCTATTGCTAACATGTTGTAAGCCCCCCTGAGTCTAAGGAGAAGGGAGGCATAAAAATTGATTGAATGAATGAATGAATGAATGAATAAATAAATAAATAAATAAATAAGTCTAAATGGTATTGCTAAGTCAGTAGGGTACATCACTGTGGCAAAGCTTTCATTTACTTGTTGCGCTCAAAATGACTCTCCAATTCAAAAATGACTTGCTGAGTAGAAAACCCTCATCTGTTTCAACGGCAAAAAGTATGATTCTTTTGTGATTTTAGAAAACTGGGCAGTGAAAGCCCAATAAACTAACAAAAGAGAAAGGGGAAAAAAATAACATTCCATTTATGATGATAAACTGATGGTTGGCCCTGAACCTGAATCAACCTGGCATGATTCATTTGTCAAGGAGGGCAGGCAAGGGGGGAAAAAATAAATAAATCAACTCTGCAGTTTGTGTTCTTTATGGTTTGGGGGGTTTTATGGGCTGGTAGAGATTTATAGGTCTTCATGCACAGGAAAGTCTTTTGACCTTTTGTTCTAGTGAGAAGCGGCAGAAAAACGGGGCACACAAACGGTGTAACACAAAGAAAAGGAAGAGGTGCGCGCACACATAATCTTAGTTTGTAATCTTGGGAAAAATCCTCCACCGGGGGTCCAATGTATTGTTTCTCAACTTTATCTACTTTAAGATGCGTGGATTCCAACTCCCAGAATTCCCCAACCGTTATGAGCTGAAATCCACCCAACGCAAAGTTGCCGAGTTCAAGAAACTAGTTTAAAAGAGAGAAACATGAGCTTGGTAGCTTTTAAGCTCTAGTTTAAAAGAGAGAAATGTGAGCTTGGTAACTTTTAAGCTCTAGTTTAAAAGAGAGAAACATGAGCATGGTAGCTTTTAAGCTCTAGTTTAAAAGAGAGAAACATGAGCTTGGTAACTTTTAAGCTCTAGTTTAAAAGAGAGAAACATGAGCTTGGTAACTTTTAAGCTCTAGTTTAAAAGAGAGAAACATGAGCTTGGTAACTTTTAGGCTCTAGTTTAACAGAGGGAAACGTGAGCTTGGTAACTTTTAAGCTCTAGTTTAACAGAGGGAAATGTGAGCTTGGTAGCTTTTAAGCTCTAGTTTAAAAGAGAGAAACGTGAGCTTGGTAACTTTTAAGCTCTAGTTTAAAAGAGAGAAACATGAGCTTGGTAGCTTTTAAGCTCTAGTTTAAAAGAGAGAAACTTGAGCTTGGTAACTTTTAAGCTCTAGTTTAACAGAGGGAAACATGAGCATGGTAGCTTTTAAGCTCTAGTTTAAAAGAGAGAAACGTGAGCTTGGTAACTTTTAAGCTCTAGTTTAAAAGAGAGAAACATGAGCTTGGTAGCTTTTAAGCTCTAGTTTAAAAGAGAGAAACATGAGCTTGGTAACTTTTAAGCTCTAGTTTAAAAGAGAGAAACATGAGCTTGGTAGCTTTTAAGCTCTAGTTTAAAAGAGAGAAACATGAGCTTGGTAACTTTTAAGCTCTAGTTTAAAAGAGAGAAACATGAGCTTGGTAGCTTTTAAGCTCTAGTTTAAAAGAGAGAAACATGAGCTTGGTAACTTTTAAGCTCTACTTTAAAAGAGAGAAACATGAGCTTGGTAGCACCCGGTCTGAAAAAAAAACCACCCGGGAAACAGCAAACCCTAGGGCAGGTTTAGCGAACCTTTTTTTGCTCGGGTGGCAAACGTGCGTGTCCATACACGATAATGTGTGCTTCCTAGCAGCCCCCCAAACCCGGGTTGGGGGCCCGGCGGGTGCTGGAAAGCCCCCCATGCCGGCGGCGATGTTTTAAAACAGCCGCACGGCTTCCCAACTGAGTCCCGAAGCCAAACGCGGAAGTTCACTTCAGGACTCAGCTGGGAAGCCGCGCGGCTGTTTTAAAACGTCGCCGCCGGCATGGGGGGCTTGCGAGCACCCCCCCGAACCCGGGTGGCCGGGCGAGCAGCGAGCGAACGGCGGGTGGCCGGGCGAAGGGCGGGAGAGCGGCGAACGGCGGGCGAGCGGGTGCTGGGGGGGCTTCTCGCCCTCCCGCCAGCAAGAGGGGGAAGACCCAGGGAAGCCGCCCAGCAGCTGATCTGCCCGGCGCCATCTACGCATGCGTGGCCATAAAAAAAAGGGCGCGCATGTGCAGATGGTGTTTTTACTTCCGGGTTGAAAAATCGCGATTTAGCCCGTTCGCAATGATCGGGATCGCGATACCCGGGGGATCACTGTATCCATACAGGAAATAGTATAAGGGCAGACTAGATGGACCATGAGGTCCTTTTCTGCCCTCAGTCTTCTATGTTTCTATGTGGTGTAGTACTACAGGCCACTAAAACTGACTGTAGATCTGCAGGTCAGCGGTTCAAATCTCATCACCGGCTCAAGGTTGACTCAAACTTCCATCCTTCCGAGGTGGGTCAAATGAGGACCCGGATTGTGGGGGCAATACGCTGGCTCTGTTAAAAAGTGCTACTGCTAACATGTTGTAAGCCGCCCTGAGTCTAAGGAGAAGGGCGGCATAAAAAACCAAATAAATAAATAAATGGTAAACCTATGGCATGGGTGCCACAGGTGGCACGTGGAGACATATCTCTTGGCATGTGAGTCGTTGTCCTAGCTCAGCTCCAACGTGCATGTGTGCTGGCCAGCTGGTTTTTGGCCCGCACAGAGGCCCTGGGAGGGAGTTTTTGGCTTCCGGAGAGCCTCCGGGAGGATGGGGGAGGACGTTTTTATCTTCCCCCCGGCTCCAGGGAAGTCTTTGGAGCTCGGGGAGGGCGAAACATGAACCTACTGGCCCCACCAGAAGTTGGGAAACAAGCCTTTTCTGGCCTCCAGAGGGTCTCCGGGGAGCAGGGGAAGCTGTTTTCGCCCTCCCCAGGCAATGACTTATAGGTGTGGGCACTCGGGCATGTGTGATAGCCGCCACATGTTCTTTCAGCACCCGAGGAAAAAAAGGTTTGCTATCACTGCCCTAGAGGGAACTTAAGAGCAAGGTAACTTTAAGACTTGTGGACTTCAATTCCCAGAATCCCTCAGCCCTCTCTGGGAATTCTGGGAGTTGGAAGTCCCAGGGTCTTTTAATGTTGCCAAGGGTGGGAGAGCCCTGCTATAGACACTCACCGTAATGCTGTGGGATGGTCCTACATGCTGCACGTGAAGGCCAGGAGAGTTATAATAAGACATGCCAGCTCTGGTGAGTGAAGTAGGGGGCGTGAAGCCAACGTTGTGGCTTGCATACGAGAGACCTGCAAACAGAAAGTGAGAGGAAGCCAAGTCAATAGACATAAACAAAACATTATAAAAACATTGGACGATGTGTGGCAGTCCCGTTTCTTATTTTCTACAGTGATATTTCTACATTACCATCATTTAATATTTCTAATACTATACAGTGGTACCTCATCATACGAACTTAATTGGTTCCAGGAGGAGGTTCGTAAGGTGAAAAGTTCGTAAGATGAAACAATGTTTCCCATAGGAATCAATGTAAAAGCAAATAATGCGTGCAAATCCTTCAGGAAAATCCCAAACTTTAGAAGGGAGGCGAACAGAGGGCAGGGAGGAGCAGCTAAAGGGGGTGGGTGGAAGAAGCAAGGCTAGGCTAAAGGGTGAGTGGGAAGGAAGAAAGGCAAGGGGGGCGCCCCTCCCTTTTCTTTCTTCAAAAGACACCGTTTCAGTGCCTTTGCAAGCATGCAAAATCTTTACTCCTCCAAGCTGCCCCTCCCTTTTCTTTCTTCAAAAGACACCGTTTCAGTGCCTTTGCAAGCATGCAAAATCTTTACTCCTCCAAGCTGCCCCTCCCTTTTCTTTATTCAAAAGACACCGTTTCAGTGCCTTTGCAAGCATGCAAAATCTTTACTCCTCCAAGCTGCCCCTCCCTTTTCTTTATTCAAAAGACACCGTTTCAGTGCCTTTGCAAGCATGCAAAATCTTTACTCCTCCAAGCTGCCCCTCCCTTTTCTTTATTCAAAAGACACCGTTTCAGTGCCTTTGCAAGCATGCAAAATCTTTACTCCTCCAAGCTGCCCCTCCCTTTTCTTTATTCAAAAGACACCGTTTCAGTGCCTTTGCAAGCATGCAAAATCTTTACTCCTCCAAGCTGCCCCTCCCTTTTCTTTATTCAAAAGACACCGTTTCAGTGCCTTTGCAAGCATGCAAAATCTTTACTCCTCCAAGCTGCCCCTCCCTTTTCTTTATTCAAAAGACACCGTTTCAGTGCCTTTGCAAGCATGCAAAATCTTTACTCCTCCAAGCTGCCCCTCCCTTTTCTTTCTTCAAGACACCGTTTCAGTGCCTTTGCAAGCATGCAAAATCTTTACTCCTCCAAGCTGCCCCTCCCTTTTCTTTCTTCAAAAAAGGGGAAAAAAAGAAACCCCTTCATCCCAGCAGCAGCTGCTTGGGTTCGTAAGGTGAAAATAGTTCGGAAGAAGAGGCAAAAAAATCTTAAACACCGGGTTCGTATCTTGAAAAGTTCATTAGAAGAGGCGTTCGTAAGATGAGGTACCACTGTATATATTTGATTTTACATAGGTCTTACATCTGTATCACTTTTATTCCTATATTCAACCGATCCTCTTTCCTTTCCTTTCCCTGTTAGTTAAGTTAGTTGACTATTTAAATGGTTGTCTTTATTTTATTTTTCCCGGCTTTCTAACCAAAGATAACTAACTAACTAACTAACTAACTAACTAACTAACTAACTAACTAACTAACTAACTTACTTTACTTACTTACTTACTTACTAATTAGATTTGTATGCCGCCCCTCTCCGCAGACTTGGGGCGGCTCACAACAACAATAAAACAGTGTGCAATGAACAAATCTAATATTTAAAAAATATCTAAAAACCCATTGTTTTAAAAACATACAACACAAGCATACCATACATAAAACTATATAAGCCTGGGGGAGATGTCTCAATTCCCCCATGCCTGACGGCAGAGGTGGGTTTTAAGAAGTGTGCGAAAGGCAAGGAGGGTGGGGGCAATCCTAATCTCCGGGGGGGAGCTGGTTCCAGAGGGTCGGGGCCGCCACAGAGAAGGCTCTTCCCCTGGGTCCTGCCAGACGACATTTATTCCAGCTTTGGTAGTATTCCAACTCATCTTTATCTTTTATTTCCATTGTTAATTTGTCCATTTCTGCACAGATCATATTTTTTTTCTAGCTCTGGTACTGGGGCTTTCTGGCGGGGCCAAAAGGGGTGACGCCATTTAAGCATATACTTGTAATCGTTTGCCCCAACCCAGAAGTTTCAAAGCAGGAAATAAAATGGCCCTTTCTGAATTGGAGATTTAATTGCTAGGAGTGGCTGGGTGATAAAATCTGAATAAAATGAAACGCTTTTAAAAAAAATAAATCCAAGGCTAAGAAAGGATATAAAAGGAACTATGTTGAAAAACTATAAAACCTCTTCCTGAGTTACATAAATTTTAACAAGTGTTTGTGGTTTCCCAACAAATCCCTGAAATAAAAAAATGCCTAGACTCTGTTTGTTGAGTAATTACATATCAAGATTTCAATATAATCTGTCTGCTTTAACTCCCTGAACGCTGAAAAGCCTGCGGTCACTGGTTCTAATGGAAAATTAACTACATACCAGAGGGGGGGGGGGGGGGTGTCCCTCCTGGTTCGGACCACTCCACCCGAACCGGTAGTGACTTACTGGTGATGTCATGGTGAAAATTGCCAGAAAGGAGAAGGAATTTATAGGATTAAATACATAGGATTAAATAGTATATTCTGGATGTTCAGTAGTAGTAAATAGACAGGGAAATTGTATCTCCGGGACCGCCTTCTGCCGCACGAATCCCAGCGACCAGTTAGGTCCCATGGAGTTGGCCTTCTCCGGGTCCCGTCAACTAAACAATGTCGTTTGGCGGGACCCAGGGGAAGAGCCTTCTCTGTGGCGGCCCCCACCCTTTGGAACCAACTCCCCCCAGATATCAGAGTTGCCCCCATCCTCCTTGCCTTTCGTAAGCTCCTTAAAACCCACCTCTGTCGTCAGGCATGGGGGAATTGAGGCTTTCCCTCCCCCTAGGCTTATAAAATTTATGCATGGTATGTTAGTATGTATGATTGGTTTTTAAATTGGGGTTTTAAATTAACTTAAACTTAAATATTGGATTTGTTTACATTGTATTATTATTGCTGTGAGCCGCCCCGAGTCTGCGGAGAGGGGCGGCATACAAATCTGATTAATAAATAAAATAAATAATAAATAAAATAAATAATAAATAAAATAATAAAATCTCCTTGAGGCCTTTGAGGCAAGGAAAATCCAGGCACCCTAACCCTAAACCTAGCCCTTGTTTGTGAGTGACATCAAATAGGCCACTCCCACCCAGTCACATGACCACCCAATCACATGCCACCCAACAACTCCACCCAGTCACATGACTGCAAAGCCACTCCCACCCAGTCATATGACCACCAAACCACTCCCACCCAGTCATGACTCTCAAGCCACTCCCACTCAGTCACATGACCGTCAAACCACACCCACAAAATTAAGCCATGCCCACCCCTGAGACATACTCAAGCTAGTTATGTGTGTGCCAAAGGTAAAAACGCAGAATTTTCCGTAATTCTTACCTGGTGAGATGGGTCTGCTAGAACTTGGAGAAGGTGTGTATGGAATTGGACTTGACACAGTGCGAGGTCTTAATCCTTGAGCAGACATTTCATTGAAGTATCTAATGTAAGAGAAACAAATCAATTAATTTTAATTTGCCACAAATCCATTTCCTTACTTTAGGCTTTCTTCTAGTTTTTCTGGATGCTTTTCTTTGTCATTGTGTTTTGCAATACAGTGATACCTCGTCTTACGAACCCCTCGTCATACAAACTTTTCGAGATACGCGAACCCGGGGTTTAAGGTTTTTTTGCCTCTCCTTACAAACTATTTTGCGCGTGCGTCGGCGAGAGTAGACACTCCGCTGAACGCTCTTCAAATGAGAAAGTAAAAATTGGAATTTGAACCCTGCCAGACCTCTCGAAGTCTCAAATAAATTGGACTAAGTTAAAAAGCTATAAATTTGGAACCCGGAAGTACCTTGGGCTTATCGAAGGAGAGAGAAATAACTCGAAAACAGCCTGCTTTCCACTCGGAACTGTGAGTAAACAATAAGTTAAGAGGAAGAGAAAATGGCGGAGGTAGTAGGGGCAGAACTCACGGAGAGAATGGATGCCTTGGTGAAAACCTTTGTTGTGGTCGGTCAGCAATTAAAAGAAATGCAAGACGTGGTAACTAAGACTGCATCTGAGCTGCAAACAGTGAAAATAGAACAGCAAGCCCAGGGTACTAGGGTTACAAAATTAGAACAAGAAAGGGAACAGGACCGACAGTGCATAAGTATGCTGAAGAGCGAACTTACATCTGAGGGGTTTTAAAGCAGATTTTGCTGACAGCAGAAACATGATCCAAAATATTCAGCAATGGCTTAAGGATTATAAAATCGAAGTTTTGGATCATGAAATAGAATGTGCACACTGGGTTTTTGGAGCAAGAAGAGATGCAAATCAACAGGACATCGTAATTAAATTCCTCTCAGAAAGAACGGCCGAAACAGTTCTTCTGAACTATTTTCACCTTACGAACCCAAGCCGCTGCCACTGGGATGCCCTGCCTCCGGACTTCCGTTGCCAGCCGAAGGCTCCCCTTGCTGGGAAACCCCACTTCCGGACTTCCGTTACCAGCCGAAGGCTCCCCTTGCTGGGAAACCCCACTTCCGGACTTCCGTTACCAGCCGAAGGCTCCCCTTGCTGGGAAACCCCACTTCCGGACTTCCGTTACCAGCCGAAGGCTCCCCTTGCTGGGAAACCCCACTTCCGGACTTCCGTTGCCAGCCGAAGGCTCCCCTTGCTGGGAAACCCCACTTCCGGACTTCCGTTGCCAGCCGAAGGCTCCCCTTGCTGGGAAACCCCACTTCCGGACTTCCGTTACCAGCGAAGCGCCCGTTTTTGCACTGCTGGGATTACCCTGAGGCTCCCCTCCATGGGAAACCTCACCTCCGGACTTCCGTGTTTTTGCGATGCTGCAGGGGAATCCCAGCAGCGCAAAAACGGGCGCTTCGCTGGCAACGGAAGTCCGTAGGTGGAGTTTCCCAGCAAAATCGCAGCATCGCAAAAACACCAAAGTCCTCGAAACCCCACCTCTGTAAGTGCACCAGTATGCCTACTGACCCCGTCCTCATGTCACCCATTTTTTTGTATCCATTTCCTGTACTCATAATCATGTTTGTACTTAATATCTGTTATCTTATATGTGCTTGACAAAATAAATAAATAGGTAAAATAAATAAATAAATAAAGATCCAACCTTTGCAAGAAAGATATGTCCAAATTGGACCATATAATGAACAAATAACTCCCAGAGGATTTGACCCTGCTGATAAACCCTTGGAGGTAGACAAATAGAGGTATGTCACACATAGAGAGAAACTAGAATAGAATAGAATAGAACAGAACAAAATAAGAGAGTTGGAAGAATCTTCATTAGGCAGGAAACCCTACGCTACTTCAGACAAATGGTTATCCAACATCTTCTTAAAAACTTCCAGCTTTGGAACATTCACAACTTCTTGAGGCAAGCTGTTCCACAGATTAATTGTTCTAACTGTCAGGAAATTTCTCCTTAGTTCTAAGTTGCTTCACTCCTTGATTAGTTTCCAGCCATTGTTTCATGTTCTACCCTCAGGTGCTTTGGAGAATAGTTTGACTCAAAAGGGAGTTGTGGCAGCCCCTGAGATATTCGGACACTGCTATCATGTCTCTCCTGGTTCTTCTTTTCATTAAACTAGCCATGCTCAGTTCCTGTAACCATTCTTCATATGTTTTGTCCTCCAGTCCCCTAATCATCTTGGTTGCTCTTCTCTGCATTCTGTTGGTTATGACCTATAAAGCCCTCCATGGCACCGGACCAGAATATCTCCGGGACCGCCTTCTGCTGCACGAATCCCAGCGACCAGTTAGGTCCCACAGAGTTGGCCTTCTCCGGGTCCCGTCGACTAAACAATGTCATCTGACGGGACCCAGGGGAAGAGCCTTCTCTGTGGCGGCCCCGACCCTCTGGAACCAGCTCCCCCCAGAGATTAGGATTGCCCCCACCCTCCTTGCCTTTCGTAAGCTCCTTAAGACCCACCTCTGTCATCAGACATCTTCCCCAGGTGGAGAAACACTGGTCTACGCCAATATGGAGAGAGATAAGCAGTGGTGTACCACAAGGTTCCGTTTTAGGGCCAGTGCTCTTCAGTATCTTCATAAATGACTTAGATGAGGGAATAGAAGGGGGACTTACCAAATTTGCAGATGACACTAACCTAGCTAACACCCTATAAGACTTAAAATCCAGATGGATCTTGGCAGACTTGAAGACTGGATCCTATTTAACAAAATGAAATTCAACATGGAGAAAAAGTAAAGTCTTAGGCAAGAAAAACCAAAAGTACACATATAGGCTGGGTGAAACCATGCTTAATAGCAGTAATTGTGAGAGGGATCTTGGAGTCTTAGTGGACAACTAGTTAAATATGAGTCAGCATTGTGCAGCAATAGCCACAAAAGCCAATGCAATTTTAAATTGTATTAACAGAGGGATACATTCAAGAACAAGTGAGGTACTAATACCACTCTATAAAGCCTTAGTTAAACCACACCTAGAATTATTGCATCCAGTTTTCATCACCCCACTATAAAAACATGTTGAGACTCTAGAAAAAAATGCAGAAGATCATTATTTAACAACTCACATACTAACATCAGCAAGATTGGTGTCGCACAAACTTGGAAACAAGAAAAGATACCAAATGAAGAGACGGTGATTAGGAAAATGTTAGACTGTGCTAAATTAAGTAAATTAACTTACGAATTACAGAATGAATGAAATAAGGACTACTATAGAGTGTGGGGGAAACTGTATAATTGGATTGAAAAAATAATAAGAAAATGAATTAATATTAAAGGGAAAAAATGAAGTAACAAAAACAGACTTGTAAAGTATTAATTATTAAGTAAACTAATATGTATATATATGGGTATGTACAGTAATACCTCGTCTTACAAGCTTAATTGGTTCAGGAAGTAGGTTCGTAAGGCGAAAAGTTCGTAAGACAAAACATTGTTTCCCATAGGAAACAATGTAAAAGCAATTAATGTGTGCAAAAAAATTTGCAAAATGGGGCTCCGCTGGGCGCTGCTGCCCGGCTGTCACCTTTTAAAACAGCCGGGGGGCTTCTCGGTGTTCTCCCGAACCCAAACCCGAACTTTTCGGGTTCGGGTTCGGGAGGCCGCCGATAAGCGCCGCCGCCCGGCTGTCACCTTCTGAAACAGCTGGGGGGCTTCTTGGCGTTCTCCCAAATGCTGAACCCGGAAGTTCGGGTTTGGGTTCCGGAGGCCGCCAAGAAGCACCCGGCTGTTTCAGAAGGCTACAGCCGGGTGGCGCCGCTCGGTGGAGTGCCGTTTTTGCGATCGGCAGCAGCGTTTTCGGCCGATCTGGAGGCTGGAAAGGAGGTGAGGAATCCCAATAGGGAATTCCATGGGCGGAGCTTTGACATCACGAAGACGTCCGACCGGTAGCAGTCTTCAAATATTTGAGGGGCTCCCACAGAGAGGAGGTGGTCAAGCTATTTTCCAAGGTACCCAAAGGCCAGAGAGGAATAATGGATGAAACTGATCAAAGAAAGATTCAATCTAGAAATAAGGAGGAGCTTTCTGGCAATGAGAACAATCAACCAATGGAAGAGAGGTTGCCTTCGGAAGTTGTGAGAGCTTCATCATTGGAGGCTTTCAATAAGAGATTGGACTGTCATTTGTCAGAAATGGTATAGGGTCTGCTGCTTGGGCGCAGGGTTGGACTAGATGACCTACAAGGTCCCTTCCAACTCCGTTAATCTAATGTAAGATTCTAGAGGAACTTCATGGTACCACTGGCTAAATACGAACATTTTTAATCATTTACAAGGATGATTCTAATAAAGCAGATGTCTTAAGGCATATGAGCCAGGGTGGCGCAGCAGGTAGAGTGCAGTACTGCAGGCCAATGAAGCTGACTGTAGGTCTGTAGGTCACTGGCTCAAGGTTGACTCAGCCTTCCATCCTTCCGAGGTGGGTCAAATGAGGACCCGGATTCTGGGGGCAATAGGCTGGCTCTGTTAAAAAGTGCTATTGCTAACATGTTGTAAGCCGCCCTGAGTCTAAGGAGAAGGGCAGCACAAAAATCGAATAAATAAATAAATAAATAAATAAACAAACAAACAAACAAATATATATATAAATAAATACAGTGATACCTCGTCTTACAAACGCCTCGTCATACAAACTTTTCGAGATACAAACCCGGGGTTTAAGATTTTTTTGCCTCTGCTTACAAAGTATTTTCACCTTACAAACCCACCGCCGCCACTGGGATGCCCCGCCTCCGGACCTCCGTTTATTTTATTTATTTAATTTATTTATTAAATTTGTATGCCGCCCCTCTCCGTAGATTAATATCTATTACCAGCGAAGCACCTGTTTTTGCACTGCTGGGATTCCCCTGAGGCTCCCCTCCATGGGAAACCTCACTTCCAGACTTCTGTGTTTTTGTGACGCTGCAGGGAAATCCCAGCAGCGCAAAAACAGGCGCTTCGGCTAGCAAAAGGGGTGAATTTTGGTCTTGCACGCATTAATTGCTTTTCCATTGATTCCTATGGGAAACATTGTTTCATCTTACAAACTTTTCACCTTAAGAACCAATTAAGTTTGTAAGACAAGGTATCACTGTATTAAGTATTTTACACAATCACTATAGATACTGCACTACACTTTTACACGAATGTGTGAAGAATATGGGTACCAAAGCTCATTTCCGAAACGCTTCGGTGCAAAAGCACAGAATTCACCGCCACTCATCCAACCTTCTTCAAAGAGAGTTGTCAGCTCTTCAGAAGAATTCTCTGCAGATTTAAACCCAGTCATCCATTCAAACTCACAGGCTGGCCATGCCTGGCTCAACTGCACGACGGTGCTAAATTTAAAAAGTAACTAAGATGCCGGCATTTCATTCCTTTCAACCAGCAAAGCTGGTAGACTCCAGATACCAGAAGGACTCCTCAAAATTCACAAGAGCCATAGAGATCAAACAGCAGGGGAATCCCCATCAGCTCAGCAGACCTTGCCATCTGGGCAGAAGGACTTATACAAGGTTTCCCCATGAAATGTCCTTGTGGTACGAGAAAGCCAGGGCTGCCTGCTGAAAGAGAGAGGCCACCAGGCTACGTCAGGGCCCTCCCTGCATGCACAACATCATCCCTGCTTCTGATCTGCCCCTGCAGGGGCCTGGAGTGACCCTTATTGCACTTTCTATGGCCACCTGGCTGGGCTGCCCAGAGGGAAGTGGCAGCTCCTGCCCGAGGAACCCGGGGCAAGGGCCGTCGGCTTGGTGGGAGGCACCGGAGGTAGACATAGGCGGTGGGAGAAGGAAATCCGCCCGCCGTGGATGTGCCGGTGCTGAGCCTCTCTGCCCCCCCCCCCCCCCCGATGGGCTGGCAGGGGGATGGGGAGCATGCGCGACATTCAAAATAAGAAAAACCTTCGCCGGCCTCCGCAAAGAAGGAAGAGAAAGAGAGAACAAGAGAGAACGAGAGAGAGAGATAGAGCAACAGACAGAGAGCGAGATCGAAAGAGAGGGGGGAGAGAAAGAGAGATAGCAAGAGAGAGAACAAGAGAGAGAAAAACAAGAGAGAGAATGAGAGAGAAAGAAAGCAAGAGAGCGAGAGAAAGAAAACAAGAACAAGTGAGTGAGAGAGAGAGAGAGAAAGCAAGAGAGAGAGGGACAGAGCGAAAGAAAGAGAGAAAAAGAAAGAAAGAGGAGAGATAGAAAGAGTGAGGGAAAGAGAAATATAGCAAGAGAGAGAGAAAGAAAGAGAGAGAAAGAGAGAGGGACAGAGAGAAAGAAAGCAAGAGAGAGAGAAAAGAGAGAGAAAGAAGGAGAGAGAAAGGAAGAGGGAGAGATAGAAAGAGAGTGAGTGATAGAGAAAGAAAGCAAGAGAAAAAGAAAGAGAGGGACAGAGAGAAAGAAAGAGAGAGAGAGAAAGAGAGGGAGAAAGGAAGAGTGATAGAAAGAGAGTAAGAGAGAGAGAGAAAAAGTGTGTGAGAGAGAGAAACCTTGGCAAGGAGTTGGGGACTTGCTCCACTTCGCCTCCTCCTACCCCAGGGCGGCGTTAAGAAAACAGCAGGTTTTTTTATTGGTCCGTCCCTCCAACAGTCTGAGGGACAGTGAACTGGCCCCCTGTGTAAAAGGTTTGGGGGGCCCTGGTCCAGAGGAAGTCTTTTCCAAGTCGCTGCCCCAAGAGCCCTTAAATGCAGAATAAACGAAGCCCAAACCTTTCATCGTCCATTTCCAGACTGGATTCACTTTCAGACAGCTGCCGGCACAAGGCTTCCCTCCGCTCCATCTCCCTCTGCAGTTTCCTTTGGAGCCTCAGGTTCTCCTCTCGCATGTGACGCTCCTCCTCCAGGTACTGAGCCATCTTTTCTGAATCTGGGGTTCAGAATAGAGTAGAATAGAATTCTTTATTGGCCAGGTGTGATTGGACACACAAGGAATTTGCCTTGGTGCAGAATTTGCCTCGGTGCCTTGGTGCTCTCAGTGTACACAAAAGAAAAAAAGATACATTTGTCAAGAATCACGTGGTACGACACTTAATGGTTGTCCTAGGGGTCAAATAAGCAATGAAGAAACAATCAATATTAATAAAAATCTTAGAATACAAGCAACAAGTTACAGCCATACAGTCCTACGTGGAAGGGACAGGATGATAGGATGGTCATTAAACCCACGGCTGTGCTTCAGAAGGACCCACAGGTATTGGCTCAATTCAACACTCAGGTCATCCGAACCAAAGGAGGGGAATACGGAGAGCTGAGCAAATCATTGTTTAACCTTGAAACTGACATTGAACTGACTACAATTGGAACCATCCATGATTTCCCAAGGTCAATTCATACCTATTGGGAAGTACTAACGCTCTTCATGGCTTGCAGGTTTGTTTTCATTGCTACTCCCTCCAAAACAGGTTTTTTTCAGCCCTAAGGAGGTGCTAACATTTCCCCCTGCTTGCAGGATTTTTTCATTCCTGCTACCTCTCCAAAGACAGGGTTTTTTTCACCAGCGCTAAGTGTTTGCAGGCTTGTTTTCATTGCTACATCCTCCAAAGACTTTTTCCCCCAGCCCTAACCAGGGGATAAAGCAATGTGCTTAAGCTGACCAGACTAACGACATTTTCCTCCCCCAAAACTAAGGCGTGTCTTATACTCCGAAAAATACAATAATCATTTTATGGTGAATTAAAGTAAGATAAATGACCTGAAACTTGTAATTTAGAAACATAGAAACATAGAAGACTGACGGCAGAAAAAGACCTCATGGTCCATCTAGTCTGCCCTTATACTATTTCCTGTATTTTATCTTAGGATGGATATATGTTTATCCCAGGTATGTTTAAATTCAGTTACTGTGGATTTACCAACCACGTCTGCTGGAAGTTTGTTCCAAGGATCTACTACTCTTTCAGTGAAATAATATTTTCTCACGTTGCTTTTGATCTTTCCCCCAACTAACTTCAGATTGTGTCCCCTTGTTCTTGTGTTCACTTTCCTATTAAAAACACTTCCCTCCTGAACCTTATTTAACCCTTTAACATATTTAAATGTTTCGATCATGTCCCCCCTTTTCCTTCTTTCCTCCAGACTATACAGATTGAGTTCATGAAGTCTTTCCTGATACGTTTTATGCTTAAGACCTTCCACCATTCTTGTAGCCCATCTTTGGACCCATTCAATTTTGTCAATATCTTTTTGTAGGTGAGGTCTATAGAACTGAACACAGTATTCCAAATTTATCCTAATGGAGGGGACAATGTAGTATTATTGAGGTTCGACTACTGTAATGCTCTCTACATGGGGCTCCCTTTCAAAAGTGTTCGGAAACTTCAGATCGTGCAGAATGTAGCTGCGAGAGCAATCATGGGCTTTCCAAATTATGCCCATGTTACACCAACACTCCGCAGTCTGCGTGGGTTGCCGATCAATTTCCGGTCACAATTCAAAGTGTTGGTTATGACCTATAAAGCCCTTCATGGCATCGGACCAGAATATCTCTGGGACCGTCTTCTGCTGCACGAATCCCAGCGACCGGTTAGGTCCCACAGAGTTGGCCTTCTCCGGGTCCTGTCGACTAAACAATGTCGTCTGGCAGGTCCCAGGGGAAGAGACCTCTCTGTGGCGGCCCCGACACTCTGGAACCAGCTCCCCCCTGAGATTAGAATTGCCCCCACCCTCCTTGCCTTTCGTCAACTCCTTAAAACCTACGTCTGCCGTCAAGCATGGGGGAACTGAAATAACTTCCCCAGGCCTATATTGTTTATGTATGGTGTGTTGTGTGCATGTTTTTAAATTATGGGTTTTTAGTTTAAATTATTAGATTTGTATTACAGTGTTCCCTCGATTTTCGCGGGTTCAAACTTTGAGAATAGCCTATACCACGGTTTTTTAAAAAATATTAATTAAAAAATACTTCATGGGTTTTTTTTTCCTATACCACGGTTTTTCCCACCCGATGACACCATATGTCATCGCCAAACTAATAATTTTTGCAAATAAATAACAAAAAAAATAATTATTGTTAATAAATAATTATGTTTATAAATATCAGGATCACTAAGTGTCTTATTCAATGGTGAGTACCAGTAATAATGGTGAGTAAATGGTTGTTAAGGGAATGGGAAATGGTAATTTAAGGGTTTAAAGTGTTAAGGGATGGCTTGTGATACTGTCCATAGCCAAAAATGATGGATTTACTTCCGCATCTCTACTTTGCGGAAATTCGACTTTCGCGGGCAGTCTCAGAACGCATCCCCCGCGGAAATCGAGGGAACACTGTACATTGTTTTGCCACTATTGTTGTGAGACGCCCCGAGTCTACGGAGAGGGGCGGCATACAAACTTAATAAGTAAGTAAGTAAGTAAGTAAGTAAGTAAGTAAGTAAGTAAGTAAGTAAATAAATAAATAAATAAATAAGAATATTTGTAGCTCGGGGCTGGACTGTGGGGTCCTGATGCTCTCTTGTTTTATTGAAGGCATTTCATTATCTAAACTAGATAACATCAGGACTGATAACGTTACTGAGTTTGCCTGCAAGGAAAACAAACAAGCTTAGTGAGAGCATCAAGGGAAACGTAGGGTGCAGTACGGAAAGCCTGCTAGCTAAAAAAACAACAACAGCACTCTGCTTCTGAACTTGGCCTGGAAATTCCCCTCTTCTGGATCAGGGATAGTTTTACATGACGCAGGAGGCAACGCAACCAGATAAGAAGCCCTGACTTACGCTGTAGCTGTGCCGCTCGGAGCTGCTTCTTTAACCTTTCTACCTCGTTCTTCAGAAACCTGATGTGCCGCATCATATTTTCTGGAGAGTCTATTTCCATTGATATGTCCCTTGGCGACGGAGGAGCAGACACGGGCTGGTCCAGTTTCTCCTGGAGAATTCTGAAATTTTTTAATTAAAAAAAATGATTATATTGCCACTTTTGGCTTCGTTTCTTTGGAAAGTATTAACAGAAATCAAGACGATCAAAAACGGGCAATGCAGTGGTACCTCTACTTACGAACTTAATTCGTTCCGTGACCGGGTTCTTAAGTAGAAAAGTTTGTAAGAAGAAGCAATTTTTGCCATAGGAATCAATGTAAAAGCAAATAATGCGTGCGATTGGGGAAACCACAGGGAGGGTGGAGGCCCTGTTTCCACCCAGGAGATTCCTAGAGAGGCCTCACAGAGGCTTCTCCCCGCCTTTTCTGGTCCAGTTTCCTCCCAGGAGGTTCCTAGAGAGGCCCCATGGAGGCTTCTCCCCGCCTTTTCTGGTCCAGTTTCCTCCCAGGAGGTTCCTAGAGAGGCCCCATGGAGGCTTCTCACCACCTTTTCCGGCCCTGTTTCCTCCCAGGATATTCCTAGAGAGGCCCCATGGAGGCTTCTTCCTGCCTCTTCCGGCCGTTTCCTCCCAGGAGATTCCTAGAGAGGCCCCACGGAGGCTTCTCCCCACCTTTTCCGGCCCGGTTTCCTCCCAGGAGATTCCTAGAGAGGCCCCATGGAGGCTTCTTCCCGCCTTTTCCGGCCCCATTTCCTCCCAGGAGATTCCTAGAGAGGCCCCACAGAGGCTTCTCTCCACCTTTTCCGGCCCTGTTTCCTCCCAGGATATTCCTAGAGAGGCCTCACAGAGGCTTCTCCCCGCCTTTTCTGGCCCTGTGTCCTCCCAGGACATTCCTAGAGAGGCCCCACGGAGGCTTCTCCCCGCCTTTTCCGGTTACAGTTTTGGAGGCTCGGGTTTGTAAGTGGAAAATCATTCTTGAGAAGAGGCAAAAAAAATCTTGAACATCCGGTTCTTATCTAGAAAATTTTGTTAAGTAGAGGCATTCTTAGGTAGAAGTACCACTGTATTCTCTATTTTGGCAAAGAAAGGTGAAGAAATCAAATCCCCCCCCCCCCAAAGTAGGAATTCTGAGAAAACATTATCTGCCACACCTTTGGAATGTGAAGTGCCACTTGTCCCATGCTTGGGGATCAATAAACCTGCATGAAGAATCAGGGCTAAAGCCAAGCCTGGTAGCTCCAGATTTCCGATTAACAGGCCAGGTAATCGGTCAACTTACTCTAGAGGTCTTCAAACTTGGCAACTTTAAGACTTGTGGACTTCAACTCCCAGAATTCTCCAGCCAGCATAGCAAGCTGAAGTCGACAAGTCTTAAAGTTGCCAAGTTTGAAAACCTTTGGCCTAAACGGAGATCAGAGATAACCCGTAATTTATGACACCACTTTAATTAAAATGGTTGGGAGAACAAAGGATCAAAGCGAGGCCTATTCTTTCATTCATTAGCCAGCACCTACTTCCATGTGTTTGTGCATTCTTCAAATTCTACTGCTTTTGTGAAATTTCCTGAACGCCGTAAAAGGTTATCTCTCACCAAAATAAGGATCTGGCAGAAAGGTTTTAAAATAGCAGTGGTTAATATTTAATATGAGATGCATAAAGCAAAGCCTAGTAACTGTTGTGGTTAGCTCTGGCCCAGCTCCTGCCCCAAGGACTGTGGATATGGGGGAGACATCTACATGTTGCAGACCTGTTTTGCCCCTGGAGGAATCTGCTGATGAAGGCTCCTCTGACCAAGAAGACATGAATGACAGGGAGGAGGAGAGTGTGGCAGACAGCTCAGAAGGAGATCAACTATCTAGCTCCTCCTTGGATTCAGAACAAGAGTTAATGATACAGCCACGCATGTGGAGAGCGATGCATAGGCAGCCACAATTGAGAGATTATTATCAAAGAAAATGAGGCCACCTGTGGTTGGGTGGGGCTGTGGTAATTAGTGAGGCTGCTATAAAAAGCAGCCTGTGGGTTTGGCCATTGTGGAGGATTATCTGATCGTTGTGCTTCGTGACTGCTTTACTGACTTTGACTTTTTGTGTGCTGATTTTTCCCTGCTTTGAAACTAAACCAGAGCCAAGTGTGTTTCACTTTGTGAAAGAAGAAGGACTGTGAATTGCAGCTGATAAGGGACTTGTACAAATTACCAGTTTGTTTGGAGACGAGTGCTCTTTGCTGTACCAAAAGAGGGCTTAGTTTAAGTGACTTTTCATTATAAAGAACATTGTTTTGAATTTTCAAATGTGTCTGTGTCTGAAATTTGTACATGTGAATTTTCGGGAGGAGTCTACCAGCGAGCCCGACAGAACAGTAACCGGACTATATATATATTTTTACTACCGGTTCTGTGGGCGTGGCTTGGTGGGTGTGGCTGGTCATGTGACTAGGTGGGTATGGCAAGGCAGTCATGTGACTGGGTGATCCAATCTTAAACACCATGTTATATTTACTCTGTGCAACCTAACATAGTTTATTGCTTTCTTCTTGTTTATTTATATTGCCCCTTATAATAGCTACATTTCAGGGAGGAGCAAAGGAAAAAACCCACCTTTTTTCAGCTTCAAGTTTGTCCATTCTCTTCCAAAGACGATTCACAAGGGCTTCTTGTTCTTGTTCAAGTGTGTTTTCCAGATCAATCTTCTCGCGTCTTAGCTAGGAGGCAAAGTGCAGTTGGTTAAGAATGGGCATCCCCTTTTCCTAAATTTGAGCTGGACCACAGTTTAACTCAGCACCCAAGGCAAGGACACTCAAAAACTGCATTCATATTTGCCAATATTGACATTTTAGTCTGCAATCCCCTCTCACAACTGCTTGCACAGTTGAAATAAATTCTGTCCATCCAGAATCTTGGAAACAGGAAAAAACAAACACCACCTGTTTAATTAAATAATAATAATAATAATAATAATAATGATGATGATGATGATGATGATGATGATAATAATAATAATAATAATAATAATAATAATAATAATAATAATAATAATAATAATAATGTGGCACAGATGATCCACTGGAACTTGTGCCGGAACTACCATTTACCAGTGGCAAAGAACTGGTGGGATCATAAGCCCGAAAAAGTGGTCGAAAATGAGCAAGCAAAACTACTGTGGGACTTCCGAATTCCGAATTCTGAAGCATAACACACCAGACATTGTGATCGTGGAGAAAAAGAAAGTATGGATCATCGACATCGCAATCCGAGGAGACAGCAGAATTGAGGAGAAGCAGCTAGAGAAATTAGTGAAATACGAAGATCTAAAAATCGAGCTGCAACGACTCTGGCATAAGCCAGTGAAAGTGGTCCCAGTGGTACTTGGCACTCTGGGCGGAGTGGCAAAGGATCTCAGCGGACATTTAAAAACCATCGGAATTGACAAAATCTCCATCTGTCAATTGTAAAAGGCTGCTTTACTGGGATCGGCAAACATAATTCGCCGCTACATCACGCAGTCCTAGGTGCTTGGGAAGCGCCCGACTGGTGATGAAATACGAAATCCAGCATAGTGATCTTGTTTGCTGTGTTGTACTGACATAATAATAATAATAATAATAATAATAATAATAATAATAATAACAACAACAACAACAACAACAACAACAAAACAACAATAATAATATTTATATGCTGCCCCTCTCTGAAGACTCGGGGCAGCTTACAAAATATAAAAGCAGTATACATCAAGATATAACTATTAAAGTTAAAATTGAGAATTACGTTTAAGAAAAACTAAAAGGCCTATTAACGTGCATACATACCCATTCAAACAAAACTACTATACATTCATTGGCCACAGGGTAGAATCTAATGGCCCTGGTCTTGGCGAAATAGATGAGTCTTTATAAAGCCCTTCATGGCATCGGATCAGAATATCTCCGGGACCGCCTTCTGCCGCACGAATCCCAGCGACCGGTTAGGTCCCACAGAGTTGGTCTTCTCCGGGTCCCGTCGACGAAACAATGTCATCTGGCGGGCCCCAGGGGAAGAGCCTTCTCTGCGGGGGCCCCCAACCCTCTGGAACCAACTCCCCCCAGAGATCAGGACTGCCTCCACCCTCCTCGCCTTTCGCAAACTCCTTAAAACCCACCTTTACCGTCAGGCATGGGAAAATTGACACACACACACCCCCGGGCCGTTCCATTTTATGTATGGTTTGTTTGGGACGTATGACTGTTTTTTATACTAATGGGTTTTAATCATTAGATTTGTACTGTATTTTGTTGTTGTGAGCTGCTCCGAGTCTCCGGAGAAGGGCGGCATACAAATCTAATTAATAATAGTAATAGTAATAGTAATAGTAATAGTAATAGTAATAATAATAATAATAATAATAATAATAATATAGTAATAATATAGTAATAATAGTAATAATAGTAATAATGATTATGATAATAATAATAAAATAATAATAATAAAATAATAATAATAATAATAATAATAATAATAATAATAATAATAATAATAATAATATCGGACCAGAATATCTCCGGGACCGCCTTCTGCCGCACGAATCCCAGCGACCGATTAGGTCCCACAGAGTTGGCCTTCTCCGGGTCCCGTCGACGAAACAATGTCATCTGGCGAGCCCCATAATAATAACAACAACAACAGCAACAACAACAACAACACGAATCTCTGTGGGAAGTTTATTCCAGAGGGCCAGGGCCCCCACAGAGAAGGCTCTTCCCCTAGGTCCTTCCAAGCGACATTTTCTAGTCGACGGGACCTGTAGAAAGCCGACTCTGTGAGACCTAACCGGTCGCTAGCATTCATGCGGAAGGAGTTGGTCCCATAAGTAATCTGATCCGATGCCATGTAGGGCTTTACAGGTCATGACCAACACTTTGAGTTGTTGGCAGCCAGTGCAGACCGCGGAGTGTTGGAGAGATATGGACGTGCTTTTCTTTCTGTTTATTTAGAGGAAAATAAACATTGCCTCCTGATTTCTTTCGGATTCATTTGTCCAGGTAAAAAGAAAGTTACTTTCCTACCAGGAGATGCTAAGGTCATGCCCCGGAGGTCCAGTACAGAACTGCCTGTGGGATTCCCAGTCTGGCCTGCAGCCCGAGACCTCCTGCTCATCTCCTATCCAGTTCTAATCAGCTCCAATCCTGATTAGTTGTGCAGCTCAGCCAAGGTCAACCAGCTGCTTTCTCTGTCCTTCTCTGATTATTATTCTTGCTTTGAGGAGTTCAAGGCAAGGCCAACTCTCTTTATTCCCCTAGGAGGGAAGGCCAGAGCTAAGAGAAAGAAAACCAGCTTAAAGTCTCCCAGGACAAAGAATCTGGGGGGGTCCCAGCTTGACCCTGTCACAATGCCTTAACAAGACGCCTTAAACAAGATCTAAGTACTGTATTGCCCACAAGATCATGTGCTGCAACGTCCTGCCTGTCGGCGGCTACTTCAGCTTCAACCACAACAACACAAGAGCACACAACAGATTTAAACTTAATATTAACCGCTCCAGACTTGACTGTAAAAAATATGACTTCAGTAATCGAGTTGTCGAAGCGTGGAACTCATTACCGGACTCCGTAGTGTCATCCCTAAACCCCCAACACTTTACCCTTAGATTATCTACAGTTGACCTATCCAGATTCCTAAGAGGTCAGTAAGGGGCGAGTACAAGTGCACTAGAGTGCCTTCCGTCCCCTGTCCTATGGCTCTCCTATATCTCCTATACCTTTCTTCTATTCCTATATCTCTTCTTCTATTCTTTCATTGATATGTTCTATTACTATACCTTCTTTTCTATTATTTCTTAGATATATTTTACTATGAGTATCTCCTCTATAACCTTCATCATGTATTTTACTATGTGTATATAAAGGTACAGTGATCCCTCGATTTTCCGATCTCGATCTTCGCGAAACGCTATATCGCGATTTTTCCCACCCGATGACGTCACTCTCTTCCTTTCTCATCTTTCTTTCTCTCTCTCTTTCTCTATCTTGCTTCTTCCTCTCTCACACTCTCTTCCTCCCTCTCTCATCTCTTTCTTTCCTTCTCTCTCTTCCCCTCTTGCTCTCGAGCGGCGGGCGGCGGGCGGGCGGGCGAGCGGCGGGCGGGCAGCAGCGAGGAGCCAAAGATCGGGGTTTCCCCTTTGCGTGGGTGGTGGGGAAACCCCGATCTTCGGCTCCTCGCTGCTGCGGCGCTGCCGAGCAGATCAGCTGCTGGGCGGCCGAAGAAACATTCCCTGAGTCTTCCCCGCCGCCCACGCAAACTCCACCATCTGCGCATGCGCGGCCATGGAAAAAGGGCGCGCATGCGCGGATGGTGTTTTTACTTCCGCACCACTATATCGCGAAAAATCGAGTAACGCGAGGGGTCTTGGAACGTAACCCTCGCGATACTCGAGGGATCACTGTATATACCCACTAAAAAGGTATATACCCACTAAAACCCTCATTGTGTATTGGACAAAATAAATAAATAAAATAAAATAAATGCCAAAGTGCTTGGTCTTACCATCAATTCTGGCTGTTCTCATTCTGGGTGGGGCGGTTTCACAAGTTTTGGGAAGCGAGGGGCACCACGGCAATCCTTGGTGCCAAATCCCCTTTTCATGACCAGGGGTAGGCAAAGTGGGTTCTCCTATGACATGTGGACTTCAATGCCCAGAATTCCTGAGCTAGCATGGCTGGCTCAGGAATTCTGGGAGTTGAAGTCTACAAGTCATAGAGGAGCCATCTTTGCCTAACCCCTGTTCATGACAATTGTAAATCTTACTAATCAAAACATAAATTTTACTGGGTTCCCAAACTCAGTTGTGGTTTTTGTGGATTCCAGGACAGGCTATCAAAGCGAAAGATCTAAGAATGCCAGTTCAAACATCCAGATTAGTGACTTTTGGATTATCTCAGACGGGGGTGGGAGGGAGGGAGAGAGAAGGAGTTTAATCTTTCGGGGTTGACGAATAGGCGCTGCCCCTCCAATGATCGCAGTTCTATCTGTTGGCCAGATATGACCTCCCTATCCTATTCCCACAAACCATCCCCTCTTAACAGGCTTCTGGCACTCATCTTTTCTTCCAGATTTCACATTTTCACATCATGGCACATATGAACCGTTGAAACTTACCTGAACGGTCTTCTCGATGCACTGCAAGGAGAGTCCAACGTGGGTAATTCTCCAGTCTGATTGGAGGGACTGAGTTTTAATTTAAACATTATGCAGGTACCGCCCCCTAGCCCACCAGTCATTAAAAAACGAAGGAGCAGTAAACTATAAACTTTTTATTCAACAACTGGAAGGCAAAAGGACACTGACCATAACAACCGGAATAATATCCGGAACAAAAAAGGAGCCCTTGGTCCACCAAACGGGTGGGTTTTGGACTCTCCTTGCAGTGCATCGAGAAGACCGTTCAGGTAAGTTTCAACGGTTCTTCTCCAATGCACTTGCAAGGAGAGTCCAACGTGGGATGTACCCAAGACATAATAAACGGGAGGGAATAAGACCCAAGGGCGTTCAAGTGGAACACACCCTCTGTAACACCCTCCTCCCAAATGCTGCTTCCGCGGAAGCAAAGGTGTCAATCCGATAATGCTTGATGAAGGTAGATGGAGCTGCCCACGTGGCTGCTCTACAAATCTCCTCGATCGAAGCCTGTGTAGACCAGGCTGCTGAAGCCGCCGCACTGCGGGTTGAATGTCCAGTTATTCCGAGAGGTACCGTCTGTCCTGATGCTTTATAGGCCTCAGTGATGCAGACTCGTAACCAACGACTAATGGTTCGTGAAGACACCCTAGTGCCTTGTCCTTGTGATGAAAAGGAGACAAATAACGCTTCTGATGCCCTGGAAGTCTGTGTTCTACGAATATAGATCTTTACCGCACGTCTTACATCCAATTTATGCCATCTGAGTTCAGATGGATGCGTGCCATGTGTACAGAAATCGGGCAATATTATTTCTTGAGTCCTATGGAAACCAGAGTTCACCTTGGGGATGAAAGCCGGGTCCAATCGAAGAATCACCCTATCTGGATGGAACAGACAGAGGTCAGGTCTTACTGACAGGGCCGACAGCTCCGACACTCTTCTGGCCGAAGTTATAGCGACTAGAAAGGCCGTCTTGATGGATAAGAACCGCATTGATATCGTCCTCAACGGTTCGAAGGGTGGAGCTGTCAAGGCCTTAAGGACGAGTGTTAGGTCCCAGGTAGGGAACCTATGAACTGTTGCCGGTCGAATGTTCGTCGCTCCTCTTAAGAAATCCCTAATCCAAGGGTGTCGTGACAAAGGCCGGTAAAAATCCTGACTCAATATTGTGGACAACGCCGCCACATGGCGTCGCAAAGTGTTCGGAGCCAAACCCTTATCCAAGTCCGCCTGGAGGAATGATAGAACCGTCACCGGCAAGGCTGATATAGGATCGATCCCCTGGGTCTCGCAGAAGGAGCGGAAGGCTGACCATGTTGCCTGATAGATGCGCCGCGTAGATGGTCTGCGCGCTGCTTGCATGGTAGCAATGACTGTGTCCGGGAGGTGTAGCTGTCTTAAGCGGTCCCCCTCAAGTGCCACACGGTCAGGCACCACCATTGAGGGTCCGGATGCGCAATGCACCCCTGACTGAGGGCTATCTGATGGTCTGGAATTCTCCAGGGTGGAGAAACGGACAGCTCCCTCAGGTCCGAAAACCAAGCTCGTCGAGGCCAGAAGGGTGCTACTAGCAGTACTTCGGCTCATTCCTGTATGATTTTGTGCAGAACCCTCTGAAGGATGCGAGTCGGCAGGAACGCATACAGGAGCCCCTCTGGCCAAGGGAGGCGGAGTGCATCCACTCCCTCTGTACCCGGAGATGGAAAACGGGAGAAAAAGCGAGGCAGCTGCGTGTTGTGGCTTGTTGCAAAGAGATCCAAAATCGGCGTGCCGAATCGCGAGGTCAGTGTCTGGAACACTCCGGCCTCCAATTTCCACTCTCCCGGATCCAAGGTCTTGCGGCTCAGCCAGTCCGCCCACACATTCTCTTGTCCTGAAATGTGTTCGGCTGAGAGAGAGGCCAAGTGGACCTCCGCCCATCGGAACAGAGAGTTGGCTTCCTGCATCAAGCGTCTGGATCTCGTTCCTCCCTGATGGTTTATATAAGAGCGGGCGGAGACGTTGTCCGTTAGGATCAGGACATGGCGATCCTGCACCAGGTGAGAAAAGCTGAGAAGGGCGAGGGAAACCGCTTTCAATTCCAAGAAATTGATGTTGGTGTCCATCAAATCCTGAAAATTCCACAGACCCTGTGCTACGCTGGCGGAAAGGTGGGCTCCCCACCCCGACAGGCTGGCGTCCGTCGTGATAGTGACAAAGTCCTGTCCTCGAAACGGTGACCCCCTTTGAATGGCCGTTGAAGTCCACCATTGCATGGACCTCCTGACCTCTGCCGGGAGAATCACCTGAATCCTGGTATGGCTGGTCTTCCTCCTTTGGTAGGGAAGAAGAAACCATTGGAGAGAACGCATGTGCAACCTGGCCCAGGGCACGACGTCGATGCAGGAGACCAGTGTGCCCAACACCTTGGACAGGAAACCCAGAGAAGGCCTTGGTTGTGACCGCAGTGTGTGTACCAGACCCCGGATATTGGCCTGTCTCTCCTGCGACAGAAACACCTGGCACAATCCCGTGTCGATAATAGTGCCCAAGTGAGCCAATCGGGTTGTCGGTGTTAAGTGGCTTTTCTCCCAGTTTATAGTAAAGCCGTAAGTCTGAAGAGTGGCCAGGGTGAGTTGGAGATCGCTGTGTGCCCGGTCCCGGGACCTCGACAGAATCACAATGTCGTCGAGATATGCCATGAGGCGCACTGACCGGTGTCTCAAGGTGGCCGAGAGGACGTCCAAAAGCTTGGTGAACGTCCTCGGTGCAGATGACAGGCCAAATGGCATCGCTCGATACTGGTAATGGGAGCCGTTTACAAAAAACCGGAGGAATTGTCTGTGGTCCGGTGATACTGGGACATGGAGGTAAGCCTCCTTGAGATCGATAGAGGTGAGGAGGTCCCCTGGCCGTATGGACTGCAGAATAGACCTGAGGGAGTGCATTTTGAATCGTTGATAACGCACATATCGATTCAATCGTTTGAGATTTAAAATCAAACGGACCCCGCCCGAAGATTTTGGGACCAGAAAAACAATTGAATCCCCTCAGGTGCATGGGAACCTCCTCTATCGCGTCTATGTCCAGTAAGTGGTCTATTTCCTGATGTAACATGGCCCTTTTTTGAGGATCTAATACCTGAGGGCAGGAGACAAATCTGGTTGGAGGCACACGAAGAAAATTTATCCTCAACCCCTGTGTTGCTGTGGCAACTGCCCAGGTGTCGAGGGATGCAGCCCTCCAGGTGTGAGCAAAGTACTGAAGCTTGCCCCCCAGAGGGTAGGAATCCGTGAAGTCATTTGCCCCTTTTGGAGCCCTTAAAGTTGGAACCTCGGTATGGACGGCGTCCCTGTTGAAAGGATCTGCCACGGTCTGCAAAGTACGGTCTCTCCTGCCGGAAACCTCCCTGGTTGAAGGTGCCCTGTGAAAACGTCCTCGACCCCTGAGAGACAGTTGAGGAGGGTTCAGTACGAAATGGCTGCCTTCTGTAAAACGGTGTAAATCGTCTTTCTCCACGTCTGTTAGATTTTGGAAGGACTTTTTTCTTATCCTTATCTTCGATAAGGACTTTTTCAAGCGAATCACCAAACAATTGTTCCCCTTGGAAACGAGCCGAAGCTAGGCGCCATTTTGATTTAACATCGGCTTGCCAGCTTCTGAGCCAAATTAAACTGCAGGAAGACAGAGAAGAAGCTAGGGCACGGGATGCAAACTTTGCCGCATCCATAGTGGCATCTGCGGAGAATTCCGTAGCCGCCAGGAGCTTGTTAAGGTCCTGGCGGAGTCTGCTGTCCTCTTGGCTCACCTGTGATTGGATGTCCTGTATCCACAGGATGGTCGCTCTATTAAAGAACGAGGCAGCCGAGGCGGCTCGCAAGGCCCAGGCTGCCATTTGATGAGTCTTCATAGCTACATTCTCAGCCCTCTTGTCCTCTGCTTTAAGGCCATCGGAGACCTCAGATGGGACGAGGGCGGTGGAGACCAAGCTGGCCACCGGGGGATCGATGGTTGGAGGCATGCTTTACTCACAAAAGAGCTTGACAGACGCTTCAAAGAAAGGCCGATCGAGAACGTAGCCAGCAATCGAATAAAGCTGCGGCTGCTGCCTGACTCTTACTGCGGCTGCGCGTTGCCAGGCAATTGAGAAAAGGGAGGGGGTCAATTCTCGGAGCTCTCACTCGCTCCACTCGCTCCCCCTCCCCGGCAGCCAACTGTCAGGGCGGCAAAATGGCCGCCGTGCCGTTGCCAAGGCAACCGGCGGGAAAACAAACCGCCGCTTCTGCCGCCGTTCTGAGGGCTCAGCGAAAAAGCCGGCAATCACGATAATACGAGGCTTGGCGCCTCCGTGAAGCCCAGCCGCTCCTTCTGGTCGCCTGAATCCGGCTCTGGTATATTCGCCGGTCGGGGCAGGCCCTTTCCGACGTCAACCGTCTCATAGTGCCAGGTGCGACCTCGGGGGTCGGGGACCTGGTCGCCCTGGTACAATTTACACCCCCCCCATGACGGCTGATTCAGAACGCCGTTTTATTGAATGCTTGGGGGGGGGTGGCAGGGCGCGACAGACTGGTGGACAGAACCCACGGGAGGCCTGGTCCACCACTGTAAATGAGAACGAGCCATTTCACAAACCTGCAAGAAAACAAGAAAAAAGAACAAGTATTAGTAATAGGAAAAAAATACAAATACAGTATTTAATACATATCAAACTAATACAGTGATCCCCCGATCATTGCGAGGGTTCCGTTCCAGGACCCCTCGCAATGATCGGTTTTTCGCAATATAGTGGTGCGGAAGTAAAAACACCATCTACGCATGTGCGCCCTTTTTTTTCCATGGCGCATGTGCAGATGTTTTTTACTTCCGCACCTGGGAAGACCCCCGCCCAACAGCTGAGGAGCCGCCTGCCCGCCCGCCGCTTGTCCGGCCGCCGCTGGTGCCGCCGCCGCTTGTCCGGCCACCGCTCGTGCCGCCGCTGCTCGTGCTGCCGCCACTCGTCCGGCCGCCGCTCGTGCCGCCGCCGCTCGTGCCACCGCTGCTGAGGAGGAGCGAGAGGAGCAACAAAGTCCCGCGCAAGTGCATCTTCTCCAGGCGGGGGCAAGAGCGGCGGGGCGAGTCCGCAGGAAAAAAGCCGCGGGCGACCGAGCAGATCCTGCCGTTTGCGGCACTCGACGGGCAGGGGCATGAAGGATCTCCCCGCTGGCCTCGGGAGCGCGTGGGAGGGTGGCGAGCCTAGGAAGACGAGGCGACGCCGGCTGCCGTCGAGGTAGAGGAGGAAGCGGATCGGCGCTCCGCCCCGCCAGGGTTCCTCTCCATGAGGGCGTCCGCCGAGCTGCCCGTCTTCAATTCACCGTCTCACCCGGGCTCCCGATCCTGCTGGGCGGCAGGGAGACTCGGCGGGGAGCGCGCGCGTCCGGGACCCAGAGCGCCCTTGTGGCCGCCCATTCATGCCGCTCCGTCGCTGGCTTCCCCTCAGGAGACGCGCCTGAGTGGCCTTTTTGCTGTTCCTCTCAGGAGTTCTTGCGGGGGAAAAGCCGCTAGCCGGCTTTCGGAGCTCCTCCGGCGTCACCCGGCTTCTGGTAGAAGCCTTCTCTCTTTTTTTTCTTGCTGCTTTTCCTCGCCAAGCGCACGAAAAAAAAGAGAGAAGGCTTCTGCCAGAAGCCGGGTGACGCCGGAGGAGCTCTGAAAGCCGGCTAGCGGCTTTTCCCCCGCAAGAACTCTTGAGAGGAACAGAGAGGAACAGCAAAAAGGCCACTCAGGCGCGTCTCCTGAGGGGAAGCCAGCATGGCGAGCGACGGAGCGGCATGAATGGGCGGCCACAAGGGCGCTCTGGGTCCCGGACGCGCGCGCTCCCCGCCGAGTCTCCCCGCCGCCCAGCAGGATCGGGAGCCCGGGTGAGATGGTGAATTGAAGACGGGCAGCTCGGGCAGCTCGGCGGACGCCCTCATGGAGAGGAACCCTGGCGGGACGGAGCGCCAATCCGCTTCCTCCTCTACCTCGACAGCGGCCAGCGTCGCCTCGTCTTCCTAGGCTCGCTACCCTCCCACGCGCTCCCGAGGCCGGCGGAGAGATCCTTCATGCCCCTGCCCGCCGAGTGCCCCAAACGGCAGGATCCGCTCGGTCGCCCGCGGCTTTTTTCCTGCGGACTCGCCCCGCCGCTCTTGCCCCCGCCTGGAGAAGATGCACTTGCGTGGGACTTTGCTGCTCCTCTCGCTCCTCCTCAGCCGCGGGGAGAGGCGGGCATGTGGGCTGGCGGTATTGGGCTTGGTGGAAAGTCTGGGGGCAGCTGCAGCAACTCCCCTCCCGTGGCTGCTGTTGAGGCGGGAGCGGGGGCAGTCTCCGGCGCGCGGCTCTCTCCATTCTTCTCTTTCCCCCTCTCGGGCTCCGAATGCGGCGGCGGGAAGAGGAAACGAGAGCGCGAGCGAGCAAGAGGAGGGGGGGAGCCCAGACGGGATGAACCGTTTCTTGGGTGGCGCGTGTGGAAAAGGGGAGCGAGGGGCCGGGCGGGTTGAGGGAATCAAAGAGGGGTGGGGGTGCTGCTCTGAGGCGCTCGGAAAGAGTTTTCGGAAGGCTCTCGTGTTACGGCGAAAGGGCGTGTGGAGAGCCTGATGTTGGCGGAATTGGGGACCAGCGAGGAGCCGAAGAAACCCGCTGCCCACAGAAAGGGGAAACACGGATGTTTGGCTCCTCGCTGCTGCTGGTGCGGCCGCCGCTTGTCCGAGCGCCCACCGCCCGCCCTTCGCCCGCCCACGCCGTTGCTCGCGCCACTCAGCTGGGAAGCGGCGCTGGGGTTTCCCCGCCGCCCACGCAAAGGGGAAACCCCGGCAAGAGGGGGAAGACCCAGGGAAGCCGCCCAGCAGCTGATCTGCCCGGCAAACTCCACCATCTACGCATGCGTGGCCATAGAAAGAAAATGGCACGCATGCGCAGATGGTGTTGTTTACTTCCGGGTTGAAAAATCGCCATATAGCCGTTTCGCAATGATCGGGATCGCAATATCCGGGGGATCACTGTACTACTGAAGAGAAAACTCAAAAATGTCCCTTTACTGCGACTGAGTTTTCATGACTGGTGGGCTAGGGGGCGGTACCTGCATAATGTTTAAATTAAAACTCAGTCCCTCCAATCAGACTGGAGAATTACCCACGTTGGACTCTCCTTGCAAGTGCATTGGAGAATGTAGATGTTTTTAGTCTCTGGGGAAATCCTACGAAGGAAACTTGACCGAAGGAAATACGACTTTAGTAACTGAGTAGTTAATGCATGGAAGTCGCTATCTGACTCTGTAGTATCATCCCCTAACTCCCAAAACTTTACCCTTAGACTATCCACTGTTAACCTCTCCCGATTCCCATGAGGTCAGTAAGGGGCGTGCATAAGTGCACCAGAGTGCCTTCCGTCCCTTGTCCTACTGTCTCTCTCTCTCACTACCGTGTTTCCCCGAAAATAAGACACTGTCTTATATTAATTTTTGCTCCAAAAGTTGTGCTACGTCTTATTTTCGGGGCGTGTCTTATATTTCTCAAATAAGACAAATTCACAGGCAGAAAAGTTCCAGACGCAAGCGGGCTTGACCTGCCTCTGACTGGGTTGTCCCCACCTGCAGACGGACGGAGCCAACTGCCCTGCCAGCCAACCCATCCCTCTGTGTCACCAAAGCAGAGGAAGGGCTCGTGAGGGGGAAGGATAATTTTTCAGTCAAAATGAAACGGGGATGAGCACATGGGAGCAATGGTGGGCTGCTGCCGGAACGGCTAATAGTACGTAGCCCCGCGGCTCTGGAGCGTGAGTGTGGGATCGAGTGCAATTTAGCTTCCTGCACCTGTGCAGGCAGCAAAATCTTTCACAGGGATGTGCGTGCGTGAGGCTTTTTGCTTCTCCCGGAAGCAAAAAACCTCACCCAAATGCGCCCTCACACACGTCTCTATGAGAGATTTTATTATTGTTGTGGTTAGCTCTGGCCCCAAGGACTGTGGATGTGAGGGAGACATCCACATGCTGCAGGCCTGTTTTGCCCCCGGTGGAATCTGATGATGAAGGCTCCTCTGACCAAGAAGACATGAGTGACAGGGAGGAGGAGAGTGTGGCAGACAGCTCAGCAGGAGATCAATTATCTAGCTCCTCCTTGGATTCAGAACAAGAGTTAATGATACAGCCACGCATGCGGAGAGCGATGCATAGGCAACAACAACTGAGAGATTATTATCAAAGAAAATGAGGCCACCTGTGGTTGGGTGGGGCTGTGGAAATTAGTGAGGCTGCTATAAATAGCAGCCTGTGGGTTTGGCCATTGTGGAGGATTATCTGACCGTTGTGTTTCATGACTGCTTTGCTGACTTTGACCTTTTGTGTGCTGATTTTTCCCTGCTTTGAAACTAAACCAGAGCAAAGTGTGTTCCATTTTGTGAAAGAAGGACTGTGAATTGCCTCACAGCTGCAAGCTAAGTATCACAGAACTGATAAGGGACTTGTATAAATTACCAGTTTGATTGGAGACGAGTGCTCTTTGCTATACCAAAAGAGGGCTTGGTTAAAGTGAATTTTCATTATAAAGAACATTGTTTGGAATTTTCAAACGCGTGTGTGTCTGAAATTTGTACCTGTGAATTTTTGGGAGGATTCTACCAGAGAGCCTGACAGAACAATTATTATTTATTATTGTTTATTAGATTTGTATGCCGCCCCTCTCTGAAGACTCAGAGCGGCGCACAACAACAAAACAGTACAAATCCAATGATTAAAAGCAAGTTAAAACCCTTAATATAAAAAAAACCCCAGTCATACATCTCAGACAAACCATACATAAAACAGGTGCGGGAAGCAAAATTGCACCGGAATCCACACTCATGATCCAGAGCCGAAGAGCTGCGCACAATTAACTGTTCTGGCAGCAGCCTACCACTACCTGGGAGCATGATTGTTAACCTCTTGGGAGTTGCACTCTTGTGAGGGAAAACTGAACTAAAGCACTCCAAACTTGACTGTAAAAAATATGACTTCAGTAACCGAGTTGTTGAAGCGTGGAACTCATTACCGGACTCCATAGTGTCATCCCTAAACCCCCAACACTTTACCCTTGGATTATCTACGGTTGACCTATCCAGATTCCTAAGAGGTCAGTAAGGGGCGAGTACAAGTGCACAAGAGTGCCTTCCGTCCCCTGTCCTATGGCTCTCCTATATCTCCTATACCTTTCTTCTATTCCTATATCTCTTCTTCTATTCTTTCATTGATATGTTCTATTCCTATATCTTCTTTTCTATTATTTCTTAGATATATTTTACTATAAGTATCTCCTCTATAACCTTCATCATGTATTTTACTATGGGTATATAGATATATACCCACTAAAACCCTCATTGTGTATTGGACAAAATAAATAAATAAATAAATAAATAATAATACAGCCTAGCTCAGTGATGGCGAACTTATTTGTATGCCGCTCCGAGTCCACGGAGAGGGGCGGCATGCAAATCTAATAAATTAAATTAAAAGGGCGTGTGCCCTTCTTCTATTCTTTCATTGATATGTTCTATTACTTTATCTTCTTTTCTATTATTTCTTAGATATATTTTACTATGAGTATCTCCTCTATAACCTTCATCATGTATTTTACTATGTGTATATAAAGGTACAGTGATCCCTCGATTTTCGCGAAACGCTATATCGCGATTTTTCCCACTCGATGACGTCACTCTCTTCCTTTCTCATCTTTCTTTCTCTCTCTCTTTCTCTATCTTGCTTCTTCCTCTCTCACACTGTACCTTCTTTTCTATTCTTTCATAGATATATTTTACTATGAGTATCTCCTCTATAACCTTCATCATGTATTTTACTATGTGTATATAGATATATACCCACTAAAACCCTCATTGTGTATTGGACAAAATAAATAAATAAATAAATAAATAAATAAATAAATAAAATTAAAAAAACTTAAAAGAGCCACCCCAACCCAACTTTTCTAGTTCAATGAGAAATTCACAACTGCCCAGAATGGCCCCCAACTGCTGCAGTGCAACTAAAAAAATAACAACAACCCACTAAAGCAGTGTTTCCCAACCTTGGCAACTTGAAGATATTTGGATTTCAACTCCCAGAATTCCCCAGCCAGAATTTGATTGGGAAACACTGCACTAAACCACCGTTCTAAAAAAAAGAGATGACGGGTTAGGTTAGCCAGTGAAGCAGAGCCAGAGGGAAGAGATTTCCTGGTTAAGGATGTGGCATTTGCAGCTTAGTTTTAGCCCTTTGCCAAAGAGTTTAATGATCCTTGGGGATGAATTCAGGGATGCAACTAAACCTTTCCACAAAAGGTTTGCGGGAGGAGGCAGAAGGCAAGCTCTAATTCTCAGGGTGGAGAAACCCACCTACCCTCCACATCAGCAAAAAGAATCCAAACCTCATATATAAACTGAATAAACAAATTCTCAAAGCCAACCCACACTCAGTAAAAGACCTTGGAATACTAATATGAAATTATCTAAGTGCTAAAGCCCACTGCAACAATATCGCCAAAAAGGCTTCTGGAGTTGTTAACCTGATCCTACGTAGCTTCTGCTCCGGCAATCTCACACTACTCACAAGAGCTTACAAAACCTTTGCCAGACCCACCCTTGACTACTGCTCATCTGTCTGGAACCCATACCACATCTCGGACATCAACACCCTTGAAAACGTCCAAAGATATTTCACCAGAAGAGCCCTTCACTCCTCCACTCGAAATGGAATATCCTATGAAAATAGACTAACAATCTTGGGTCTAGAAAGCTTAGAACTATGGCGCCTCAAACACGATTTAAGTATTGCCCACAGGATCATATGCTGCAACGTCCTACTGGTCAATGACTACTTCAGCTTCAACCGCAACAACACAAGAGCACATAACAGATTCAAACTTAATATTAACTGCTCCAAACTTGACTGTAAAAAATATGACTTTAACAATCGAGTTGTCGAAGCGAGGAACTCACTACCGGACTCAATAGTGTCAACCCCTAACCACCAACATTTCTCCCTTAGACTATCCACGATTGACCTCTCCGGGTTTCTAAGAGGTCAGTAAGGGGCGTACATAAGTGCACTAGTGTGCCTTTCGTCCCCTGTCCAATTGTCTTTCCTTTATCTCATATATCAACTAGAGCAGGGGTGTCCGGAGTCCAGAGGAACCACAGTTCTCTCCGCTCCCATGTGATGAGCAGGCCGAGGGAGTTCTCAGCCGAACAAAGCCACCCACCCAGCAATAACCACAGGGAATATTTCTGGTTTAATCAGGAGCCAAAGGGAATGTAATCCACTACGGGCAAGGCTGCCTTTTAGCACAAAGAGCAGAGAGTGTATCAGGCTTCTGTTAACATACAGATTCTTTTTTTTTAATTTTTAAAGGGAAGAATCCACAAAAAAAGGCTTTCGACAGAATACAGTGGTACCTCTAGATACAAGCTGCTCCACATGCGAGTATTCCAAGTTACGAGCCGCGACGCAAGCGAAATTTCTGTTCGACACCCGAGCTCAAATTCAGGATACGAGCCGAGCTTCCACTAGGTGGCGCGAGAATCTCCTTGCTTCCAGTTATCTCGGCGCGAAAAACAAAGTCTAAAGGCATTCGTTCGAGATGCGAGTTGATCGACTTATGAGCTCGGGTCTGGAACGAATTAAACTCGTATGTCGAGGTACCACTGTACCATTATTTTAGAAACTTGACAGTGGAATCAAATCCAGGGATCAGACCGAAAGAACCCACCAGTAATTTAAATAATGAGGCTGTTAAAAAGGCTTTTAGAATATAAAGCAAAAGGAATGCGGGGGGAAAAACTGTAGCAAAATGGTGATAAAATACTGTAAGTCTCTTGCATGTGAAATAAGTGGCAAGGGGCCCCCCTGAGGTCTATTGCAAAAGTTCCTTCAGAGAAAATTGACTGCAAAATATATTTTTTAAAAAAATCAGGAAGTTCTTTGGCTAGCTTGCTTATTTTGAACACTATCTATCTGCATAAAATTCAGGAAACAGATGTCACCCTGACTAGGTAGCCCAGAAAGGAAACATTCCCAGATGAGCTAACTCTACATTTAATGTAAAGCTACACTGAGAGAACCTTGCGGGCCTGAAAATACAAGTCTCCTACCATGTTTCGGCCTCTAGGAAGGACGTCTTCGTGACGTCAAAGCTCTGCCCATGGAATTCCCTATTGGGATTCCCCACCTCCTTTCCAGCCTCCAGATCGGCTGAAAACGCCGCCGATTGGAAAAACGGCGCTCCGCCGGGCTGTGCCGCCCAGCTGTAACCTCCTCGATCCACAGCTCACATTAGAGAAACATCTTTCAGCTGTGGCGAGGGGGACTTTTGCCCAGGTTCGCCTGGTGCACCAGTTGCGGCCCTATTTGGAATAGGGAGTCACTGCTCAGTCACTCATGCCCTCATCACCTCGAGGTTCGACCTCTGTAACGCTCTCGACATGGGGCTATCTTTGAAGAGTGTTTGGAAACTTCAGATCATGCAGAATGCAGCTGCGAGAGCAATCATGGGCTTCCCTAGGTATGCCCATGTTTCACCAACACTCCGTAGTCTGCACTGGTTGCCAATCAGTTCCCGGTCACAATTCAAAGTGTTGGTTTTGACCTATAAAGCCCTTCATGGCACCAGACCAGAATACCTCCGGGACATGAATCCCAGCAACTGGTTAGGTCCCACAGAGTTGGCCTTCTCCGGGTCCGCTCGGCAAAGCAATACCGTCTGGCGGGACCCAGGGGAAGAGCCTTCTCTGTGGCGGCCCCGGCCCTCTGGAATCAACTCCCCCTAGAGATCAGGACTGTCCCCACTCTCCTTGCCTTTCGCAAAGTCCTAAAAACCCACCTCTGCCACCAGCCATGGGGAAATTGATTCCCCTCGGCCGTCCCGCTTTTATGTATGGTTTGTTTGGGTTGTATGATTGTTTTTAAATTAAGAGTTTTAACTGTTCTGGTTTTAATCATTGGATTTGTACTGTGTATTGTTGTTGTGAACCACTCCGAGTCTTTGTAGAGGGGCGGCATACAAATCTTAATAATAATAATAATAGTAATAATAATAGTAATAATAGTAGTAGTAGTAGTAGTAGTAATAATAATAATAATAATAATCATCATCATCACCATCAACCCCAGGAAGCCCCCTGGAGGCTGGAATTGACCTGTTTTCCAACTTCTGGTTGGCCCAGTAGGCTCGTGTTTCATCCTCCTCCCCCCCCCCCGCTCCAAAGGCTTCTCTGGAGCCAGGGGAGGGGGAGAAGGCCCTCCCCCATCCCCAAACGTCTCTGGAAGCCAAAAATTCCCTCCCAGAGACGTTTTGCGAGCCAGAAATCAGCTGGCTGGCACACACATGCACACTGTAGCTCAGTGATTTTCAACCTTTTTGAGCCGCGGCACATTCTTTACATTTACAAAACCCTGGGGCACATTGAGCGGAGGGGGGGGGGCCCTAAAAAAAGTTTGGACAAAAAAATTTCTCTTTCTCTTCCTCCCCTCTGCTCTATTTCTTTCTCCCTCCCTCTTTCTCTAACTTCCTTCCTCTTTCTTTCTCTCTCTCCCTCTTACTTTCTCTTCCTTCCTTCCTTCCTCTCTTTTTTGCTCTCTTTCTCTCTCCCTCCCTACCTCCCTCTATGTCTTTCTCTCTCCTTCCTTCCCTCCCTCTCTATTTATCTCTCTCTTGCTTGCTTTCTCTCTCCTGCTCTCTCTCTTTTGTTCCCTTTCTCTCTCTCTTGCTTTCTTTCTCTTGTTCTCTTTCTCTCTTGCTTTCTTTCTCTCTTGCTTTCTCTCTTGCTTTCTTTCTCTGAGGTTCGCGGCACACCTGACCATGTCTCGCGGCACACTAGTGTGCCGTGGCACACTGGTTGAAAATAGGCGTTGATTGCTTACCTGAACGCCTCTTCTCGTACGGTGAGTGGGTACAGCAGTCACATGGGTTGCTCCTGTCCAATCCGTTGGAACTGAGCCTAGTATTAAAAAAGACTGCTGGATCCGCCCCTTCCCCAGAATTCGCGAATCCGTACACTAGGCTCAGTAGTGAAGCTCTTTAATGTTCAACTCTCATGTGTTATAAGAAAATAGAATAGAAGGTAAAGAAGACCACACATAGGGAGGGAAGTGACTGCTGTACCCACTCACCGTACGAGAAGAGGCGTTCAGGTAAGCAATCAACGCCTATTCTCCGTACTGAAGGAGTGGGTCCAGCAGTCACATGGGACATACCCAAGAGATAGGTCCCTAGGGTGGGAGTACATTGCTATCGTGAGAGATAACGGATTGGAGTACTCTTCTGCCGAAGGCAGCGTCCGCTGATGCGTACGAATCGATTTTGTAGTGCTTTATGAAGGAATTTGGTGAGGCCCAAGTGACTGCTTTGCAGACTTCTTCCAACGGAGCCTGAGTCGCCCAAGCGGCAGATGTGGCAGCACTTCTGGTGGAATGCGCTGTAATATTCCTTGGAATGGAGAGGGAAGCTGTCTCGTAGGCCTTAGAGATGGTCCCTCTGATCCAACGACCTATTACTGTAGAAGACACTCTGGATCCCAAGGATCTGGGATGGTAGGCTATGAAGAGTGCTTCAGACCTCCGGATGGATCTTGTGCGTTGGATATAAACCTTTAGCGCTCTAGTGAGATCCAGAGTGTGCCATCTAGTTGCCAGGGGATGCTCTCGTTGGAGGCAGAAGGAAGGTAATATGATATCCTGAGATCTGTGAAACATGGAACTAACCTTTGGTAGAAAGGTGGGGTCCAGTCGCAGAACCACTTTGTCCTGGTGAAACTGGCAAAGGTCCTGTCTGAGAGAAAGGGCTGCCAACTCAGATATGCGTCGGGCGGATGTAATCGCCACCAGGAATGCTACCTTAAAGGATAGGTACCTGAGGGACGCAGAATTCAGGGGTTCGTAAGGTGCCTGAGTAAGAGAGTGGAGAACCCGTGGCAAGTCCCAGGTAGGATATCTGTGGATTTTAGAAGGCCTGAGGTTGGCCACTCCTCTTAGAAATTCTTGGATTTCTGGAAAGGAGCGGAGGGGCTGCCTGCGAGGCCCCGCCAAGACGGAAGAAATGGCGGCCAGGTGTCGGCGGATGGTGCTGGTAGAGAGGCCCTGGTGGAAACCCTTCATGAGGAAGGTGATTATCCTGTGGATGGGAAGACACAGGGGAGAAAAACCCTCCTGCGAGCACCACTGATGGAATTTGGACCAAGTATGGTCGTAGATCCGGTTGGTAGACCCTCTTCTAGACTTCAGGATGATTTCCACTGTGTCCGGGTCATACCCTCGCAGGTCTAAGTCCCTCCGGATAATAGCCAGGCGGTGAGGTGGAACCACTCTGGGTCCGGATGGAAGGAGGCCCCCTGTCACAACATATCCTCCGAAACGGGGAGTCGCCAGGGGTCCTGGACGGACAGTTGTTGGAGGTCCGCGAACCAGGGCCTGCGAGGCCAGTGAGGGGCAATCAGAATTACTCGGGCCTTCTCCAGGAGGATTTTGTTGATCACGTCTGGCAGAATTGGAATTGGAGGGAAGGCATACAATAGACCTGGAGGCCAAGGGCTCCTGAGAGCATTGATTGCCTCTGCTCCCGGAGACGGGAACCTGGAGATGAAGCGAGGGAGCTGGGCATTGGCTTTGGTCGCCAATAGATCCAACACTGGATGGCCGAACCTGAGGCAGATTTGGTGGAACAGTGACTGATGGAGATTCCACTCGCCTGGATCTAAGGTCGCTCGCGAGAGCCAGTCCGCTTGGACGTTGAGGCTCCCCGAGATGTGGTCGACTAGAAGCGACTGGAGATTCTTCTCTGCCCAAAGGCCTAACTTCAGGGCCTCCCTCATGAGGGCCTTGGATCTTGTGCCTCCCTGTCTGCAAATATGGCTTTTGGTGGCTATATTGTCGGTGAGAATCAGCACATGCTGGTTGGAGATGTGAGACTGGAATTGTTTTAGAGCTAGAGACACGGCTCTTAATTCTAGCCAATTGATGGGCCTGGAAGCCTCCTCCGGTGACCATGTGCCCTGAGCTAAAAGACCCTGGGCGTGGGCTCCCCAGCCCGAGAGGCTGGCATCTGTGGTGACTACAAACTGGTCGGGGCACCGGAAGGGAGATCCCTTGTCTAGGGCTGGAGAAGTCCACCACTTGAGGGATCTGCGAACCGTCGGTGGGATGGTGATGCGACGATTCGAGTTGCTGTGGCCCGATCTCTGGAATGGTAATAGAAGCCACTGTAGGTCCCTGGCGTGAAGACAGGCCCAGGGGACAATACCAATACATGACACCATTTTACCCAAAAGGGAAGATAGGGTGGCAATGGAGGCAGATTGCTGGGGCAGGATGCGAGCAATGAGATCCAAAATGCTGCGTTTTCTCTCAGTGGAGAGGAAAACCTGGGATATCTCAGAATTAATGATAGTTCCCAGATGCAGAATGGAAGTGGATGGATCAAGGTGGCTCTTTTTAAGATTTATGGAGAAACCATGATTCTGTAGAACCGACATGGTAAAAGAGAGGTCTGCAGCCACACCAGTTCTGGAATTTCCATGAATTAAAATGTCATCTAAATAACATAAAATATGAATGGGAGAGGCCCGGATATGAGCTGCCAAGGATCCCAAGAGTTTAGTGAAGACTCTGGGAGCTGAGGAGAGCCCAAATGGCATAGCCCTATACTGAAAATGCCTGCCTTGAAAGGCAAAGCGCAGAAATTTCCTATGGACCTTGGCAATGGGAATATGGAGGTAGGCCTCCGTGAGATCCAGAGACACCATAAAGTCTCCCTGATGTAGAGCTGCTAAAATGGAAGATAAGGAATGCATTTTGAATTTCCTATATTTTATGAACCGGTTCAATTTCTTTAGATCTAAGATGGCTCTCCAGCCTCCAGAGGTCTTAGGGACCATGAAGAGGATGGAATAGAAGCCTAAACCTCTCTGGAGAGAGGGGACCGGTTGAATAGCTCTAATAGTCAACAAATGAGAAATAGCCTCCTCCATTCGGATACGAGATGGAGTGGAACTGGGAGAAGGACAAGAAATAAAACGGTTAGGGGGGGGGTGAAATGAACTCTAACCTTAGGCCCCTATCCACAGTGTCAATGACCCAGGGGTCCTTACAAGAACGGTGCCAGGCGGAAGAGAACCAGGCTAGGCGACCGCCTATGGGAAAGGAGGAAAACTTACCATCTGGCTCTTTTGGAAGCCCTGGAAGAAGAGGATCCTCTCTGATAACGGGAACCTCTGCCCCTGGTGGTTCTAGATTGGGATCGAAACCGAGGGGAATACTGACCTGGACTCCTTTGAAATGCGAAGCCCTGATCCTGTTGACGCCCTGTGCGCCGAAAGGGCTGCGGTTTAGGGGCCTTCTTGGTGGTAGGTCCCAAGACCTTTTTCTTGTCTGTGGTCTCCGTAAGGAGAGGGTCCAGAAGGTCTCCGAAGAGGAGGTTACGTTTCAGCGGACCCATGGCTAACTGCCACTTCTGTCTTACTCCCGCCTGCCAAGGGCGGAGCCATAGAAGTCTTCTGGCCGTTGTGGAGGCTGCTACTGACCTGGCTGCAAATCTGGAAGATTGGAGGGTAGCATCTGCTACATATTGGGCAGCTGCGAAGATTTTGTTGAAATCCTGTTGGCCCCGTAAGTCATCTGGAGGCAGGTGTGGTTGGAGCTGACGAAGCCACAAGAGCATAGCTCTGGAAAAGAAGGATGCCGCTGCAGCACTCTTAATGGCCCATGAGTCTGCCAGGAGACTCCTTTTGAGCATTTGCTCAAGTCGTTTGTCCTCTGGCCGGAGGACCTCCTCTGCTTCGCCCGGCATGGCGGCAGTCGAGTGGAGTGTCTTCACTGGTTCATCTGGCTTGGGACATGTTAGGAGTTCCTCATAGGAGGAGGAGAGCTTGTAGAGCTTCCTGTCCTTGGGAGTGGGAGTAAAGCCAGCGGTTGGGTGGTCCCACTGTTTAAGCAAGGCATCCTTAAACAACTTGGGCATAGGAATTACCTCATTGTCTTCCTGTTCTTCCATGAAATAAGGAAGATTTTCCTCCGGAGGGTCTGAGGAAGAAGTAGCCTGTTTTTCTTGCCCGGCTAGCCCCGTGGATACTCTAGCTTTAAGCAGGAGAGATTTGAAAAGCTGCGAAGGAAAGATAGCAGCTGGGGCTGGAATCTTAATCTGAGATTCCTCATCTTCCGACAGACGCTGAAATGGGTCATCATCCTCTTCTGCATCCACATCCTCATCCTCTTCCTGAGAGGAGTCAGAGACCTCCATGGCTGGGGCTCTGTAGGAAGGAGAAGAACTCACGGGACGGGAGGAGCGTGGAGGGGGATGAAACAGAGAAGGCACATTGAAAGATGATAGTTTAGCGTCAATGGTGTTAGTCAGAATAGTCAAGATAGACTGAAACTCCGGTGGCAAGGAAGAAATATTAGCCGGAAAAGCCGGAGGATCCCTGAGGGCCTGAGCAGGTTCTGGCTGGGAGGAATCCTCGGTAATATCTGGCTCCTCTGGACCTAAACCCCATAGGTTAGGTTGGGGTGGATTTAGGTTTGGCTCATCCAGGGATAGCACAGGAACCCCAGAAAGAGGCAGGTTAGAGGCCTCCGGGGGGGTTGGATTGATATGCACTTGGGCCTGCACCTTAAAACGTTTGGCTGATTTATCATGTATTTTTTGTAGGGCTAGGTCCCTTCTCTTCTCAACCCTGGTGGGCTTGGCTAAGGAATGGGTGCCTGAGGAAGAGGAGGAAGAGGCCTGGGGAACCTCAGTAGAATTACCAGTAGGCCTAACCTCTTTGGGACCTTTGGTAGTGCCTCTCTTGGGAAAAGAAGCCATAGTCTGAAACAAATTACAGAAGACGAGGCTTGAGCCAAGAAAATAGGGGGGAGAAGAATATTTTTGTGGGATTTCCCAAGAGGATAAGTGACCCTGCTCCTAGGCTCAGGAGCTGCTGCGCCTTAAGGGGCAATCCGGACGGTACCAAGAGTTCTTGTCCCTAAGTGCAGCGTGGCAGGCCTCGCTAACTTAACTTTAAGAAAAACCAAGGCACACTGGTTGGAGGCCACTTCCGTGGAGAATAGGCCTGAGAGACTCAAAGCGACGACTCCAGGGTCAGGCGGCGGGCTGGAAGCACTAATGGCCGACCCCTTAGGGCAAAACCGAAAGTGCTAATTACTGGGCGCGAGAGCCTTGGCGCCAAAAAACCACTCCGTTAATTGCAATCGGAGAAACTAAGCCCGGGAGACAATTCAAGTCCCACACCGCGGGAGGTAAATAGCCCTTAATTATTTGTTTTTTAAATCAATCAAGCTTGCCCCCGGCAGGACCTCCAAGGCCGTAAAACCAGACCGGCCGCGGCTACAGCACGGAGGGAAAAACCGCAAATGGCTGAGCCGCTAACTTCTCCCCCAACTCAAAGCCCTGTAGGGCTGAGTAAAATCCACTGCCGGCAAGCTAAAATGGAAAATTCTTACTGTTTTTAGCTGAGAGAGATCGAAGGGAAGGTGTTTTATCGAGAGGAACGAGCATTCACACACATCCGAGGATGCGAACTGAGCGAATTCTGGGGAAGGGGCGGATCCAGCAGTCTTTTTTAATACTAGGCTCAGTTCCAACGGATTGGACAGGAGCAACCCATGTGACTGCTGGACCCACTCCTTCAGTACGGAGAAACACTGCTGTAGCTGAACTAGGGCAACTGCTTGTATGCCAAAAGATGTTGCACCCGTGCCATAGGTTCGCCATCACTGATGTAGGGGCTCCTGCCTAAGCTGGGGGTTGGACTAGAGATGACCTACAACAGAGGTAGGCAAACTTGGCTCTTCTATGACTCGTGGACTTCAACTCCCAGAATGCCTCAGCTAGCATGATGGGCTCAGGAATTCTGGGAATTGAAGTCCGCAAGTCATAGAGGCACCAACTTTACCCACCCTTGACCTACAAGGTCCCTTTCCAACTCTAATAATCTGCAATCTGACACCCCACTGGACTTTTCCCTAAGCACAACCCTTCACTGAAATCTCCCTGCAGAGCCAGCACCTTCCCAGCCCGTCTCCTCCTAGATGGGGGATTCCCCTCCCTCTGTGACTCACCTGCTCCAGAGTGAGCTGCTTGGAAATGGTGTCGTTTTCCAGTTTTTTAATTTTCTTCATCAACTTGTTGACTTGGAACTCCTGCTCCTGTTCCAGGTGCTGCTCCAGCTCGGCCTTCTCATGCTGCAGCTAAGATCGGGAGAGAAGTCCAAGGCCAAAGGGTCAGCATATCACAGCAGCAAAAACGGCTTGTATTTTAATTACATAGATACATGAAATCTGGCCCTGGTCAAACCCAGATTGGAAGTCAAACGCAATATTGACAGTAAAACGTGAAAGGGCGCATAAATGTATGTGTTGTGGTTAGCTGTGGCCCAGCTCCTGCCCCAAGGACTGTGGATGTGGGGGAGACATCCACATGCCACAGGCCTGTTTTGCTCCCGGTGGAATCTGATGATGAAGGCTCCTCTGACCAAGAAGACATGAGTGACAGGGAGGAGGAGAGTGGGGCAGACAGCTCAGAAGGAGATCAGCGACTGATTAGGTCCCACAGAGTGGGCCTTCTCCGGGTCCCGTCAACTAAACAATGTCGGTTGGCGGGCCCCAGGGGAAGAGCCTTCTCTGTGGCGGCCCCGACTCTCTGGAACCAACTCCCCCCAGAGATTAGAACTGCCCCTACTCTCCTTGCCTTTCATAAGCTCCTTAAAACCCACCTTTGTCATCAGGCATGGGGGAACTGAGACATCTCCCCCGGGCATATACAATTTATGCATGGTATGTTTGTGTGTATGTTTGCTTAGTAAATGGTTTTTTAAAAATATTTTAAATTATAATTTAGATTTGTCATGAATTGTTGCATTCTGTTGTGAGCCGCCCCGATTCTGCGTAGAGGGGCGGCATACAAATCTAAATAATAAAATAAATAAAATAAATAAAATTACCTAGCTCCTCCTTGGATTCAGAACAAGAGTTAATGATACAGCCACGCATGCAGAGAGCGATGCATAGGCAACAACAACTGAGAGATTATTATCAAAGAAAATGAGGCCACCTATGGTTGGGTGAAGCTGTGGTAATTAGTGAGGCTGCTATAAAGAGCAGCCTGTGGGTTTGGCCATTGTGGAGGATTATCTGATCATTGTGTTTCGTGACGGCTTTACTGACTTTGACCTTTTGTGTGCTGATTTTTCCCCGCTTTGAAACTAAACCAGAGCAAACTGTGTTTCACTTTGTGAAAGAAGAAGGACTTTGAATTACCTCACATCTGCAAGATAAGTATCACAGAACTGATAAGGGACTTGTACAAATTACCAGTTTGTTTGGAGACCAGTGCTCTTTGCTATACCAAAAGAGGGATTGGTTTAAGTGCATTTTCGTTATAAAGAACATTGTTTTGAATTTTCAAACGTGTGTGTGTCTGAAATTTGTACCTGTGAATTTTCGGGAGGATTCTGCCAGAGCGCTCGACAGAACATGTATGAAGCCAATTCTACCCACAAAATGCTTTTGTGCCTTTTGAACAGACAACTTTCAGTACAGTAGTAGGAAATTTTTATTGTGTTTTTTTCTCTCACTCTTGGAACAGGTCAGTTGCCTACCAATAGGGGAAAATGTAGCGATCTACATTGTTGTGGTTGGCTCTGGCCCAGCTCCTGCCCCAGGGAATGGGGAGATGGATGCAGGGGAAAATTCATCACGTCACAGGCCTGTGTTATTGCCGACAGAATCAGTTCAGAGTTTAGTTTCCTTGGACGAAGAAGAAGGTGGGAGTGACTCGGCAGAGGAGGGCTTGGCACACAGCCCAGGCAGTCAATCTTCCTTATCTTCCATTGATTCAGATGATGACATTTTGGACCCACGCAAGCGCAGAATTATGCATAGAAGAGACCAAGTAAGAACATATTACAGGAGATAAGTGAGACCACCTGTGTTTGGGTGGGGCTCCAGTAATTAGGGCTGCTGCTATAAATAGCAGCGTGTGGGTTTGGCCGTTGTGGAAGAATATCTGATCGGAGTTCGTCAGGAATCTTGTGGTTGCTGGACTTTGTTGCTTTTTCACGCCTTTGAAACCAAAGCAGAGCAACGTGTGTGTGTGTGTCTCACTTCGTTGGAAGAAGGGGTGTAAAGTTTCTTCACAGCTGCTAGCTAAGTACTTAATGACTGCTTAAGAGAAATTGTACAGACTACCCGGTTGTTTTGGGAAGAGTGCTCTTTGCAATACAAAGAGTGCTTAGTTACATATATATGTTAGTTTATCATTAACGTATCCATTTCTATGTAATTGCTTTCATATCCTCTATATATGTAATACTGTATATACCCTATATATATAATATATATGTAATACTGTGTATACCCTAACCCTAACCCTAACCCTAACCCTAACCCTAACCCTAACCCACTTTATACAAATAATTAAAAAACAAAACCTACAACCCGATGACCTACTTGTAAGTTTCGATGTCGTGTCCCTGTTCACACAAATACCTATTACAGAAGCCTTGACAGCTATCCAAGACAAACACAAACCCCCCAAATATATCCTAGACCTTACCAACCACTGCCTGACCAATACATACTTCATCTATAATGAACAAAGATATAAACAAATAGAGGGAGCCCCCATGGGATCACCTCTATCACCTGTCATAGCCAACCTCTATATGGAATATTTCGAAAATAATGCTTTAGAGCAAGCCAAATACAAACCCAAACTTTGGCTGAGATATGTTGATGATACCTTTGTAATTTGGCCACATGGTAAAGAAAAACTAGACAATTTCCTCACTCATCTCAACAGCCTACACCCCAAAATACAGTTTACTATGGAAACAGAAATCAATGATCAACTTCCCTTTCTAGATGTACTGGTCTATAAAAAACCCAATGGCAGCCTAGGACATACTATCTACCAAAAGAAAACCCATACCAACCGTTATCTAAATGCACACTCACACCACCACCCCGCACAAATCACCTCAGTGGCCAAAACCCTCATCACCAGAACCAAACGCTTAGCTGACCATGAGCACTTAAAAACTGAATTGAACAAACTCAAAGATGTACTAATTTCTAATGGATTCAAAGAGAAAACAATAACAAACCTAATCAATAAAGAGACACCCCCCAAAAAACAAGATCAAGAACAGGACAATGGCACCACCATCCTTCCTTACATCAAAGGCACCACGGATAAAATTAGTAAAATTCTACAAAAACATAACATCAAAACCTCATTTTGCACTAACCAAAAAATATCTAATATCCTAAGGAGCCCCAAAGATAAAATCCAATTAGAATACCAAGGAATCTATGAAATCCCTTGCAAAACATGTGCAGCCACATACATTGGACAAACTAACCGAAGAGTGAGCCAGCGCATGGCAGAACATATGAATGCAGTCAAGAAACAGGAGAAGACCTCCTCCCTTGTCCAGCACATTAAAAGAACAGGGCACGAAATTGACTTTGAAAAAACTAAATTACTCCACAAAACAGAGAATTTATATAAAAGAATCTCTCTAGAAGCTATCGAAATTGAAAAGAGATCCTTTTGTTTAAATAAAAGGGATGATACCTCGCGCCTGCCAGAGATTTGGAAACCAGCCTTAAACAAAATAAACACTTCATTATAATCAATATGTCAATCCTTTAATTATTATGATTTTAGAATTTTATATTTGAAAATCAGACTTAAACAAAACACTTCATAATCTTCATGCCATTCCTTCTATAACCATGATTACACCAACCAATCAGATCACGGAAGCATAGTCACCCAATCTATTTGCTACATTCTAAGCAAATCTCCACCCCCACACTACATGCTAAGAAGAAATGTCAGTTGCTAATATTCATTTGCAAAAACACAAAGATTGGAACTCCAGCCTGATGATGGTGAATGGGATTTCACCGAAACGTCGCATAGACATGCAAAACATTACACAGGGCAAAACCCGAACTCAGAACAATCTACATACTGTATATATATATATATACATATATGTAATATATATGTAATAAAAAATAAGAGGGATAAATATATATATATATATTATAAAGGAATATGCTGCATGAAACAATTAGCTTGCAATTTAGCAGGTGTAAATATTAAGTTCTGATACCAAATAACCCATGTATAAATCACAATGCTTTATTTTGTCTTGAATGTATATATGTCTGTATGTTGTCCTTGTTTTTTCTTTTCTACGTAATTTTATGCACTTTGTAAATGTTGTATTGTTCCATTGTTTATATCCATTCTTTTTTTAATGTAAATAATCAATAAAGTATTTTTCCCCCCCAAAAAAAGAGTGCTTAGTTTATTTTGACTTTTGTGATGAAGAACATTGTTTTGAATTTTCAAACGTGTGTGTGTCTGAAATTTGTACCCTTGAATTTTCGGGAGGCTCCTACCAGAGAGCCCGGCAGAACATACATGAAACTGGATTTCTAGATATGCCATGCAGGGAGGTTTTTAAATAAAAGACTGGATAGCCCCCTGTCTGGAATGGTATAGGGCAGGGGTAGGCAAAGTTGGCTCTTTCCGAAAAATAAGACGCACCCAAATTTTCAGTCTCTTTTAGGGATGAAAAATGTGCATCTCATACTTTGAAAAATACGCAAATCTTTTTGTTCCTTTTTTAAAAAAAAGTTGATATCACTTTAAAAGCAGTTATTCTGCCTGGTTCTTTTCAACAAGAGACATGTAAGACTGGTCTTATCACCTAGACTTCCTTGGTAAATACATTAACTCAGAACTGACAGAAATCAAACAAGCCCTCCTCGGCTTTTTGGAGCCGACTTCCTCCATATGTGCAGAAGTCTAAACTGCAGACAAGTTCAGACAAATATGACTGAATATTTCTGAGTGAGAGCAACAAATGTCCAAGGAACCCTTCCAATCTGCCTTATTGTGTGTTCTGTCGGGCTCTCTGGTAGACTCTTGCCAAAAATTCACAGGTACAAATTTCAGACACACACGTTTGAAAATTCAAAACGATGTTCTTTATAATGAAAATTCACTTAAACCAAGCCCTCTTTTGGTATAGCAAAGAGCACTCGTCTCCAAAGAAACTGGTAATTTGTACAAGTCCCTTATCAGTTCTGTGATACTTAGCTTGCAGCTGTGAGGCAATTCACAGTCCTTCTTTCACAAAGTGAAACACACTTTGCTCTGGTTTAGTTTCAAAGCGGGGAAAAATCAGCACACAAAAGGTCAAACGCAGCAAGGCAGGCACGAAACACAACGATCAGATAATCCTCCACAATGGCCAAACCCACAGGCTGCTCTTTATAGCAGCCTCACTAATGACCACAGCCCCACCCAACCACAGGTGGCCTCATTTTCTTTGATAATAATCTCTCAGTTGTTGTTGCCTATGCATCGCTCTCCGCATGCGTGGCTGTATCATTAACTCTTGTTCTGAATCCAAGGAGGAGCTAGATAATTGATCTCCTTCTGAGCTGTCTGCCCCACTCTCCTCCTCCCTGTCACTCATGTCTTCTTGATCAGAGGAGCCTTCATCATCAGATTCCACCGGGGGCAAAACAGGCCTGCAGCATGTGGATGTCTCCCCCACATCCACAGTCTTTGGGGCAGGAGCTGGGTCAGAGCTGACCACAACACAAGAAATATGAAGATTGGAAATATTCAAATGGATGTCACAGTGCAAACACTTGAGGACCAAAGGGAGATATGGCTCCACTTCCATGTATCTTTTATTCTACAATAATCTCCGTCCTCACTTTTCACATCTTCTGTTAACAGTGGTCTTCCCTTCTGAGATATCTGCTAACAGCAGGGGTCTTCAAACTTGGCAATTTAAGACCTGTGGACTACAACTCCCAGAATTCTCCAGCCAGCTATGCTGGCTAGAGAATTCTGGGAGTTGAAGTCCACAAGTCTTAAAGTTCCCATGTTTGAGGACCGCTGGCTAACAGGGAGTCATGGTACCTTTGCAGAACATTATGGAACCAATGATGCTGCTACTGAAAGCTAAAAGAACGAAGTGATCTTCCAAGGATAATCAGATCAGATGAGTAGAGTAGAGTAGATTCCCTAAGTTGAAGGTACAGGTAAACCCTGCTTTCAAAAATTATAAAAGGTCTCGATCCAAGAGTGGTAAATTCAGCAACTCTGCATCAGCAACCTTGCAATGAAGAAGAATTGGACTATTACAACCACTCCTAGGAGGTGGGAGAGGAAGAAAAGAAAGAAGGAAGAGGAGGAGCGACAGGGGGGAAAGGAAGAGGAAGAGGAGGAGGAGGAGGAGGAGGAGGAGGAGGAAGAAGAAGAAGAAGAAGAAGAAGAAGAAGAAGAAGAAGAAGAAGAAGAAGAAGAAGAAGAAGAAGAAGAAGAAGAAACATAGAAGACTGACGGCAGAAAAAGACCTCATGGTCCATCTAGTCTGCCCTTATACTATTTCCTGTATTTTATCTTACAATGGATATATGTTTATCCCAGGCATGTTTAAATTCAGTTACTGTGGATATACCAACCACGTCTGCTGGAAGTTTGTTCCAAGGATCTACTACTCTTTCAGTGAAATATTATTTTCTCATGTTGCTTTTGATCTTTCCCCCAACTAACTTCAGATTGTGTCCCCTTGTTCTTGTGTTCACTTTCCTATTAAAAACACTTTCCCCCTGGACCTTATTTAACCCTTTAACATATTTCAATGTTTCGATCATGTCCCCCCTTTTCCTTCTGTCCTCCAGACTATACAGATTGAGTTCATGAAGTCTTTCCTGATACGTTTTATGCTTAAGACCTTCCACCATTCTTGTAGCCCGTCTTTGGACCCGTTCAATTTTGTCAATATCTTTTTGTAGGTGAGGTCTCCAGAACTGAACCCAGTATTCCAAATGGGGTCTCACCAGCATTCTATATAGCGGGATCACAATCTCCCTCTTCCTGCTTGTTATACCTCTAGCTATGCAGCCAAGCATCCTACTTGCTTTTCCTACCGCCCGACCACACTTCTCACCCATTTTGAGACTGTCAGAAATCACTACCCCTAAATCCTTCTCTTCTGAAGTTTTTGCTAACACAGAACTGCCAATGCAATACTCAGATTGAGGATTCCTTTTCCCCAAGTGCATTATTTTACATTTGGGAACATTAAACTGCAGTTTCCATTGCTTTGACCATTTATCTAATAAAGCTAAATCAATTGGAGCTTGAGTATAACCCTTCGAAGAAGAAGAAGAAGAAGCAGAAGAAGAAGAAGAAGAAGAAGAAGAAGAAGAAGAAGAATAATTATTTAATAATAATAATAATTTATTAGATTTGTAAGCCGCCCCTCTCCGAAGACTCAGAAGAAGAAGAAGAAGAAGAAGAAGAAGAAGAAGAAGAGGAAGAGGAAGAGGAAGAGGAAGAGGAAGAGGAAGAGGAGGAGGAGGAGGAGGAGGAGGGGAGGAGGAGGAGGAGGAAGAGGAGGAGGAGGAGGAGGAGCAGGAGGAGAGCTGTTGTACTTTTCTTTTTAGGTTCTGGATAGTATCATCTGAATCTTGCTACTTGGATACACAACATTATTTAAACAGAGGACGTTTCTAGTGGATCCTGGAAGGAAAAAAAATATAGACTGGACTGTCAAGAGAGCAAAGATGAAATATAAACACCGGAGCTGTTTTCCTTGGCAGTCTTGCAAGTCAACACACACACAAATGTTCTGAGTTGATGAAGTGTGAAGGGAGTACAAAGAGTTGATCCAGGGCAAATTCCAAAGCAATCCAAACCCATCACCCCTTTTGGGTGATGAAAATCTGCTCAATCCGTGCACTGGATCAGAGCCACTCGATCCTTTGTTTCCCCCCAAACTTGGCACTTTTTGAGATGCCCAGATTTCCCCATTCCGCAGGCAAATTCTGGGATTTGAGGACCACACATCTCAAAGGCACCCAACACTGCACTAGGTGCATGGGGGTGTGTGTGTGAACCTCTGCACAGCAGTAAACACCACAAAGTTGAGCTCTCCTTGTTCCACTGAATGGGATCTCGGTGTGATTCACACACCACAACTCACTTATTAATAATATTACTAGAGGATTTTGAAAAAAAAGCCTTTTATCGTTTAATTTTTGGGAAATGGACTTTTAAAGCCTGGAGACTTGGTTTTCCCTGATCTGTATTTTTAATTTTAAAGGAGAAATATTCTCTTTTGTAACCATCTTCCTTTTCTTGGTTTGTTCATTCCCCACTTTGGAATGTTTAGGTCAAGGGTCCACAAACCTGTCAACTTTAAGACTTGTGGACATTAAAAAAAAAAGGTTAAAGTCCACAGGTCTTAAAACTGCCAAGTGTTCGGAAACTTCAGATCGTGCAGAATGCAGCTGCAAGAGCAGTCATGGGCTTCCCCAGGTATGCCCATGTTACACCAACACTCCGCAGTCTGCATTGGTTGCCGATCAATTTCCGGTCACAATTCAAAGTGTTGGTTATGACCTATAAAGCCCTTCATGGCATCGGACCAGAATATCTCCGAGACCGCCTTCTGCTGTACGAATCCCAGCGACCGATTAGGTCCCACAGAGTGGGCCTTCTCCGGGTCCTGTCAACTAAACAATGTCGGTTGGCGGGCCCTAGGGGAAGAGCCTTCTCTGTGGCGGCCCCAACTCTCTGGAACCAGCTCCCCCCAGAGATTAGAACTGCCCCTACCCTCCTTGCCTTAAAACCCACCTTTGTCGTCAGGCATGGGGGAACTGAGATATCTCCCCCGGGCCTATATAATTTATGTATGGTATGTTTGTAGGTATGTCTGCTTAAAAATGGGGTTTTTTAAACTATTTTAAATTTTAAATTGTAAATTATTAGATTTGTCAGGAACTGTTTTTATTGTGTTGTGAGCCGCCCCGAGTCTACGGAGAGGGGCGGCATACAAATCTAATAAATAAATAAAATAAATAAATAAATAAAGTTTGAAGACCTCTGGTTTAGGCAATAATGGCAGTTAAGACATTTTTCATCGACATCTTAGAGATGAAACTCAATCTGAAACCTGAATTATTTTTGTTAGGAATAACCATCGATAAACATGAGAAAAATAAAGTATACTTAATAACTGCGGCAAGAGTAGCATATGCCCAGAAATGGAAAAATGAAGATGCTCCTACAGAAGAAGAAATCTTATTTAAAATCCTAACATGAACAGAGATGGACAAACTGACGTTAGATTTCAAGGACAAATGGGACACAGATTATTTTGAAACCTGGAATCAATGATATAACTCGATAGGGAGGAAAACCAAGATTAAAGGCTAGAAAGTATGATACCCTGTTTCCCCGATAGTAAGACACCCCCGATTGTAAGACGTATCGGGGGTTTCAGGGGGGTCGGCTAATATAAGCCGTACCTCGAAAGTAAGACATATGTCTTACTTTCGGGGAAACACGGGGGTATTGCCGGGGGGGAGCCCGATGACGTCGCTTCCAAGCTCCCCACGCGCCCCTCGCCTTCGCCTCGCCGCGGCGCCACCGCCTCTTCCCCGGCTTGGCAAAGCGAAGGACGGCGCTGGTCCGAAGCGAGCCGAGCGGGCGGCGGCTTGCAGCGAAGGCACTCGTCCCAGCAACTGAGTCCTGCCGAGGCTCGGCTGCAAGCGGCCAGCGAGGCCGACCAGCTCCGAGGCGAGCGGCCGGAGCTGCGCCCTCCTTCGCCCGCCTCCTTTCCGGCAGGCAGGTGGGGCTGCCCAACTGCGCAGAGCGGCTCCTCCCCTCCAGACACACGCTTCCCCGACACGCGTCTGTGGCCTCACGTGTGCACGCCGCTTGGAGCCCCGAGGTTGAACTTGGAAAAGGGCTCACGAGGCTCCTATCCCGCGGCTGCCCTTCTGGACTCTGGGGAGATGCCTTCGGAAACGCGACCCTTTCAATTTTTTTCCAATGTAAGACATACCCCGAAAGTAAGACGTAGTGGGGCTTTTGGGGTAAAAAGAAAGTAAGACACTGTCTTACTTTTGGGAAAACACGGTAGATAGTTCTAAATCAATTCAAATTTAAACAGATATTGGAAAACTATTGGTGGGGGGGAGGGAATAATCAATGTATACACTGAATAGATTGTCACACATTGCATTTTTCGGAGTATAAGACGCACCGGAGTATAAGCTGCACTTATAATTTTGGGGAGGAAAATAGAGGGAAAAATACATCTAGCTAGCGTCCTTAGTCTGGTCAGCTTCCGTACATTATTTTATCCCCTAGTTAGGGTTTTAAAAAAACTTTATTTGGAGAGAGTAACAATGAAGGCGCTTGCAAGCCAGTAAGAGATGGGAACATCATTAGCAACATTCGGAGCAAGTAGAGCAATGGAAAAAACCCTGCAAAGACTTAGGACTTGGAAAACATTCCTCACAGAGAGTAACAATGAAAGAGCTTGCAAGCTGGTAAGAACTGGGAACATTGTTAGCACCTGGTTAAGGCTGGAAAAGGTATTTATTTTATTTATTCGATTTTTATGCCACCCTTCTCCTTAGTCTCAGGGCGGCTTACAACATGTTAGCAACAGCACTTTTTAACAGAGCTAGGCTATTGCCCGCACAATCTGGGTCCTCATTTTACCCACCTCGGAAGGATGGAAGGCTGAGTCAACCTTGAGCTGGTGATGAGATTTGAACCACTGACCTTCAGATCTACAGTCAGCTTCAGTGGCCTGTAGTACAGCACTCTACCCCGGCTCTTTTTTGCCCATGTTACACCAATACTCCGCAGTCTGCATTGGTTGCCGATCAGTTTCTGGTCACAATTCAAAGTTTTCGTTATGACCTATAAAGCCCTTCATGGCAACGGACCAGAATATCTCCGGGACCGCCTTCTGCCGCAGTGACCGGTTAGGTCCCACAGAGTTGGCCTTCTCCACGTCCCGTCGACTAAACAATGTCGGCTGGTGGGACCCAGGGGAAGAGCCTTCTCTGTGGTGGCCCTGACCCTCTGGAACCAACTCCTCCCAGAGATTAGGATTGCCCCCACCCTCCTTGCCTTTCGTAAACTCCTCAAAACCCACCTCTGCCGTCAGGCATGGGGGAATTGAGACATCTCCCCTAGGCCTATATATGCATGGTATGTTTGTGTGTATGTCTTGCTTTTTAAATAAGGGGTTTTTAGATATTTTAAATATTAGATTTGTTATACATTGTTTTTATTATTGCGGTAAGCCGCCCTGAGTCTACGGAGAGGGGCGGCATACAAATCTAATAAATAAATAAATAAATAAAATAAATAAATAAAATTTAAAAAAAGTTTCAAAAAAAGCTACATTCAGAGTCTAAGATGCACCTGAATTTTATGCCTCTTTTAGGGAGGAAAAAAGGTGAGTCTTGTATTCCGAAAAATATGATGCCTTTTCTTTTTATTATCCATCTGTATTGTGTTATATTGTTATGTATATGCTGTGTTTTTTAAATGTAATAAAAAAAATTAATAAAGAAATAAAATTTAAAAAAATACAAAATCCTTTTTGATATCCCAAAGTTGCTTCTTCAGGAGGCAACAGGACTGTCTTGTTCTTCTTTTGAAGACGTTTCACTTCTTCAGCCCTGAAGAACCTATACAGTGATCCCTCGATTTTCGCGATCTCGTTCTTCGCGAAACGCTATATCGCGATTTTTCCCACCCGATGACGTCACTCTCTTCCTTCCTTTCTCATCTTTCTTTCTCTCTCTCTTTCTCTCTCTTGCTTCTTCCTCTCTCACACTCTCTTCCTCCCTCTCTCATCTCTTTCTTTCCTTCTCTCTCTTTCTCTATCTCTCCCCCTCTTGCTGGCGGGCGGCGGGCGGCGGGCGGGCGGGCGGGGGCATCAGCGAGGAAGACCCAGGGAAGGTTCCTTCGGCCGCCCAGCAGCTGATCTGCTCGGTAGCGCAGCAGCAGCGAGGAGCCGAATCGGGGTTTCCCCTTTGCGTGGGCAGCGGGGAAACCCCGATTTTCGTCTGCTCGCTGCTGCTGCGCTACCGAGCAGATCAGCTGCTGGGTGGCCGCAGCAGCAGCGAGCAGACGAAGATCGGGGTTTCCCCGCCGCCCACGCAAAGGGGAAACCCCGATCTTCGTCTGCTCGCTGCTGCTGCACTACCGAGCAGATCAGCTGCTGGGCGGCCGAAGGAACCTTCCCTGGGTCTTCCCCGCCGCCCACGCAAACTCCACCATCTGCGCATGCGCGGCCATGAAAAAAGGGCGCGCATGCGCAGATGATGTTTTTACTTCCGCAACCCTACATCGCGAAAAATCGATTATCGCGAGGGGTCTTGGAACGGAACCCTTGCGATAATCGAGGGATCACTGTAATTGCATTCTAATACATGTCGCTTAAAAGGTTCTGAACCGATGCTTCCAGTGATAACAAATGCATTCCCTATCTAACAAGAAGGATGGCAAGAAACAAGCGGTTCTTATTTTAGGACCGGAGGGGTGGCTGGGTGGGAGAGTGATAAAAAGGAGACATACCTGCATCAGCTTCCTGGAGAGTTCGTTAGTGAGAAATTCTTCTTCCTTTTCATAATTCACGGCCAACGTCTCCTTCTCCTTCTGCAAAGCTTGGATCTTCTTAAACAGGGTATTGCTGATGAATTCTTCTTCTTGCTCTGCTCGGGCTTGCTGAAAGAGAAACAAGAAGAGGAGGTCAAGGGGGGACATGACAGCAGTCTTCAGGTACTTGAGGTCTGTAACTTTGTGAGGAGGTGGTCACACTATTTTCCAGGGCCAGACTAGGAGCAACGGATGGAAGCTGACCATGGAGAGCAGGGGTCCCCAAACTTTTTACACAGGGGGCCAGTTCACTGTCCCTCAGACTGCTGGAGGGCCGGACTATAAAACAAACCTATGAACAAATCCCTATGCACACTGCACATACCTTATTTAAAGTAAAAAACAAAATGGGAACAAATACAATATTTAAAATAAAGAAGTAATAAGTAATTAAGTAATTAATAATTAAGTAATAAAGTAATTTATACTTCTTTATTATCAAGTAAATTTAAACTTAAACCAACAAACTCCATTTCTCCTTCCTTCCCTCCCTCCCTCCTTCCTCTCCACTTCTCTCTTCCCTCTTCCTTTTCTCTCATTTGTTTCATTTTCCTCTCCCTCGTTCTATCCCTCCATCATTTTCTCATTTTTCTCTTTCCCTCTCTCTCTCTTCCTTTCTCCCTATCTCTCCCTCTTTCTCTTTCTTTTTCTCTCTCTGTCCCTCTCTCTTTCTTTCTCTCCTCTTTTTCTCTCACTCACTCTTTCTAATTCTCCCTCTTTGTATCTCTCACACTTTCTCTCTCCCCCACTCTCTATTTCTCCCTTTCTCTCTCCCCCTTTCTATCTCTCCTCTTCATTTCTCTCTCCCTCTCTAATCCTCCCTCTTTCTCTCTCTTATTATATCGATTGGTAAAATCTTGTGTGCTGCCGCGGGCCGGTTAAAAGACCTCAGCGGGCCGCATCCGGCCCACGGGCCGTAGTTTGGGGACCACTGATGGAGAGATTCGACCCCAAAATAAGGGAAGAACTTTCTGACAGTGAGAGTGGAACTCCTTGCTAGCGGAAGTTGTGAATGCCCCAACACTCAACGCTTTCAAAAAGAGATTGGACTGCCATCTGTCTGGGTTGGTGTAGGGTCTCCTGCTCAATCCAGGGGTTGGACTAGATGACCTGCAAGATCCCTTCCAACTAAAATAATATTTTTAAGAAAAACCTCAGAGCCAGGCAACTGGTCTGGAAGGCATCCTGCAGCTTCTTCTGCTTATGCTCTGATGCCTCTCAACTAAACAAGGCCAAGGGATCTGCCATGAAAAAAACCAAGCACGAGGGTTAGAAGAGCTCTTGTGCGGTAGGGGTGCAGGCAAGGGTAGGGGGAGGTACATGACGGGGAAGGACAGGTGATGGGTGGACGGACGGATAAAAGGTGGAGGAGGAAGTAGTATGTGAAAAGCCTTTGGCGAGGGCTGGAAAAGTTGGTTCCTCCACTGAACCAGGAAATGGCTAACTGGAGCCAGTCCATACTTGACTCTATTACGGTAGTCTTGGTTATCCATCCTTCGATAATCCAACTTTACAGATAATCCAACATCGCGGCTGCTTGGGGGTGTGGCTGTAGGCAATTCTGTGCCCCCCCCCAGACACGCCCCCAAACATGACAGCCATGATGGAGAAGCAAGCTGGGAGGAGGGAAGCGGGCTGGTGAGCGAGACAGCCGAGGAAGGAAGTAGGCGAACGAGCGAGAGAGCCGAGGAGCGAAGCGGGTGAGCAAGAGAGAGAGAGCCAAGGAGGGAAGTAGGCGAGAGAGAGAGAGACAGCTGAGGAGCGAAGTGGGCAGGCAAGCCATAAACAGTAGAGTCTGGATTATCCGACATTTTCAGCTATCCGATTATCAGACGCCTGTTTATGTCGGATAATCCGAGACCCCGGATAAAGAGCCGGGGTGGCGCAGCAGGTAGAGTGCTGTACTGCAGGCCACTGAAGCTGACTGTAGATCTGGAGGTCAGCGGTTCAAATCTCATCTCCGGCTCAAGGTTGACTCAGCCTCCCATCCTTCCGAGGTGGGTAAAATGAGGACCCGGATTGTGGGGGCAATAGGCTGGCTCTGTTAAAAAAGTGCTATTGCTAACATGTTGTAAGCCGCCCTGAGTCTAAGGAGAAGGGCGGCATAAAAATTGAATAAATAAATAATTTTTTTTGGTGTTGGTAATGACCTTTAAAGCCCTACGTGGCATTGGGCCAGAATACATCCGGAACCGCCTTCTACCGCACGAATCCCAGCGGCCCATAAGGTCCCACAGAGTTGGCCTTCTCCGGGTCCCGTCGACCAAACAATGTCGTTTGTCCCAGGGGAAGAGCCTTCTCTGTGGTGGCCCCGGCCCTCTGGAATCAACTCCCACCCAGAGATTAGAACGGCCCCCACCCTCCTTGTCTTTCGCAAATTACTCAAGACCCACCTTTATCGCCAGGCATGGGGGAACTGAGACATCCTCCCCCAGGCTTTTATATTTTATGTTTGGTATGCATGTGTTGTATGATTTTAATTGTTGGGGGTTTATATATACTTTTTTAAATATTAGATTTGTATTACTATTATATTGTTTTTGTTATTGTTGTGAGCCGCCCTGAGTCTTCGGAGAGGGGCGGCATACAAATCTAATAAATTATTATTATATTATTAATTAAATAAATACTCCACTGTATTAGATTTTTATTTTACCTTCTCTTTGATACTGAAAGAGGGGTCTGATAGGTAAGGGATTCATTTGGGGATAGCCATTTTGGAATTGCTAGATAATGGTTTTTTTTAATCTGTTGCCATGTCGATATTAATCTGTTTCTGATATAATGGTTTTTAAAGTATTTTGGTATTTTGTTTGGTTCTACCATTAGGAATGTGTGCCATCCTGATTGTAAGTTAAATCCTTCTAAGGAAAGCAATCTTGTGTTTTGCAGCGTTATCCAATCTTTGACTTTAGTTTAAATAGTGGCTTGATAGTAAAGATAAAAGTTGGGGAGGCCAAAGACTCCTCTTGATCTGTGATCTTGCAGATTTTTAAACTTTATTCTTGCCTTTTTTTTGGTCCAAATGAATTTCCGAATTAGTTTGTGTAATTGTTCAAAGAATGACTTGTTTAATTTGATCGGCGCTACCTGAAATAGATATAGGTATCTGGGGAGAATGTTTGATTTTATTGCGGCAATCTTACCCATCAGTGATAATTTTAAATTTGTCCATCGATTTAAATCCTTCTGTATGTCCTGTGTGAGTTTGTCGTAATTATCTTTTTTTCAAAGTACTGTTGTTCGCTGAGATCGTAATGCCCAAATATTTAGTTTTTTTCACTATTCATCAAAACTCTAATATGGAGTTTTGTTTTGGTGTCATGCTTTTAGTTATAATTTGGGTTTTGTCTAGATTAATTTTGAGACCGGTTATTTCCCCAAATCTAAGGGGCGGCATTCAAATCTAATAAATTATTATTATATTATTGATTAAATAAATACTCTACTGTATTAGATTTTTATTTAACCTTCTCTTTGGGACTCACATCCCGGATCTCCAAGTCTGCAATACACTGGTCTGGAAGATTTAGTTGTCGAAAAGCAGGAGAGCAATTTCATAACAGCTGGATGTGTGTGTGTATATGTGTGTGTAGGAGGTAGGAGGAATAGGACACTCTGCACCCCCGGCTGGAAGTAAAATCTGATTCACACAAAAACAATATTTCCTCTTAAGCTCTGTAAGACATGTGCAGTTCGTATTATGATTTGCTGTCAACTGCAGAAAAGGTCATTCTGACATTTTCTGCAAAACCAGGAATTCTTGGCTAGCACTATATGCAGCAATACGGAGGACAGGACTCCGTATTCGACTACAATTACACATCTGCCGCCTTTCATTCCTTTTTTTTTATGGCTGGAGAAGTGGCATAAGGACCATTTAATTATCCAGGCAGGAAAACACACCTTGGGGGCGGGGGGGGAGCAAGGGCTGGAAAGCTATCAGAGCTGCAAGCAGGTGTCGCCTGACGTCAGTATCTACCGTGTTTCCCCGAAAGTAAGACAGTGTCTTACTTTCTTTTTATCCCCAAAAGCCCCACTATGTCTTACTTTCGGGGTATGTCTTATATTGGAAAAAAATTGTCGAATTTTTTGTTTTAACCATAAAATTAACATTTAGACGTATGGAGGGGGGGGCAGCGTGGAAGTGGGCAGGAGGCGGCGCTCATTTGGATCAGACGGAGGCGGCAGACGCGGTGACGTATGGAGGGGGGGCGGCGCAGAAGTGGGCAGGAGACGGTGCGCAGCTAGATGAGAGGGAGGCGACAATACCCCCGTGTTTCCCCGAAAGTAAGACATATGTCTTACTTTCGGGGTATGGCTTATATTAGCCGACCCCCCTGAAACCCCCGATACGTCTTACAATCGGGGGTGTCTTACTATCGGGGAAACAGGGTAGTGCATGGATCCTAGCGGCCACCATCTGCAAGTCCACAACCCCACCGCAATCTCCTGGATGGTTGTTCTTGCAAATTTTCACCGTTTTCAGGTTTTGCAGAATCTGTGTTGGTGTGTCATAGAAAGACATAGAAACATAGAAGTCTGACGGCAGAAAAAGACCTCCTAGTCCATCTAGTCTGCCTTTATACTATTTTCTGTATTTTATCTTAGGATGGATATATGTTTATCCCAGGCATGTTTAAATTCAGTTACTGTGGATTTATCTACCACGTCTGCTGGAAGTTTGTTCCAAGGATCTACTACTTTCAGTAAAATAATATTTTCTCATGTTGCTTCTGATCTTTCCCCCAACTAACTTCAGATTGTGTCCCCTTGTTCTTGTGTTCACTTTCCTATTAAAAAACACTTCCCTCCTGGACCCTATTTAACCCTTTAACATATTTAAATGTTTCGATCATGTCCCCCCTTTTCCTTCTGTCCTCCAGACTATACAGATTGAGTTCATGAAGTCTTTCCTGATACGTTTTATGCTTAAGATCTTCCACCATTCTTGTAGCCCGTCTTTGGACCCGTTCAATTTTGTCAATATCTTTTTGTAGGTGAGGTCTCCAGAACTGAACACAGTATTCCAAATGTGGTCTCACCAGCATTCTATATAGCGGGATCATAATCTCCCTCTTCCTGCTTGTTATACCTCTAGCTATGCAGCCAAGCATCCTACCAAGCAGCCAAGACATGTGTATTGCAGAGACGGGATGATTTCTAAGTCTTCTTTACCCAGATGGGGGAGCTGGACCCTTCTGGAGGCAGAAGTCTCTACGTTTGGTGCATGAAATCCTAAGAGGTGCACCTAGGTACATCCACATTACACCAATTCTCCATGGACTCTTCTGCCTAGCCAAAAGGTTCAGATGTTGGACAATGGCATCAGACCAGATTACTTGCGGGACCGCATTCTGCCCTATGAATCTCAGCGACTTAGATTCGCCCACGTTTCTGCAATACTCCGTGGCCTGCATTGGCTGCCGATCAGTTTCCGGTCACAATTTAAAGTGTTGGTTATGACATTTAAAGCCCTACATGGCATTGGACCAGAGTACCTCCGGAACCGCCTGCTACCGCACGAATCCCAGCGACCGATAAGGTCCCACAGAGTTGGCCTTCTCCGGGTCCCGTCGACCAAACAATGTCGTTTGGCGGGCCCCATGGGAAGAGCCTTCTCTGTGGCAGCCCCGGCCCTCTGTAATCAACTCCCCCCAGAGATTAGAACGGCCCCCACCCTCGTCTTTCGCAAATTACTCAAGACCCATCTATACCGCCAGGCATTGGGAAGTTGAGACACCTTTCCCCCAGGCTTTTTTATATTTATGTTTGGGTATGTATATGTTGTTTGATTTTTAAAATATGATAGATTTTTTTAATATTAGATTTGTTTTTGCTGGAATATTGTTTTTATTATTGATGTGAGCCACCCTGAGTCTTCGGAGAGGGGTGGCATACAAATCTAATGAATTGAATTGAATTGAATTAGGTTCCACAGAGTTGGCCTTCTCCAGGTCCCGTCAACCAGACAATGTCGCTTGGCGAGGCCTAGGGGAAGAGCCTTCTCTGTGTGGGCCCCGACCCTCTGGAATCAGCTCCCCCCAGATATTTGCACTGTCCCCACCCTCTTCGCCTTCCGTAAGAATCTTAAGACTCATGTATGTCTCCAGGCCCCCTGGGTGATGAATGTTATGTATGGCTGAGACCTGAATGTTTATAATTGATTTTTAAAATATTAGGGATTTTAGGTTAGCTATCTAGTTAATTAATTTGATTTGCCATTGAATTTTATTGTTCATTATTATATGTTGTAATCCACCCGAAGTCTTCCGAGAGGGATGGCATGGAAATCAATCAATCAATCAATCAACCAACCAATCAATCATAGAAACATAGAAGTCTGACGGCAGAAAAAGACCTCATGGTCCATCTAGTCTGCCCTTATACTATTTTCTGTATTTTATCTTAGGATGGATATATGTTTATCCCAGGAACGTTTAAATTCAGTTACTGTGGATTTATCTACCACGTCTGCTGGAAGTTTGTTCCAAGGATCTACTACTCTTTCAGTAAAATATTATTTTCTCATGTTGCTTTTGATCTTTCCCCCAACTAACTTCAGATTGTGTCCCCTTGTTCTTGTGTTCACTTTCCTATTAAAAACATTTCCCTCCTGGACCTTATTTAACCCTTTAACATATTTAAATGTTTCGACCATGTCCCCCCTTTTCCTTCTGTCCTCCAGACTATACAGATTGAGTTCATGAAGTCTTTCCTGATACGTTTTATTCTTAAGACCTTCCACCATTCTTGTAGCCCGTCTTTGGACCCGTTCAATTTTGTCAATATCTTTTCGTAGGTGAGGTCTCCAGAACTGAACACAGTCTTCCAAATGGGGTCTCACCAGCACTCTATATAGCAGGATCATAATATCCCTCTTCCTGCTTGTTATACCTCTAGCTATGCAGCCAAGCATCCTACTTGCTTTCCCTACCGCCTGACTGCACTGTTCACCCATTTTGAGACTGTCTGAAATCACTACCCCTAAATCAATCAATCAAATAAATAAATAAATAAACAGTTAGTTAGTTAGAAACATAGAAACATAGAAGTCTGACGGCAGAAAAAGACCTCATGGTCCATCTAGTCTGCCCTTATACTATTTCTGTATTTTATCTTAGGATGGATATATGTTTATCCCAGGCATGTTTAAATTCAGTTACTGTGGATTTATCTACCACGTCTGCTGGAAGTTTGTTCCAAGGATCTACTACTTTCAGTAAAATAATATTTTCTCATGTTGCTTCTGATCTTTCCCCCAACTAACTTCAGATTGTGTCCCCTTGTTCTTGTGTTCACTTTCCTATTAAAAAACACTTCCCTCCTGGACCCTATTTAACCCTTTAACATATTTAAATGTTTCGATCATGTCCCCCCTTTTCCTTCTGTCCTCCAGACTATACAGATTGAGTTCATGAAGTCTTTCCTGATACGTTTTATGCTTAAGATCTTCCACCATTCTTGTAGCCCGTCTTTGGACCCGTTCAATTTTGTCAATATCTTTTTGTAGGTGAGGTCTCCAGAACTGAACACAGTATTCCAAATGTGGTCTCACCAGCATTCTATATAGCGGGATCATAATCTCCCTCTTCCTGCTTGTTATACCTCTAGCTATGCAGCCAAGCATCCTACCAAGCAGCCAAGACATGTGTATTGCAGAGACGGGATGATTTCTAAGTCTTCTTTACCCAGATGGGGGAGCTGGACCCTTCTGGAGGCAGAAGTCTCTACGTTTGGTGCATGAAATCCTAAGAGGTGCACCTAGGTACATCCACATTACACCAATTCTCCATGGACTCTTCTGCCTAGCCAAAAGGTTCAGATGTTGGACAATGGCATCAGACCAGATTACTTGCGGGACCGCATTCTGCCCTATGAATCTCAGCGACTTAGATTCGCCCACGTTTCTGCAATACTCCGTGGCCTGCATTGGCTGCCGATCAGTTTCCGGTCACAATTTAAAGTGTTGGTTATGACATTTAAAGCCCTACATGGCATTGGACCAGAGTACCTCCGGAACCGCCTGCTACCGCACGAATCCCAGCGACCGATAAGGTCCCACAGAGTTGGCCTTCTCCGGGTCCCGTCGACCAAACAATGTCGTTTGGCGGGCCCCATGGGAAGAGCCTTCTCTGTGGCAGCCCCGGCCCTCTGTAATCAACTCCCCCCAGAGATTAGAACGGCCCCCACCCTCGTCTTTCGCAAATTACTCAAGACCCATCTATACCGCCAGGCATTGGGAAGTTGAGACACCTTTCCCCCAGGCTTTTTTATATTTATGTTTGGGTATGTATATGTTGTTTGATTTTTAAAATATGATAGATTTTTTTAATATTAGATTTGTTTTTGCTGGAATATTGTTTTTATTATTGATGTGAGCCACCCTGAGTCTTCGGAGAGGGGTGGCATACAAATCTAATGAATTGAATTGAATTGAATTAGGTTCCACAGAGTTGGCCTTCTCCAGGTCCCGTCAACCAGACAATGTCGCTTGGCGAGGCCTAGGGGAAGAGCCTTCTCTGTGTGGGCCCCGACCCTCTGGAATCAGCTCCCCCCAGATATTTGCACTGTCCCCACCCTCTTCGCCTTCCGTAAGAATCTTAAGACTCATGTATGTCTCCAGGCCCCCTGGGTGATGAATGTTATGTATGGCTGAGACCTGAATGTTTATAATTGATTTTTAAAATATTAGGGATTTTAGGTTAGCTATCTAGTTAATTAATTTGATTTGCCATTGAATTTTATTGTTCATTATTATATGTTGTAATCCACCCGAAGTCTTCCGAGAGGGATGGCATGGAAATCAATCAATCAATCAATCAACCAACCAATCAATCATAGAAACATAGAAGTCTGACGGCAGAAAAAGACCTCATGGTCCATCTAGTCTGCCCTTATACTATTTTCTGTATTTTATCTTAGGATGGATATATGTTTATCCCAGGAACGTTTAAATTCAGTTACTGTGGATTTATCTACCACGTCTGCTGGAAGTTTGTTCCAAGGATCTACTACTCTTTCAGTAAAATATTATTTTCTCATGTTGCTTTTGATCTTTCCCCCAACTAACTTCAGATTGTGTCCCCTTGTTCTTGTGTTCACTTTCCTATTAAAAACATTTCCCTCCTGGACCTTATTTAACCCTTTAACATATTTAAATGTTTCGACCATGTCCCCCCTTTTCCTTCTGTCCTCCAGACTATACAGATTGAGTTCATGAAGTCTTTCCTGATACGTTTTATTCTTAAGACCTTCCACCATTCTTGTAGCCCGTCTTTGGACCCGTTCAATTTTGTCAATATCTTTTCGTAGGTGAGGTCTCCAGAACTGAACACAGTCTTCCAAATGGGGTCTCACCAGCACTCTATATAGCAGGATCATAATATCCCTCTTCCTGCTTGTTATACCTCTAGCTATGCAGCCAAGCATCCTACTTGCTTTCCCTACCGCCTGACTGCACTGTTCACCCATTTTGAGACTGTCTGAAATCACTACCCCTAAATCAATCAATCAAATAAATAAATAAATAAACAGTTAGTTAGTTAGAAACATAGAAACATAGAAGTCTGACGGCAGAAAAAGACCTCATGGTCCATCTAGTCTGCCCTTATACTATTTCTGTATTTTATCTTAGGATGGATATATGTTTATCCCAGGCATGTTTAAATTCAGTTACTGTGGATTTATCTACCACGTCTGCTGGAAGTTTGTTCCAAGGATCTACTACTCTTTCAGTAAAATAATATTTTCTGATGTTGCTTTTGATCTTTCCCCCAACTAACTTCAGATTGTGTCCCCTTGTCCTTGTGTTCACTTTCCTATTAAAAACACTTCCCTCCTGGACCCTATTTAACCCTTTAACATATTTAAATGTTTCAATCATGTCCCCCCTTTTCCTTCTGTCCTCCAGACTATACAGATTGAGTTCATTAAGTCTTTCCTGATACATTTTATGCTGAAGACCTTCCACCATTCTTGTAGCCCGTCTTTGGACCCGTTCAATTTTGTTAATATCTTTTCGTAGGTGAGGTCTCCAGAACTGAACACAGTATTCCAAATGGGGTCTCACCAGCGCTTTATATAGCGGGATCATAATCTCCCTCTTCCTGCTTGTTATACCTCTAGCTATGCAGCCAAGCATCCTACTTGCTTTTCCTACTGCCCGACCACACTGCTCACCCATTTTGAGACTGTCAGAAATCACTACCCCTAAATCCTTCTCTTCTGAAGTTTTTGCTAACACAGAACTGCCAATGCAATACTCAGATTGAGGATTCCTTTTCCCCAAGTGCATTATTTTACATTTGGAAACATTAAATTGCAGTTTCCATTGCTTTGACCATTTATCTAGTAAAGCTAAATCATTTACCGCCTGACTGCACTGTTCACCCATTTTGAGACTACCCCTAAATCAAATAAATAAATAAATAAATAAATAAATAAAGATAGATAGATAGATAGATAGATAGATAGATAGATAGATAGATAGATAGATAGATAGATAGATAGATAGATAGATAGATAGATAGGCTGGGCGTACTGGTCTTTTTAAAAACAGCTACGAACCACAGCCCGAAGCTGTAATATTTGCTTTTTCACATTGGGAAGGCATAATAAGATCAAGGGGCAGGGAGGATTATTTTCTGTTTACAGAGCTGGAATGGATCTCCGGAGGCTTAAACTTTCATTAGTCTCGGAGTTCATCAGCTCTCGTTTTGCGAGGGCTCAGTGGGAAAAGCCAACCTTTGCGCTAGTTTCTCTCCCTCTGAGAGACTGACACAGCCCCTAAGGCAGGAACCCAGAGGGTAAAAATGGCCCGAGGAAGCTGTTGGCTTCTGTGAGGTCCTCCCAATCCAGTTCTGATCCACCCACTAGATTTGCTGTGGGAAAGCCGGGCATCAAGGCAATTGGGAGGGGAGAGATTCCCAAAAGACACTTCCAAAACTGCACAAAGGAATCTCATTGGCAGTTCTGTGTTAGCAAAAACTTCAGAAGAGAAGGATTTAGGGGTAGTGATTTCTGACAGCCTCAAAATGGGTGAGCAGTGTGGTCGGGCAGTAGGAAAAGCAAGTAGGATGCTTGGCTGCATAGCTAGAGGTATAACAAGCAGGAAGAGGGAGATTGTGATCCCCTTATATAGAGCGCTGGTGAGACCACATTTGGAATACTGTGGTTCAGTTCTGGAGACCTCACCTACAAAAAGATATTGACAAAATTGAACGGGTCCAAAGACAGGCTACAAGAATGGTGGAAGGTCTTAATCAGGAAAGACTTCATGAACTCAATCTGTATAGTCTGGAGGACAGAAGGAAAAGGGGGGACATGATCGAAACATTTAAATATGTTAAAGGGTTAAATAAGGTTCAGGAGGGAAGTGTTTTTAATAGGAAAGTGAACACAAGAACAAGGGGACAGAATCTGAAGTTAGTTGGGGGAAAGATCAAAGGCAACATGAGAAAATATTATTTCACTGAAAGAGTAGTAGATCCTTGGAACAAACTTCCAGCAGACGTGGTTGGTAAATCCACAGTAACTGAATTTAAACATGCCTGGGATAAACATAGATCCATTGTAAGATAAAATACAGGAAATAGTATAAGGGCAGACTAGATGGACCATGAGGTCTTTTTCTGCCGTCAGTCTTCTATGTTTCTATGATGATCTTCGAGAAGGAAATGAGGCATAGAAAGAGAGGAATGGAATGAAAATGACTTGCTGGCTGGCAAGCCCTTGGTCTCCATCTTCCCTTCCTCCTTTCTTTAAACGGCTGGAATTGGAAGTTAATTAGGGCGACAGATGCCGAGATTTAACCTCAGGATATGTTCGTGGTATTAGAATTACAGATGAGCCTTCCAAAGTGTTCTTTCCGTTGCAAATGTTAAAGGGAGATACTGTGTTTGCATCTTTATTGCAACTGAGATTCTGTCATTTGAATTCCAAAAAAGTCTATTTTGAAACAAATGCACTAGAGTGCCTTCCGTCCCCTGTCCTATTGCTCTCCTACATCTCCTATACCTTGCTTCTATTCCTATATTTCTTCTTCTATTCTTTCATTGATATGTTCTATTACTATACCTTCTTTTCTATTATTTCTTAGATATATTTTACTATGAGTATCTCCTCTATAACCTTCATCATGTATTTTACTATGTGTATATAGATATACAGCGGTCCCTCGATTTTCGCGGGTTCAAACTTCGCGAAACGGCTATACCACGGTTTTTCAAAAATATTAATTAAAAAATACTTTGCGGTTTTTCCCCCTATACCACAGGTTTTCCCGTCCGATGATGTCATACGTCATCGCCAAACTTTTGTCCGCCTTTAATAAATATTTTTTTTAATAAACTTTAATAAATAAACACGGTGAGTAATAATCTAAATGGTTGCTAAGGGAATGAGAAATTGCAGTTTAGGGGTTTAAAGGGTTAAGGGAAGGCTTGTGATACTGTTCATAGCCAAAAATAGTGTATTTACTTCATCTCTACTTCACGGAAATTCGACTTTCGCGGGCAATTTCGGAACGCATCCCCTGCGAAAATCGAGGGAACACAGTACAGTGATCCCCCGAGTTTCGCGATCTCGATCTTTGCGAAACGCTATATCGCGATTTTTCCACCCGATGACGTCACTCCCTTCCTTTCTCATCTTTCTTTCTCTCTCTTTCTCTCTCTTGCTTCTTCCTCTCTCACACTCTCTTCCTCCCTCTCTCATCTCTTTCTTTCCTTCTCTCTCTTTCTCTATCTCTCCCCCTCTTGCTCTCGAGCGGCAAGCGAGCAGCCGGGCGAGCAGGTGAACGGGCAAGTGGAGCGGCCGGACGGGCGGGTGAACGGGCAAGCGGAGCGGGCGGGCGGGCGGGTGAACGGGCAAGCGAGCAGCCGGGCGGGCGGGTGAACGGGCAAGCGGCAAGCGATCTTGGGGTTTCCCCTTTGCCTGGGTGGCGGGAAGACCCAGGGAAGGTTCCTTCGGCCGCCCAACAGCTGATCTGCTCCGCAGCGCGGCAGCAGAAAGGAGCCGAAGATGGGGTTTCCCCGTTGCCCATCTTCGGCTCCTCGCTGCTGCCGCGCTGCGGAGCAGATCAGCTATTGGGCGGCCGAAGGAACCTTCCCTGGGTCTTCCCCGCCGCCCACACGCAAACTCCACCATCTGCGCATGTGCGGCCATGAAAAAAAGGGCACGCATGCGCAGATGGTGTTTTTACTTCCGCACCGCTATATCGCGAAAAATCGAGTTTCGCGAGGGGTCTTGGAACGGAACCCTCGCGAAACCCGAGGGATCACTGTATACCCACTAAAACCCTCAATGTGTATTGGAATGAATGAATGAATGAATGAATAAAAAGCCCCACTAAAAGATAACCTGCCTCATAGAGTATCCTTCCTTTTAATTTGCAACAGATTGACCTTTTCAAATCTATTTTGACCCAAAACATCTCCACCTACGGAAACTAAGCTCCGGCACTAGGAAAGAGCTTGCAAGCCAGTAAGAGCTGGGAACATCATTAACCCCTGGAAAGAAACATTTTCTGGAAGTAGAGCAATGGGAAAAAACCCTGCAAAGACTTAGGGCTTGGAAAACATTCTTTGCAGAGAGTAATAATGAAAGAGCTTGAAAGTGTTTAGGAACTACGAACATTGTTAGCTTTAGAAAACTATTTAGAAAAGAAAGTTTCAGGCAACAGATTTAATTTCCCCAACAAATAATCATTTGACTTCAAAGATCGAGTGGGAAATAAGAGTGGTCTGAACATTTAAGTACAGTTGCAAGTCGTTTCCCCCTGCCCCCCCCCCAGGCTATTGTAACTGAATCACTGTTAAATAGTTATAAGTCAAGGACTAATTCTACTTTTCCCTCCATCCTTCTACTCTGCTTCTCCTTTGCAGGATAAAGGGGTGGGAAGCCCTCAGTTCCCAAAGCCACCTTGTGTTGTGTTTGGGCCTGGGCCAGCCGTTGCTCCCACAGATGGGAGAGACGCGGCACAAAGCGAATGTGAAAGCCTGGCTGATAGCCAGGAAGATGTGGCAGACAGCCAGGAAGACGTGGCAGACAGCCAGGAGGACGAGGCCACTGGTACGCAGGATTCAGCAGACAGCCCAGGGGATTTGACATACAGTCCCTCAGACAGTCTTTCGTCTCTGGATTCTTCTGCAGATCAATATATTGATCTGCATAGCAGAAGAGCTATGCAGAGAAGGGGTCGACTGAAGGAGTATTACAAGTCATCAGAGTAGCACCTGGGCTGGGTGTGGTTCTTATACTGAGGGCTGGGTGTGGTTCCCTTAATGAGGGCTAAAGGGATAAAAGGGAACAGAGGCCCAAGGCAAACTGTGGCTGTTTATCTGTGTTATTTTGTGGTTCCTGCTCTGAAGTTTCTGTTCCGTGCCATTGGAGTTTTCAACCCAGCTTTTTCAGACAAGTGGGAGGTGAAACCTCTGGGACTTGCTGTTTGCTTCAAAGATTCAAAAGGACTCCTAAAACGTCTTTGCTCATTCCAGGTCGTCTTTGTTTGTTTTTTCCTGTGTTTTTGTATGCAGCTGAAGTAAGCCTTGCACTATCATTGTTTTCGGACACTAAGAACTGTTTTGAGTAACCCTTTTTAAAAATTTAATACAAGTTTGCTGATTAGCAGAGCACGTGTGTGTTTGATTTCTTTTCCTTGGACTATTACTCATTGCCTGAGCCAGTCAGGCAGAACACCTTGGGCTCACCTTGGCAGTAGATGACCTTTGGGGCAAGGAAAGTCCCACTGACAGCAAGACCAGGTAGACTCCCTAACAGGAGAGCATGTTGGTAAATTAAAGAAGGCTGCTATTTTGCAAGTTGTTTTCTTGCAACCTCTCCATAGAAAGCAACTGGAAAAACAGAATGTGGTAGAAGACACAGTGCTGGTGTCAAAAGGCTGGCAGGAAAGAAGGATTATTCCTGGCCACTTGAAATAAGCTTACCGGCCACAATATTTAGCATTTCTGCCCTGTAAGCTGCAGAGTTCAGTGGGTGGTGGCTTTTCATAGCACACTTGGAGGAGAGACAAAAGAAAAAAAAACACATCAAATTTTCAGTGTGCTGGAAATGTTTTATGGAGGGAACATGTCACCAGAAAGAATTGCTAAAATGTTTAAGGATAGGAGTATGAAGTGTTGGAAATGTCAACAGATTCCAGGACCCTTTTACCATATGTGGTGGTCATGTACAGAAGCAAAAACCTTTTGGACTATGGATTGAAGAAATGGTGAAACAGAAATTAGCACCTAAGCCTGAAATATTTCTCTTAGGTATTTTGCCAGACAATTTAAGCAAAGGAGACTCATACCTGATAGTACATATAACGACAGCAGCAAGAATCACTTTTGCGCAGAAGTGGAAAGGATCTAAGATTCTATCAGAAGATGTTCTCCAAAAAAAATTGGGCTGTGCTGAGATAAGTATAATGACAATGAAACTTAAGATTTTAGATAGATAGATAGATAGATAGATAGATAGATAGATAGATAGATAGATAGAAGATAGATAGAAAGAAGATAGATAGAAAGAAGATAGATAGATAGATAGATAGATAGATAGATAGATAGATAGAAAGTAGATAGATAGATAGATAGATAGATAGATAGATAGATAGATAGAAGGTAGATAGATAGAAAGATAGATAGAAGATAGATAGGTAGAAAGAAAGAAGATAAATAGATAGATAGATAGATAGATAGATAGATAGATAGATAGATAGTTAGATAGAAGATAGATAGATAGATAGAAAGTAGATAGATAGACAGACAGACAGACAGACAGACAGACAAACAAACAAATACATAAATTCATCTATGCTCCTGAAATTCTGAACATACAGACGTCTTTTGGCTGAGTTCTGGCAGTGTAAGATGACATCAGTAATGGGCCGCACACGGTACGACTGGGATCGCCAAATAGTTAGTAAAAACAGCAATGTGTGCACAGCTGCGGTCCTCGAACACAAGGCTGCTATGCATACGCAGCAAGCGAAATCTTGCACAAGGATGCTCGAACGCATGAGATTTTGGCAATTTGGCGCGGAAGCAAAGAAATAGGTGAAAACTGTCGGATTCCTGCGCATGCAAGCACCTTCGTGCGAGATTTTTGCTTCTGTGTGCATATGTGGAAGCCAAATCTCATGCCAGGGGTATGCCCCCATGCCAAATGCCCAACCACCACTGAGAGCGTACCGGGAGCACTGGTGGCGGGTGGCCCCTCAGTTGATGACATCACTAAGAGATTATTTCAGGGAGACAGCATAATGTAAGCCTGTGTGAGTGTGTGCACTCGCAATGCTCCTTTTTAAGCATCTTCTCAAAATTCCTTATCTATCTCTCTATCTATCCATCCATCCATCCATCCATCTATCTATCATCTATCCATCCATCCATCCATCCATCCATCCATCCATCCATCCATCTATCATCTATCTATCATCTATCCCAGTGTTTCCCAACCTTTTTTGAGCTGCGGCACATTATTCATTTTTTCAAAATCCTGGGGAACATTGAAAGGGGGGCGGGCTAAAGAAAAGTTTGGACAAAAAACCCCTCTCTCTTCCTCCCTTTCACTCTATTTCTCCCTCTTTCTCTCTTTTCCTTCCTTCCCTCTCTCCATCCCTCTTTCTTTCTTTCTTCCTCTCTTTTTTGCTCTTTCTCTCTCCTTCCTTCCCTTCCTCTCTGTCTTTCTCTCTCCCTTGCTCTCTCTCTCTGTCTCTCTTGCTATCTCTTTCTTCCTTTTTTCTCTCTTTCTTGCTCTCTCTCTCTCTTTCACTGTCTCTTGCTATGTGTCTCTTTCTTTCTCTTTGCCTCTCTTGCTATCTCTCTGTCTCTCTTGCTAAGTCTCTTTTTCTCTCTTGCTATGTCTCTCTCTCTTTCTTTCTTTCTTTCTCTCTGCCTCTCTTGCTATGTCTCTCTTTCTCTTTCTCTGTCTCTCTTTCTCTGCCTCTCTTGCTATGTCTCTCTTTCTCTTTCTCTTTCTCTGTCTCTCTTTCTCTGCCTCTCTTGCTATGTCTCTCTTTCTCTCTCTGCCTCTCTTATATGTCTCTTTCTTTCTCTCTTTCTCTCAGCTGACTGCAAGCGGGAGCCCTGACGGCGGCAGCTGGACGTGCTGCTGGACGCCGTATATGCCAGGCGTCCAGCAGCACATCCAACCGCCACCGTCAGGGCTCCCGCTTTCAGTCAGCTGAGAGAGAGAGAGCTCCCTCTCGCCACCGCCTGGAGCTCCCACTTGCCGCCGCCATCTCCCCGCGACTGCCTGCGGCCGCTGCAGCCACCACCACCCCACTCCCACCGCCAGTGCCCTCCCGCCGGGCCCCAAAGGACACTTGCCGCCGACGCCAGGGAAGCTCCAGCTGGGCGGGGCGCTGCCGGTGCCTCGGACCTGGGGCTCCCACTCGCAGCTGTCCCCTCTTGCCCGATGCCGCGGTTTCTGGTGCTCTCCTGCTGGGCCCCAAAGCAGGAAGACGGGGAAAAGGCGCGAAGAATGAAGCTCTCCTTCTTCCTGCCTTCCTTCTTTGGGGCCCAGCAGGAGAGCGCCGAAAACCGCGGCATCCGGCAGGAGCCGGGGGACAGCTGCGAGCGGGAACTCCAGGTCGGCACCGGCAGCGCCCCGCCCAACTGGAGCTTCCCTAGGAGCTTTGCGGCACACCTGGCTGTGTCTCGCGGCACACTAGTGTGCCGCGGCACACCGGTTGGGAAATGCTGATCTATCCATCCATCTATCATCCATCTATCATCCATCCATCCATCCATCCATCCATCCATCTATCCATCGATCTATCTATCTATCGATCTATCTATCATCTATCTATCTTTTTATCTATCTAGCTATCTATCTATCTTTCTCTATCTATCTATCTATCTATCTTTCTCTATCTATCATCTATCTATCTATCTATCTATCTATCTATCTATCTATCTATCTATCTATCTTTCTATCTATCTATCTTTCTATCTATCTATCTATCTATCTATCTATCTATCTATCTATCTATCTATCTATCTATCTATCTATCTATCTATCTATCTATCTATCTATCTATCTATCTGATTTGTATGCCGCCCCTCACAACAATAAAACAATACAAGACAAATCTAATAATTTTAAAACAGTAAAAAAAAAACGTTATTAAAGCAGACATGCACACAAACATACCATGCATAAATTGTATAGGCCCGAGGGAGATGTCTCAATTCCCCCATGCCTGACGGCAGAGGTGGGTTTTAAGGAGTTTACGAAAGGCAAGGAAGGTGGGGGCAGTTCTAATCTCAGGGGGGAGCTGTTTCCAGAGGGTCAGGGCCGCCACAGAGAAGGCTCTTCCCCTGGGACCCGCCAAACGACATTGTTTAGTCGACGGGACCCGGAGAAGGCCAACTCTGTGGGACCTAACCGGTCACTGGGATTCGTGCAGCAGAATATCCCGGAGATATTCTGGTCCGATGCCAAGAAGGGTTTTATAGGTCATAACCTATATGGCAGGGGTAGGCAAAGTTGGCTCTTCTATGACATGTGGACTTCAACTCCCAGAATTCCTGAGTTATCATGATTGACTCAGGAATTCTGGGAGTTGAAGTCCACAAGTCATAGAAGAGCCAACTTTGCCTACATCTCTTATATGGCAATGGTGTTAATGAAGAAAATAAAGTGGACTCTGAAGAAAAAGCATTTGATCATTGTTTAGAAACATAGAAACATAGAAGACTGACGGCAGAAAAAGACCCCATGGTCCATCTAGTCTGCCCTTATACTATTTCCTGTATTTTATCTTACAATGGATATATGTTTATCCCAGGCATGTTTAAATTCAGTTACTGTGGATTTACCAACCACGTCTGCTGGAAGTTTGTTCCAAGGATCTACTACTCTTTCAGTAAAATAATATTTTCTCATGTTGCTTTTGATCTTTCCCCCAACTAACTTCAGATTGTGTCCCCTTGTTCTTGTGTTCACTTTCCTATTAAAAACACCTCCCTCCTGGACCTTATTTAACCCTTTAACATATTTAAATGTTTCGACCATGTCCCCCCTTTTCCTTCTGTCCTCCAGACTATACAGATTGAGTTCATTAAGTCTTTCCTGATACGTTTTATGCTTAAGACCTTCCACCATTCTTGGAGCCCGTCTTTGGACCCGTTCAATTTTGTCAATCTCTTTTTGTAGATGAGGTCTCCAGAACTGAACACAGTATTCCAAATGTGGCCTCACCAGCGCTCTATATAAGGGGATCACAATCTCCCTCTTCCTGCTTGTTATACCTCTAGCTATGCAGCCAAGCATCCTACTTGCTTTTCCTACCGCCCGACCACACTGCTGACCCATTTTGAGACTGTCAGAAATCACTACCCCTAAATCCTTCTCTTCTGAAGTTTTTGCTAACACAGAACTGCCAATGCAATACTCAGATTGAGGATTTCTTTTCCCCAAGTGCATTATTTTACATTTGGAAACATTAAACTGCAGTTTCCATTGCTTTGACCATTTCATGTTCTTGTTCTTTCTTTCTTCTCTTTCCATGGTGCTCAGTCCGAGGTGTAGAAGATAAATTGGGGTGATTACGACGGCTTCTTTTTTTTAATTATTAAAGGGAAAACAGGACCTTCTTCTTAGCAACCGAGAAGACTGATGTAATGCCACTCTCCATTTCATATTCCTTCAGGTTATCCTTCAAAATCTAATTGATGACTATTACTTTGAGATTCAGAGTATATTTTTAGCGACGGTATTAACCCCTGAATGTTTTAAATGAATAAGCTGTCAATCTTTAAACCGAAAATGACAGCAAGGACCAACATCTTTCACGCAAGGCTCATTCAAACCATTATCACCTGTTTTTTTTTGGGGGGGGGGGGGTGCTTTGCTTTTATCTGATGCTGAACACCGCTTAACATTCATGACTCATGATTATGAAGGGCAATCTTTGAATATTTATGGCTGGATGGCTGGCTGATCACGCTCACGTCTTGCAACACAAGAGTTCATCAACAAACGGAGCATTTAGCTATGACTAAATAGGGCACAAGAAAAACAAATGACGGGGAAAGAGATTAAGGAAGGGGAGGAAGCCATAGGTCTAAAATTAAGAGGCACAAGAAATAACAACAATCTTGGAAAGTTAAGCTAACAGCGGTTATGTTGGAGTAAAAAAAATTAGAATCAAATTATGGTGAACAATATTAGCTTTTGTTTTTGGAGGTACAGTGATACCTCGTCTTACAAACGCCTCGTCAGACAAATTTTTCGAGATACAAACCCAGGGTTTAAGATTTTTTTGCCTCTTCTTACAAACTATTTTCACCTTACAACCCCCCCCGCCACCACTGGGATGCTCCGCCCCCGGACTTCCGTTGCCAGCCCGTTTTTGCACTGCTGGGATTCCCCTGAGGCTCCCCTCCATGGGAAACCCCACCTCCAGACTTCTGTGTTTTTTCGATGCTGCAGGGGAATCCCAGCATCGCAAAAACGAGCGCTTTGTTGGCAATGGAGGTCCGGAGGACTTCAGTGTTTTTGCAATGCTGCGATTTCACTGATGCTCCCTTCGCTGGGAAACCCCACCTCCGGACTTCCACTGCCAGCAAAGTGCTCGTTTTTGCGATGCTGGGATTCCCCTGCTGGGATTCCCCTGCAGCATAGCAAAAACACAGAAGTCCAGAGGTGGAGATTCCCATGGAGGGGAGCCTCAGGGAAATCCCAGCAGCGCAAAAACGGGTGCTTCGGCTGGCAAAAGGGGTGAATTTTGGGCTTGCACACATTAATTGCTTTTCCATTGATTCCTATGGGAAACATTGTTTCGTCTTACAAACTTTTCACCTTAAGAACCTCATCCCGGAACCAATTAAGTTTGGAAGATAAGGTATCACTGTACCTTTTTTGTGTGTGACATATACCAGTCTTATGTAAGTAAATGTCACAATAATAAGAATTTTTGGAAGAGCCATTGTTAGTTCAAAATTTGAGAATATGCCATACGTCTGCTAATCATGAGGTGAGTCAGGACAGAAAACGCTCAGGGAAAGGTGGAAGGAATAGAGAGAGGTTGAGGGGGAGCGAAGGAGTGAAAGGATAGGAGGAGAACAGTACAAGAGTAGAAGGGACAAAAAGTGGGGTACACTGATGATTGTTGATGTAAGTGCAGAATAAGATACAGTGATACCTCGTCTTACAAACGCCTCTTTTCGAGATACAAACCCGGGGTTTAAGATTTTTTTGCCTCTTCTTACAAACTATTTTCACCTTACAAACCCACCACCGCCGCTGGGATGCCCCGCCTCTGGTCTTCCGTTGCCAGCGAAGTGCCCGTTTTTGCGCTGCTGGGATTCCCCTGAGACTCCCCTCCATGGGAAACCCCACCTCCGGACTTCCGTGTTTTTGTGATGTTGGAGGGGAATCCCAGCAGCGGAATCCCAGCAGTGCAAAAATGGCGCTTCGCTGGCAACTGAGGTCCGGAGGTGGGGTTTCCCAGCGAGGGGAGCCTCAGTGAAATTGCAGCATCACAAAAACACAGAGGTCCGGAGGTGGGGTTTCGAGGACTTCTGTGTTTTTGCGATGCTGCGATTTCACTGATACTCCCTTCGCTGGGAAACCCCACCTCCAGACTTCCGTTGCCAGCGAAGAGCTCATTTTTGCGATGCTGGGATTCCCCTGCAGCATCGCAAAAACACAGAAGTCCGGAGGGAGGGGAGCCTCAGGGAAATCCCAGCAGCGCAAAAACGGGCGCTTCGGCTGGCAAAAGGGGTGAATTTTGGGCTTGCCCGCATTAATTGCTTTTCCATTGATTCCTACGGGAAACATTGTTTCATCTTACAAACTTTTCACCTTAAGAACCTCGTCCCGGAACCAATTAAGTTTGTAATACAAGGTATCACTGTACAGTGGAACCCCGACATAAGAGCTGCTCTACTTAAGAGCAACTCGAGATAAGAGCTGGGAGGGGAGAGATATTTTTGTTCTACTTACAAGCCCAAATTCGAGATACAAGCGCCAAGGAGCTGTCTCCTGAAGCCAAACGCTAACTTCCGCGTTCGGTTTCAGGAGACAGCTGCGAAGCGGCGCGCATGTTTTAAAAGGTTGCAGCCGGCCTGGGGGGCTCGGGGGGGTCCTTGCAGCTTTCTTTCTTGCTCTTTTTCTTTCTCTCTTTTACCTTCCCTTCCTCTATTTCTTCTTTTCTTTCTCCTTCCCACCTTCTTCCCTCCCTCCCTCCCTTCACTCATTCCTCTCTTACTCTCCCCTTTCATAAGTTTCCTTGCTTCCTTCCTCTGTTCCTGTCCCTTCCCCCTTTCTTTCTTTCTTTCTTGCTTTCTTTCTTGCTCTTTTTCTTTCTCTCTTTTACCTTCCCTTCCTCTATTTCTTCTTTTCTTTCTCCTTCCCACCTTCTTCCCTCCCTCCCTCCCTTCACTCATTCCTCTCTTACTCTCCCCTTTCATAAGTTTCCTTGCTTCCTTCCTCTGTTCCTGTCCCTTCCCTCTTTCCTTCCTTCCTTCCCACCCTCCGTCCATTCATTCACCCATTCCTTTCTTGATCGCTTAAAGCCGGTCCCTGGTGCAAAAAGGGTTGGGGACCTCTGTCCTACAGGATTGGGTGGCAGAGAAGTTGAACATATGTAAATTTAAAAGTTTAAGAAAGTTTACAAGTTAAGTGAAAGAAACTTCATTATTCATTTATATGTACATGTACATTTCTTCATTAAAAACATGTCTTTCTGCATAATTTAGACTAACTTTGTGAGTTTTTTGAGGGCTGGAACCAATTAAAATTATTTACATTAATTCCTATGGGGAAAAGTCGTTTGAGATAAGAGCTGCTCGACTTAAGAGCCCAGGTCCGGAACGAATTAAACTCGTATCTCGAGGTACCACTGTATTGGCTTCTGAATGATTGAGAAAAATGTATATCTATGTATTTTATTTTAATATTTTTAAGGCATACACATATTGATTTGTATGTGAGGATGTGAAGTTTGTGGAGAAAAATGTAAAAAAAACATTGCAAAAACAAACAGAGCAAACAAACTTGTAAATTATAGTTCTGCAATATCAGAATGACCCTTATGAACTTACACACAGGTAAATGGCTATTAAATTTTCAGCGTATATGCATGCTCTATAGCACTACAAAAGGAAGAAGTAATTTGAGGAGAAATACCATAATTAATTAATTAATTAATTAATTAATTTATTTATTTATTTATTTATTAGATTTGTATGCCGCCCCTCTCCGAAGACTCGGGCCGGCTCATAACAGCAATAAAAAACAATATAACAGTGGAACAAATCTAATATTAAAAACATATAAAACCCTATCATTATTTTAAAAAAATAATAATTTGCAAGGTATCAGGTAAGAATTTATTTGTGGTGACTTTGGAGCACTGTATTTATAAGGGAACAAGTCCATCATGATAAAGAAAGGAGTTAGATTATTTTTTAATATTTACATTTTAATCAGCCAGCATTCTGACTGCCACTCTAAATTTGTGGAGATTAATAATATACGTTATTATTTTTATGGCTTGAATTCTGCTGTCATAAATTGGTTTTTAATGGGATAACTTTGAAATCCAGGTAATTAATACTAATGTAATGCATAGAACCATGTGATTATTAACTTTCTATTGTACGCTTGGTATGTCTCATTAGAAGTTCCCTAAATAAATACAAATTGTTAGAAGAAACTTACAGAATTGTGAACTAAAGGACCTTCTCCTGGTCTACTTCAGCATTTTTTTACACGGTTTTTCAGTGCAACTTGTTTGCATGCAAAATGGGCATTCGTATGATTAGAACTCTCTTTGGTGTTACAAGGTGAAAATGCCCATCAGATAACTTCTGATTAGACATGCCACATTATATTAATTTCTGATTTCCTGGAAAGAAATCTCAATAACCTTGAACTGGATCCTGGACACTATAATTCAGGACATACATCAAACGCTTACTATTTCGGACACAAACACACACACACACACCGCAATGGATCCAATCTTCAGAAGCCATAGCTACTCAAACATTAGGACTGTGAAGGATCCATCCAATGAGATCCTTCGGCATGTCCATTTCTAACACCAGAGGACATTTCAAAGGAGGAGAGGAGTTCCACATGCAACTCAACTCTCCACTCAACTATCTATCTATCTATCTATCTATCTATCTATCTATCTATCTATCTATCTATCATCTATCTATCTCTATATCTATCTATCTATCTCTATATCTATCTATCTATCTATCTCTATATCTATCTATCTATCTATCTATCATCTATCTATCTATCTATCTATCTATCTATCTATCATCTATCTATCTATCTATCTATCTATCATCTATCTATCTATCTATCTATCTATCTATCTATCTATCTATCTCTATCTATCTATCTATCTCTATCTATCTATCATCTATCTATCTCTATCTATCTATCTATCTATCTATCTATCTATCTATCTATCTATCTATCTATCTATCTATCTATCTGTCTATCTATCTTCATTGCTTATTTGACCCCTATGACAATCATTAAGTGTTGTACCACATGATTCTTGACAAATGTAGATTTTATTTTATGTACGTTGAGAGCATATGCACCAAGACAAATTCCTTGTGTATCCAATCAGACTTGGCCAATAAAAATTCTATTCTATTCTATTCTATTCATATCTATCTATCTATCTATCTATCTATCTATCTATCTATCTATCTATCTATCTATCTCTATCTATCTATCTATCTATCTATCTATCTATCTATCTACCTACCTACCTACCTACCTACCTATCTATCTATTCGATTTTTATGCGGCCCTTCTCCTTAGACTCAGGGCGGCTTACAACATGTTAGCAATAGCACTTTTTAACAGAGCCAGCCTATTGCCCTCACAATCCGGGTCCTCATTTTACCCACCTCGGAAGAATGGAAGGCTGAGTCAACCTTGAGCCGGTGATGAGATTTGAACCGATCTACAGTCAGCTTCAGTGGCCTGCAGTATAGCACTCTACCTGCTGTGCCACCCCGGCTCCTCTTTACAGCTTAGTCCAGAAATGAAATTGGCTTGCTGGTTTATTCTCAGAGCCTTATGACAGCAGGGAATAGCACATCAGCTTTATCACTGCCTGTTACAGACAGACAGACTTTGGGAAGTCAAAGTGATTCTGCAGGTCACTGTAGCATTTCAAGCAATAATAGAAAGCAGACCAAATGAGCTCCCAGGGGACAAGCAATAAGTGTGCCTGCACCTCGGGTTCTTGTCGGTTATACAGTGATCCCTCGAGTATCGCGAGGGTTACATTCCAAGACCTCTCGCGATAATCGATTTTTCGCGATATAGTGGTGCGGAAGTAAAAACACCATCTGCGCATGCACGCCCTTTTTTCCATGGCCACGCATGCGCAGATGGTGGAGCCGGGGAGCGATGAAAGTGCGGAAGCCGACAAAGATTGCTTTGAATGTCGGCTGCCCCCGCCCCCCCAGCGCGTCCGGCGCCCTCGCCGCTATCGCCCGCCGGCCGCTCGCCCGCCTGCCCGCTCCACCCCTCTCACCGGCTTTCGGACACGGGTCCTCCTGCAGCAGCCCTGCCGAGCAGATCAGCTGCTGCTGCGGCCGAAGAAACCTTCCCTGGGTCTTCCCCGCCGCCCACGCAAAGGGGAAGCCCCGATCTTCGGCTCCTCGCTGCTGCCCGCTGCTCGCCCGCCCGCCGCCCGAGAGCAAGAGGGGGAGAGATAGAGAAAGAGAGAGAAGGAAAGAAAGAGATGAGAGAGGGAGGAAGAGAGTGTGAGAGAGGAAGAAGCGAGAGAGAAAGAGAGAGAGAAAGAAAGATGAGAAAGGAAGGAAGAGAGTGACGTCATCGGGTGGGAAAAACCGTGGTATAGCAAAAAAAACCGTGGAGTATTTTTTAATTAATATTTTTTGAAAAATCGTGGTGTAGCCGTTTCGCGAAGATCGAGATCGCGAAAATCGAGGGATCACTGTACCTTGAAACCTAAGTCACAAGGAGGCATGCATTTCTGTCCTAAAAGAGAGATTTTTTAAAAAATTATGAGTCCTAATTAGGTGGAAGTAGGAGCCCTTATCCATAGATCTTATTATTTGAGAAGCATTACGTTATCTTTTAGTTCATCCTGCCTATCCTCTGCTTCTTTGATTTCTGACAGTATCAAAATAGGTGAGAAAGTGTGGTCGGGCGGTAGGAAAAGCAAGTGGGATGCTTGGCTGCATAGCTAGAGGTATAACAAGCAGGAAGAGGAAGATTGTGATCCCGCTGTATAGAGCGCTGGTGAGACCACATTTGAAATACTGTGTTCAGTTCAGAAGCAATTTTTCCCATAGCAATCAATGTAAAAGCAAATAATGCATGCGATTGGGGAAACCACAGGGAGGGTAGAGGCCTTGTTTTCTCCCTGGAGATTCCTAGAGAGGCCCCATGGAGGCTTCTCCCTGCCTTTTCCGGTTACATTTTTGTAGGCTCGGGTTTTTAAGTGGAAAATAGTTATTGAGAAGAGGCAAAAAAATCTTGAACTCCAGGTTCTTAACTAGAAAAGTTCGTAAGTAGAGGCGTTCTTAGGTAGAGGTACCACTGTATGTATGTATGTATGTATGTATGTATGTATGTATGTATGTATGTATGTATGTTTCGTAAACTACTCAAGACTCACTTATACCGCCAGGCATGGGGGAGTTGAGACACCTTTCCCCCAGGTTTTTTTATACTTTGTTTTATGTTTGGTATGAATGTGCTGTTTAGATTTTTTAAATAATGATAGGGTTTTATATGTTTTTTAATATTAGATTTGTTTCATTACTATTTTGTATTTTATTATTGTTGTGAGTCGCCCCGAGTCTTTGGAGAGGGGCGGCATACAAATCTAATTAATAATAATAATAATAATAATAATAATAATAATAATAATAATAAAAAATATGTATGTATGTATGTATGTATGTATGTATGTATGTATGTATGTATCTATGTAACAAACATATTTTTGTTGATAATGAAAATGAAGGGAGACTAGTATAGATCTATTTCAAGCTATTGAGCTCTCATCAGCTAGCCATACCCCCATTGGGATTTGAACCCAGGGCAGGCTGCTTATAAAGCAGTAGCTTTTATCTCTAAGTCAGTGTTTCCCAACCTTGGCAACTTGAAGATATTTGGACTTCAACTCCCAGAATTCCCCAGCCAGCGAATGCTGGCTGGGGAATTCTGGGAGTTGAAGTCCAGATATCTTCAAGTTGCCAAGGTTGGGAAACACTGCTCTAAGCTGTAGGTTCTCCTCCTGTGTGTGTATGCATATTTTCCTGGTTGTCTCCCACGGTGACTTCCTCCCTTAGCAATTTCCAACACAAAAACACTTACACACTACACAACACATTACACATGGCTCTTACACACTCTATCTAGAAACCACCAAAAGGTCTGGCCTAAGTAGAAGGAAAGCCCAGAAACACCTGGCAGGGCAAAGACAGACAGACAGCGCTGCCTGCCCAGATTAGAAAATCAGCCATGCTGCAGATCTGTTTTGCCCCCAGTGGAATCTGATGATGAAGACTCCTCTGACCAAGAAGACATGAGTGACAGGGAGTAGGAGAGTGTGGCAGACAGCTCAGAAGGAGATCAATTATCTAGCTCCTCCTTGGATTCGGAACAAGAGTTAATGATACAGCCACGCATGCGGAGCGCGATGCATAGGCAGCAACAACTGAGAGATTATTATCAAAGAAAATGAGGCCACCTGTGGTTGGGTGGGGCTGTGGTAATTAGTGAGGCTGCTATAAATAGTAGCCTGTGGGTTTGGCCATTGTGGAGGATTATCTGATCATTGTGTTTCTTGCCTGCCTTGCTGACTTTGACCTTTTGTGTGCTGATTTTTCCCCGCTTTGAAACTAAACCAGGGCAAAGTGTGTTTCACTTTGTGAAAGAAGAAGGACTGTGAATTGCCTCACAGCTGCAAGCTAAGTATCTCAGAACTGATAAGGGACTTGTACAAATTACCAGTTTGTTTGGAGACGAGTGCTCTTTGCTATACAAAAAGAGGGCTTCGTTTATTTGCATTTTTGCTATAAAGAACATTGTTTTGAATTTTCAAACGTGTGTGTGTGTCTGAAATTTGTATCTGTGAATTTTCGGGAGGATTCTACCAGAGAGCTCGACAGAACAGGTATGGGACAAATGGGGCTGCCAGAAGGGAAGGAAGAGGGCCAGGCAGCTGCAAACCATGAATCCTGCGTGGTATTCTTGCCTTCATCTGGATTGCCTGCGGGCCTGAGCTGGGAGTCAGAAGCAGCCCCCTTCTCACCTTGGAGCAGCTGGGGTGGGAGGAGGAAGAGGAGAAGGGGCCGGAGGAAGAGGGTAAGTGACTAGGTGGCTCAGTGGCTTAGACACTGAGCTTGTCCATCAGAAATGTTGGATGTTCGGCGGTTCGAATCTCAATCTCCTGTGTGAGCAGGGGTGTTGGGCTAGACCAGGGGAAGGCAAAGTTGGGTCTTCTATGACGTGTGGACTTCAATCATGCTAGCTCAGGAATTCTGCAACTTGAAGTCCAGATGTCATAGAATTAGATGGATTAGATCAGGGGTCTCCAACCTTCGCCACTTTAAGCCTGGAAGGACTTCAACTCCCAGAATCCCCCCAGCCATCTTCCTTGCCACTTTAAAGCCTGGAGGACTTCAACTCCCAGAATCCCCCAGCCACCTTCCTTGGCCACTTTAAATTGGCTTCGGTCCTTACCGGCCTTCCACAAAGCTATAAAGACTTGGCTTTTCCAGCAGGCCTGGGCTGTTGATCAAATGAGATACTGCCTAGATCCGGCCATATGTGAATGTGAGAGTATGTATATTTTTAATAGGGTTTTTAATGAAATGTTTTTATGCTGTTTTAAAAATTGTCTCTTACTTGCTGGAAGCCGCCCAGAGTCCTTCAGGACTTGGCGGCATATAAGATAGATAGATAAATAGATAGATAGATAAGATTAGATAGGTAGGTAGGTAGGTAGATTAGATAGAGAGATTAGATAGATAGATAGATAGATAGATAGATAGATAGATAGATAGATAGGTAGATATATAGATAGAGATTAGATAGAGAGAGAGATTATATATATATATATATATGTATATATATATATATATATATATATATATATATATATATAGAGAGAGAGAGAGAGAGAGAGAGAGATTAGATAGGTAGATAGATAAATAAATAAATAGAGAGAGAGATATTAAATAGATAGATAGGTAGATAGATAGATAGATAGATAGATAGATTACATAGAGATTATAGATAGATAGATAGATAGATAGATAGATAGATAGATAGATAGATAGATAGATAGATAGATAGATAGATAGATTGATTAGATAGACAGACAGACAGACAGACAGACAGACAGACAGACAGACAGACAGACAGAGAGCCTGGAGGACATCAACTCCCAGAATCTCTCAGCGAGCAAATTAAAGAAGCATTACTGGCTGGAAGAAATCTGGGAGTTGAAGTCCTGCAGCATTTAAAGTGGCCAAGGTTGGGAGACCCCCCTGGTCTAGATGGCCTCCAAGATCCCTTTCCAACTCTGTCAAGTGTTCCCAAAGGGACCTGGGGGGCGGAGCCCTGGGCCAGATCCAGAGGGAGGGTCCCTCGGGGGTGGGCGGGGCGACAGAAAGCCCCGCCCCCACTGTCCCCCCCCTCCCCCGGGGCCTGCCTGCCTGGGTGCGGGCGAACGGGCGGGGCACTCACGATGGTGACGCTGGCCTTGCGCAGGTCTCGGTTCTCCTCCTGCAGCGCTTTGCACTTGAGCTTGTAGGTCTCCAGCTCGATCTTCAGCACCTTGTTCTCCTGCTGCAGGGAGGCCAGCCGGTTGGTCAGCTCCTCCAGGCGGAACGGGGAGATCACGATGCCCCCCGCCTTCCCGCCGGCGCCGCCGCCCCCGGGGACCCCGCCGGCCGCCGCCGCAGCCGCCGAGCTCCCGCCCGGCCCCGACGTCGAGGCCGCCGCCGCCGGAGCCCCCGCGGCCCCGCTGCCGTCCGTGTCGCTCTCGCTGGCGCTGTCCGCCATGCCGGCCCTGGGAGGAGGGAGGGTAGGAGGGAGGCCGGGCCGAGCCAGGCGCTCCACTTGCTGCTCCGCCTGCTACCCCGCCCCGCCGACTTCCGCCTCTCTCTCGCTCTCACTTCCGTCGGCCGCCGCGCCCACAGCGGCCCCTTCGGCGCCCTCCGGAACTGCACCTTTGGGCAGCCTCCAAGCCGAAAAGAGACGCTTTCCAAGCGGTCATTGGCATCTGGTGGGAGTTAAGGCTCCGGGTGGTCTTCTTTCCATCCTTTCCAGCGGCAGAGAGAGGCTCATTGGAGGTTCCATGGTTCGAATCCCAGAGCATGTCTCCTCTTGCGTGAGCAGGAGGGTCGGACTAGATGACCTCCCAGGCCCAGAGGTGGAGCTCTTGCTTGACAATCAGGGAGTTGTGAGTTCGATCCTAGGTAGAGGCAGATGTAGGGACTCCTCTTTGGGCTGGGGTTGGACTCGATGACCTGCCATGTCCCTTAGGACTGTTAATCTGTTAGAATATACAGTCTCCTTGGCGCCAGCATCAGAGGGGAGTCTGTATGGAGAACTTCTGGATCCTTTTGGATCTGCTGGACACAATCCCTCTCCTGCCCCCAGGCAACCTAGACTACAGTGCACCCCCTAATCTCACGGATAGAAGAATTTAATTCAAAACCAGAATTTAACTGTGGTGTAAAGCAGCCTTTCTCAACCTGGTGCTGTTTCTCAATATTTCTAACCAATAGACCTGGAGACCATAAAAAAAACAAACATGGATTGTATGAGCTGGAAAGAGAGTTTATGGAATAAGCTGCAGATCTACGGGAGTGCAGAAAAGTGTTTATTCATCTGGTCCACTAGGACAGGGGTCTCCAACTTTGGCAAGTTTTAAGACTTGTGGACTTCAACTCCCAGAATCCCCCAGCCAGCTTCCTTGACCACCTTGAAGCGTGGGAGGACTTCAATTCCCAGAATTCCCCAGCCAGCTTCTTGACAAATCCACCCTTGCTTCTCAAATCACCTGTATTCCAAGGTGTTCACCTTGGAATACAGCTTCCTTGGCCACCTTAAAGTGTGGGAGAACTTCAATTCCCAGAATCCCCCAGCCAGCTTCCTTGGCCACTTTAAAGCGTGGTAGGACTTCAACTCCCAGAATCCCTCAGCCAACTTCTTGACAAATCCACCCTTGCTTCTCAGATCACCTGTATTCCAAGGTGTTCACCTTGGAATACAGCTTCCTTGGCCACCTTGAAGCGTGGGAGGACTTCAACCCCCAGAATCCCCCAGCCAGCTTCTTGATAAATCCACCCTTGCTTCTCAGATCACCAGTATTCCAAGGTGTTCACCTTGGAATACAGCTTCCTTGGCCACTTTAAAGCCTGGGAGGACTTCAATTCCTAGAATCCCCCAGCCAACTTCTTGACAAATCCACCCTTGCTGCTCAGATCACCTGTATTCCAAGGTGTTCACCTTGGAATACAGCTTCCTTGGCCACCTTGAAGCGTGGGAGGACTTCAACCCCCAGAATCCCCCAGCCAGCTTCCTTGGCCACTTTAAAGCCTGGGAGGACTTCAATTCCCAGAATCCCCCAGCCAGCTTCTTGACAAATCCACCCTTGCTTCTTACATCACCTGTATTCCAAGCTGTTCACAGATAAAAGTGCCTATCCCTCCTTCCCATTTTTGGATACTTCCTTTCTTCTTTAACCTTCTGGCACCTCTGGAGTTTCCTAAGATTATAATCTGTACTTCTGCCGGCTACTCCTGACACCTTGAGAGACATTTCAGATGACATTTGAGATTCAGATCATGGGAACACAATGTATTCACATTCCCATGGTTGCTTTTTGGGATACCTGGTTTATTCCCCCAGAAGTTGGGTGTCCTTCTCTTCCATAGAAACATAGAAGATTGATGGCAGAAAAAGCCCTCATGGTCCATCTAGTCTGCCCTTATACTATTTCCTGTATTTTATCTTAGGATGGATATATGTTTATCCCAGGCATGTTTCAATTCAGTTACTGTGGATTTACCAACCACGTCTGCTGGAAGTTTGTTCCAAGGATCTACTACTCTTTCAGTAAAATAATATTTTCTCATGTTGCTTTTGATGTTTCCCCCAACTAACCTCAGATTGTGTCCCCTTGTTCCCCTTGAAAGAAAGAAAGAAAGATACAGCAAGAAAGACAGGAAGGAAGGAAGGAAGACAGACAGAAAACTGGAAGAAAGATAGAAAGACAAAAAGGCATTAAAAAAGACAGTAAGGAAGACAGGAAACACAGACAGGAAGAAAAGAAGGAAGGAAGAAAGACAGACAGACAGACCGAAAACAGGAAGAAAGACAGAAAGATGGAAAGAACAATAGAAAGACAAAAAGGCATTAAAAAATTAATAGGAAAGTGAACACAAGAACAAGGGGACACAATCTGAAGTTAGTTGGGGGAAAGATCAAAAGCAACATGAGAAAATATTATTTTACTGAAAGAGTAGTAGATCCTTGGAACAAACTTCCAGCAGACGTGGTAGATAAATCCACAGTAACTGAATTTAAACATGCCTGGGATAAACATATATCCATCCTAAGATAAAATACAGAAAATAGTATAAGGGCAGAGTAGATGGACCATGAGGTCTTTTTCTGCCGTCAGTCTTCTATTTTTCTATGTTTCTAAAAGATAGTAAGGAAGACAGGTAACACAGAAAAGATAGACAGACACACAGACAGACAAGAAGATAAGAAAGAAAGAAAATAAGGAATCATATGAGGGGATGCGAGATTTTGGTGGAAGAAGCAAAAAAACCGGAAAAGTCTCATCCCATCGGAGCCCCGCCCATTCATAGAAACCTAGAAGATTGACGGCAGAAAAAGACCTCCTGGTCCATCTAGTCTGCCCTTATACTATTTCCTGTATTTTATCTAAGGATGGATCTATGTTTATCCCGGGCATGTTTAAATTCAGTTACTGTGGATTTACCAACCACATCTGCTGGAAGTTTCTTCCAAGCATCTACTACTCTTTCAGTGAAATAATATTTAAAATAACGTGGCAAGTTTGCTTTTTAGCTTGTTCCACGAGGTCTCTCTTCCTTTCTTAAACGGCCCTTGTTTCATTTACATTCCTTTCTTCCTGTGTTTTCAGGACTTTTTTTAGAACTTCAAGGCCTGGAAAAATGCTGGACTTCCATCTGTGGTTGTTAAAATATGGTTTCCTTAAATCCAAAGTACATAAACAGCTTCTTCAAAATTCTCCACACAGAAATGGCCTCAGATGCCAGTGACATGGTTATACTGACATCTTCTCAGTCTGTCAATGTGAGAGCTGAGATTAATCCAGAATAGCTGACAACCCTCCCCCGTTTCTTCTCTCATCTTATGGGGGGGGGACACCCATTGTTGGCAAGAAAAAAATGAATGTTCACTAGCCCCCCCCCTCTATTTTTCCTCCCTCCATTCTATTTATTCTCATTGGGATGTCATCTTTCTCTTTGAAACTGAGGAAGACGCACATATATCATTCTTTCATTTTCATCATTATTTCATGTTCTTCGTTATTTTAGTCCTTTACTGACCCTTTTAACTACATTCCCCTTTTCATACAGATCAATCCCAACTTGTTTTTTATTTTATTTTTATTTATTTATTTATTTATTTATTTATTTATTTGATTGATTGATTGATTGATAAATAAACAGCTCACATTAGAGAAAGATCTTTCAGCTGTGGCGAGGGGGGCGTTTGCCCAGGTTTGCCTGGTGCACCAGTTGTGGCCCTATCTGGACCGGGAGTCACTGCTCACAGTCACTCACGCCCTCATCACCTCGAGGCTCGACTACTGTAACGCTCTCTACATGGGGCTACCTTTGAAAAGTGTTCGGAAACTTCAGGTCGTGCAGAATGCAGCTGTGAGAGCAATCATGGGCTTTCCTAAATATGCCCATGTCACACCAACACTCCGCAGTCTGCATTGGTTGCCGATCAGTTTCCGGTCACAATTCAAAGTGTTGGTTATGACCTATAAAACCCTTCATGGCATCGGACCAGAATATACCGGGACTGCCTTCTGCCGCGCGAATCCCAGTGACCAGTTAGGTCCCACAGAGTGGGCCTTCTCCAGGTCCCGTCAACTAAACAATGTCGTTTGGTGGGGCTCAGGGGAAGAACCTTCTCTGTGGCGGCCCCAGCCCTCTGGAACCAACTGCCCCCCAGAGATCAGAATTGCCCCCACCCTCCTTGCCTTTCGTAAGCTCCTTAAAACCCACCTCTGACGTCAAGCATGGGGGAATTGAGATATACCTTCCCACTAGGCCTATACAATTTATGCATGGTATGTTTGTGTGTATGTTTGTTTCTTAATAAGGGTTTTTAGTAATTTAAATATTAGATTTGTTATATGCTGTTTTTATTGTTGTTAGCCGCCCCGAGTCTACGGAGAGGGGCGGCATACAAATCTAATAAATAAATAAATAAATAAATTAAGTAATTAATTAATTAAATTGATTTATATGTCATCCCTCTATGAAGACTCGGCAGATTGATGACATGCTTTGGTCATCCAAGTGTTATGTAAAGTATAAGTATCTTGATTCAGTGGCAAAAAGTTTTACATAAAACCGAAAAATAACCATTGGTACCAAATGCCGTAGAATAACATAAGAGACAGAGCTGTCTATCTAGAGGGTGGGGTTCATTGTTATATGTTTCTATGTTTCTTTTTCTCTCTTCTATCTCTATCTGTTCTTCCTTTCTTTGTCTGACTTAAGACATTGTACAGTATCAATGTAAATGACTATGAAACAGAGGTTAAAAGGTTATGTACTGTCTTTTCTAAAGTTTATATATTTAATAAACCTTTTCTAATTTGTTTTTAAAAAGGAATCTTGCTGCAGACACAAGCCGGGGTTAAGACTTTGTCATATGAATACTCTGAACCGGTGGGCACCAATAAACCTGTGTTGCTCTATCTCCTTGGGCTCTCCATTCCTGAAGTTGGTGACCTCACCCAGCTGCAACAAAACCATCCTCATCCCTCCCTCCCTCCCTCCTGAGCAGATGTCCTACCCCACCTCAAAGGCTGTGTACTGCTGGCCTTCAAGAAGATTTGTTGGTTTGTTTGTCCAAAACATGTACAAGATAGCAGTGTTGGTATAAACATACACATTAGCAAAGTAGGTACAAATAAATTAGGATAATAGAATAATAGGACAGGGACGGTGCGCTTATGCACCCCCTTGCAGACCTCTTAGGAATGGGTTTCGAGAAGAAAAAGGTCAGGTAGTGGATTCCAGGTACTGATCACTCGGTTGCCGAAGTCGTATTTTCTGCAGCTGAGTTTCGAGCGGTTTACATTGAGTTTGAATCTATTGTGTGCTCGTGTATTGTTGCGGTTGCAGCTGGAGTATTCATTGACAGGTAGGACATTGTGGAAGATGATTTCATGAACTACATTTAGATCAGATCGAAGGCGATGTAGTTCTAAGCTATGTAAGCCCCAAATTTCAAGTCTGGTGGAATAAGGTATTCTGTTGTAAGAGAAGGAGTGGTGGACTCTTCTTCTGAATTTTTTTTTGGATTCTCTTGATTGTATTAAGGTCCGATATGCAGTGCGGGTTCCAGGCAGGTGAGCTGTATTCCAGAATTGGTCTAGCCAATGTTTTGTATGCTCTGGTTAAGCAGTGCAATATTGCCAGAGGAGAAGCTACAGAGAAGAAGATCTGTATCTTCTCTGATGAGTCCTTAAAAAGAAAACATTGGCCTCTAATTTTTCACTTTCTTTTTTAGCAAGGAGAGAAGTTTGCATTTGTATGATTTATCTTGCCTTTCTGGCTAAGACAAGCACACCACACCCGGTAAATCATTCGTGTTTCTTTGTGCCTGTCTTTTAAGCAGGATATGGGACTAACTTCTTTTTCCTATTACGTGTGTTGTGGTTCAGCCTGAGGCAGATCAAAGGCCAGCTGCGTCTCTACTGGCTCCATGCCCGGAGGAGGCTGACAGCGAAGAGGAGGGGGCTCAGCAGTCGGACGGGGGAGGGTCCAGTCAGGAATGTGACGAGGAAGAATAGCATGGGAGCCCCAGGGAAGGGCCCTCCCCTGCCAGGAGCTTGGAGTCATTAGGTGACGAGGCACAAGCTGTCATTGACATGCGACAGAGATGTTTAGATCAAAGGAAGGATCAATTGAGGAGTTATTATCAGCATTGAATAAGGAACATCAGGGCTTGGGTGTGGTCCACATTAGCAGGGAAGGGTTTATAAGGCAGGCAAGCTATTGAAGCCATGTGGTGTGTTATCAGTTTGGAGTTCCTGTAACCTGCATTGTTTCTCGGCGTCTCTGTTCCTGGCTCGTGGCCCAGCAGTCTTGAAGAACCGTGGGAGGTGTAAGTCTGTTATCTACAGCCTCGTCTTGGCAGCAAGAATCCTATATTGATGCATGGACACTTGCTTTCGTGTATATATTTGGAGTTCCAGTGTTTTCCTGCTTTGTAAGGACATTTTCTGTTAGCTTCGTTTTCCTTGAACATTATAAAACTGTATTTGAATTTTACGGTGTGTCTGGCTTATCTTTTTGGGTTGGTTATAGCTTCCGGAGTGACCCAGACAGAACAACGTGCCCCTATTCTTTCTAATTTTCCTAATCTCCACCTTTCCAATTGCCTCTCTTTCTTCTAAACAGCATTGCTGCTCACTGAGCTTCGACTTAAAGAATGCTTAGCATCCTGGGAAGGTGGTGGGGCTTCCTTCCACTGCTGCTACCAGTTTGCAGAACCAGGAGCAACCCACCACTGGGTAGGTCCCCACAAAAGGCAGGACAAGAAGCAATGGAAGGAAACTAATCAAGGGGAGAAACAACCTAGAAAATTCCTAACAGTTCATATATTAGTAGCAGCTAGGATAGTTTTTGCACAAAAATGGAAAGATAGTGAGATATCCAAAAGAAACACATATTCTTAAGAAGATTTTAGACTGTGCCGAATTAGATATGATGACGAGACGGTTAAATAATCAAGAAGAATCAGAATTTTATGATATCTGGCAGAAAGTATATATCTGGTGGGAAACAAGGAATAAGAGATAAGCGTGTTGCTATACTATTTTGCATATTTGAATTTAGTATTAGAATTGTATAAGATGGTAATTAGTAGTATAAATATAAATCCCTTTCATCTTTTTTTTTCTTTGTTTTTTCATAAAACCTTTTTCTTTTTCATATATATCTTTATAAATTTTGATACAGACTTAGATTTATATTAAGATTGAAATTTTTACTCTTTATAAAAATATGTATTTTACAGATAAGCTTTTTACTTTCATATGAAGACTTCTATTTTGAGTGGAGCGACTGTAGCTCCATTAAGTGTTATATGTTTTGTTTGTTGTGTTTGTTACTTTGAAAAAAACCAATAAAATATATTAAAAAAAAAGAAAATTCCTAACAGTGAGAACAATCAACCAGTGGAACAAATTGCCTTTGAAAGTTGTAGGTGTTCCATCCATAGAGGCTTTTAAGAAGGAATTGGGACAGCCATTTCTCAGAAATAATGTAGATCTTCTGTGTGAGCAGGGGGTTAAACATAGAAACATAGAAGATTGATGGCAGAAAAAGACCTCATGGTGATAGTGAGACCACATTTGGAGTACTGTGTACAGTTCTGGTCACCGCACTTCAAGGAGGATATAATGGAACTGGAAAAGGTGCAAAAAGGGGCAACAAGAATGATGAAGGAAATGGAGACCTCCCTTATGAAACCAGGTTGCAACGCCTTGGTTTCTTCAGCCTTGAAAGACGGCGTTTAAGAGGCGACTTGATCGAAGTGTATAAAACCATGCATGGGATAGAAAAGGTGGATAGAGAAAAATTATTTTCTCCACCACACAATACTAGGACAAGGGGGCACTCCCTAAAGCTCATAGGTAAGAAAGTGAGGACAAATAAAGGGAAATATTTATTCACCCAGAGGGTTGTTGGTTGATGGAATTCACTTTCAGAAGAGGTCGTGACAGCTGTCAGCCTTGATAGCTTCAAGGCAGGATTAGACAGATTCATGGATATCAAGTGTATCGGTGGTTATTGAAACGGATGTCCATGTGCCGCCTCTATGTTGGTTGAGGCAGGCAAGATCCCCTTGAGTACCATTTGTTGTTGGTCAAGGGAAAGGGAGGGTTTTGCCTTCTCTTTCTACTCAAGATCCCCATGGACAATTGGTAAGCCACTGTGTGACACAGAATGCTGGACTCGATGGGCTTTGGCCTGATTCAGCATGGCTCTTCTTATGTTCTTATAGTCCATCTAGTCTGCCCCTGTACTATTTCCTGAATTTTATCTAAGGATGGATAAACTGTATGTTTATCCCAGGCATGTTTAAATTCAGTTACTGTGGATTTACCAACCACGTCTGCTGGAAGTTTGTTCCAAGCGTCTACTACTCTTTCAGTAAAATAATATTTCCTCACCTTGCTTCTGATCTTTCCCCCAACTGACCTCAGACTGTGCCCCCTTGTTCTTGTGTTCACTTTATTAAAAACACTTCCTTCCTGAACCTTATTTAACCCTTTAACATATTTAAATGTTTTGATCATGTCCCCCCTTTCCCTTCTGTCCTCCAGACTATACAGATTGAGTTCATTAAGTCTTTCCTGATACGTTTTATGCTTAAGACCTTCCACCATTTTTGTAGCCCGTCTTTGGACCCGTTCAATTTTGTCAGTATCTTTTTGCAGGTGAGGTCTCTTTTGTAGGTGAGGGTTGGACTAGATGATCTCCGAGATACCTTCCCAACTTTTTTTTTAAACTCTTAGTGTTTCTGAAGAGGGGTAGAGAAATTCACAGTCCTGAGGGGAAGAGGTGGCGCAGCAGGTATAGTGCTGTACTGCAGGCCACTGAAGCTGACTTGTAGATCTGAAGGTCAGCGGTTCAAATCTCATCACCGGCTCAAGGTTGACTCAGCCTTCCATCCTTCCGAGGTGGGTAAAATGAGGACCCGGATTGTGGGGGCAATATGCTGGCTCTGTTAAAAAGTGCTATTGCTAACATGTTGTAAACCGCCCTGAGTCTAAGGAGAAGGGCGGCATAAAAATCAAATGAATGAATGAATGAATGAATGAATGAATGAATGAATGAATGAATGAATAAATAAATAAATAAAGCAAAGCTTGATCAGCAGATGAACACTAGGCACAAAGCATTCCGATCGCCATGTCATTGAAGTGTTTTAACACAATTTATTTTATGCTTAAATTATCAACTAGATCATCCAGTGTTGGTGGGGTGGTTTTTTTTTTTTTCATACATATGTAATTAGAGCTATTATCAACAAATCCTGTTTCCATATGAAGATAATTAACAAATTAAAAGTATTTCACCAAAACCCCAAATAAAAATGCCCTTTAAAACACAGCAGCCTTAACAACCTAATATTAATCGGCTAGGATGATTACACAAGATTTGGCTTCCCGAAAGATTCTACATCTTACAGCCAGTACACAATATAGTAATATTTTTACAGCGTGCTGCCACTCTTGTTAGCTAAGAAATTCTCTTATTTCCTTTCCCACCCCCTCGTGTTTTTTTTTAAATATCCCCCATTGGCGCTCTCGAGAGCTTCATCCTAAGCTGCCCAAAGCTGCAAGCAATACCCAGGTTTGAAAGCAGGGCAGGTTAGCAACGCCCACCCTCTGCAGAAGCAACTACTGTCTATGTTATGGTTTCTGTTAAGTTTGAGATCGTTTCCAGCGGAAAAAACTGGCAAGAGCAACAAACATTAGATGACGGGGTGGCTTTTTGTGTTTAAGAGGTTATGGATTTGATTTCCCCAAGCAGCGCTTGCTCTCAAACGGGCGCCCTGCCCTGGCGGCTCGATCGTCCACCCATTGAGGAGGCCTTCCTTGGCAGCTGCGGCTTGACCATCGGCGCCCCAGGATCCCCTCTCATATATTTGCAAAACTGGAAAAAGAGTTCATCAAAATAAGGCGGAACGCATGCATGAAAATATTAGTACTCCGGTGAGAATCCTTGGTTTCACAGAACTACAGAATTCCCCATCTTAGGAATCATTAAATTTGCTGCAGGTTTTAAAGATTTTTTGTTTTTGAAAATCAAGCTAGCCTTTTTTTTTTTTTGTGCATATACAAACATTATAATCGCTAAATATACAAGAATCTGTGAAGATACAACCAGGAGACCTCAGCAGGCGTTCGCGGCATCTCCGAGACACTTTGATGCAAACGCAGGATTCAGTTTGTGAACCTGGAGGCAGCGCCTGATCAGCCTGGATCCTCTACTTCTCTGTAGAATTTACACCGTGTTATTTACAATGAGACAAGCAATGTTAGTCTTCTTGGTTGTAGTTGTTGTTTTTTTAAAAAAAAATGAAGAAAGAAAGAAAACCAAATGTGTATTTTTTAGTAGTACCCTGACAGTTTGGGTCTGAGAAAAATAAGGCGAGCTGTTGTGGACTTTAATAATTTTTTAGTGCCTTTCGGTAGTTTTGAACCATTCTTTAGTGTCATTTGAAAAACAAAACCCTCTTGCAACAGGAATTCCTCGGTTTTGCAATGGCTTTGCGTTGCTTCTGTATGAAGCCTTCGCGTAGAAGCACCCTGGACGTCCATCACTCACCGCCTCTTGTCTCTTCATCCTCTCTAAATGGGGTGAACGAAAGTGGCTTTTCCATGCTCGTGTGGAACTGGCTCATGCTAAATTAAATTTGTTTTTTGTCGTGGTGGTTGACATTAAAAACCATGCGGTTAATGTGTGGAAGCAGCAAACACACATGTGCGCGCAAACGCACACAAACACACACTTCTGTCCGTGACTTGGTAATTCCTGTTGATTTTCATTCGTCCTGAAGTTTCTCTCTAGAATATACTGGCAGTAAAAGCACACAGTCTTGGGTCAATTGGGGAAAGGGCGGGGAAGAGAGAAAGAGAATAGCGGTGTTAGAATAGCATTGAGCATTTTCAACTGCAAAGAATAATAATAATTATTAGAAAATGAAACATAGAAGACTGACGGCAGAAAAAGACCTCATGGTCCATCTAGTCTGCCCTTATACTATTTCCTGTATTTTATCTTAGGATGGATCTATGTTTATCCCAAGCATGTTTAAATTCAGTTACTGTGGATTTACCAACCACGTCTGCTGGAAGTTTGTTCCAAGAATCTACTACCCTTTCAGTGAAGTAATATTTTCTCACGTTGCTTTTGATCTTTCCTCCAACTAACTTCAGATTGTGTCCCCTTGTTCTTGTGTTCACTTTCCTATTAAAAACACTTCCCTCCTGAACCTTATTTAACCCTTTCACATATTTAAATTTTTCGATCACGTTCCCCCTTTTCCTTCTGTCCTCCAGACTATACAGATTGAGTTCATGAAGTTTTTCCTGATACGTTTTATGCTTAAGGCCTTCCACCATTCTTGTAGCCCATCTTTGGACCCGTTCAATTTTGTCAATATCTTTTTGTAGGTGAGGTCTCCAGAACTGAACACAGGATTCCAATGGGGTCTCACCAGCGCTCTATATAAGGGGATCACAATCTCCCTCTTCCTGCTTGGTATACCTCTAGCTATGCAGCCAAGCATCCTACTTGCTTTTCCTACTGCCCGATCACACTGCTGACCCATTTTGAGACTGTCAGAAATCACTACCCCTAAATCCTTCTCTTCTGAAGTTTTTGCTAACACAGAACTGCCAATACAATACTCAAGAGTATTCTTACTATTTATTTATTAGATTTGTATGCTGCCCCTCTGCATCTTGACCCTAAAATTAGAAAACCCACCCTATGTGCCACAGGATCACTATCATGATGTCGATTTGACCCACAGAATTAATAAACATTTAAGGACAGCCACTGTTGTGGTTGTTAAACTCCAGAAAACCCTCCCTTCTCTCTAGGTCAGTGGTTCTCAACCTGGGAGTCGGATCCCTTTGGAGGGGTCGACTGACCATTTCACAGGGGTTGCCAAAGACCATATTTACTGACCCCTTGCATCGTGGACATAAACCTTTTCAACTCCTGCCCTTAAAACGTCGGTACAGAGCACTGCACACCAAGACAACTGGACACAAGAATAGTTTTATCCTGAACGCCATCACTCTGCTAAACAAATAATTCCCTCAACACTGTCTGTTGTGGTTAGCTCTGGCCCAGCTCCTGCCCCAAGGACTGTGGATGTGGGGGAGACATCCACATGCTGCAGGCCTGTTTTGCCCCCGGTGGAATCTGCTGATGAAGGCTCCTCTGACCAAGAAGACATGAGTGACAGGGAGGCGGAAAGTGGGGCAGACAGCTCAGAAGGAGATCAATTATCTAGCTCCTCCTTGGATTCAGAACAAGAGTTAATGATACAGCCACGCATGCGGAGAGCGATGCATAGGCAACAACAACTGAGAGATTATTATCAAAGAAAATGAGGCCACCTGTGGTTGGGTGGGGCTGTGGTCATTAGTGAGGCTGCTATAAATAGCAGCCTGTGGGTTTGGCCATTGTGGAGGATTATCTGATCGTTGTGTTTCGTGCCTGCTTTGCTGACTTTGACCTTTGTGTGCTGATTTTCCCCTGCTTTGAAACTAAACCAGAGCAAAGTGTGTGTCACTTTGTGAAAGAAGGACTGTGAATTGCCTCACAGCTGCAAGATAAGTATCACAGAACTGATAAGGGACGTGTACAAATTACCAGTTTGTTTGGAGACGAGTGCTCTTTGCTTGGTTTAAGTGAATTTTCATTATAAAGAACATTGTTTTGAATTTTCAAACATGTGTGTGTCTGAAATTTGTACCTGTGAATTTTTGGGAGGATT